>NC_090445.1:940383445-940723028 GCF_031143425.1 Pleurodeles waltl
CACATGCCTATGTAAAGTGGCAGTTGGCTTTTGCGTATTCATCACAGACAGTATCACAAACGGGGTGAGGGTGTTGGCTGGATGGGCCAACCTAACTTGATGAGAGGGGAGAAGTTATCACCTAACACACTTACACTTTAAATAGGCTGTCTCAGTGCACACACAAAGAACTTCACACCCGCCTTTTGTGGCTTCAGACATCATGGGACCAGGCAGGGAGAAAGGAAGTTGCAGAACCTCCCTGCAACTGCCCAGCAGACCTGCTGCTCCTGGCCCTGTCTGGACCTGGAACCAGACTTGCCTGAGACCTGCTTGCTTCTTAAAAGTGGGACATTGATCCCCAGGTGGAGCCTCCTATGGTCTTGCATCCTTAGTTGCCATCGAGGTGCACTCCTCTGAAAAAGAAGGAGAAATCCTGGAGTTTTGTCTCTTTGAGACTGAGAAAGGGCCTGTTTGCATCGAGCTCTTGCAGCCCACGACGACCTTCAATGTGAAGCTCCGGTGGACCTGACTGTTTGAGCCACAGCAACATGCAGCCACGAGCAGCAAGGCGAGATCTGCTCTACGCGCTACAGCATTGACAGCGTGTGGTGACTGGCAATGTGAAGCTGCAACAATGAAAGTCTATGATGCCAGAAAGGATCTTTGCACTAGAGTGACAACATCTGGCTTGCTCTTCACAAGACCATTGCAACGCTCACTGTGCACCTTTGGGGCTCCTCTACCCCGAACTGGACTCTTTTTGCCCAACTTTGAGAAGTTAACTCTTTCAGCAGAACTAACCTGGTTCCTGTATCCTGCTCGTGCTTCATCGTGGTTGGTCTGAACTTGTAACTTTCATCCGGTTTCGCACAATCAGATAACCACTTACATAAAATATTTAGAACTGCATAGCTCCTGTTCTACTGATTGAATTTTTATCATTGTGGTGTCAAATAATTTATTACATTTCACTCTATTTTTCTACATTAGTGTGGAATACTTCTCACTTTAGTACTGCTTCAGTGCTGCATATATACTTTACATATTGGCTCAAAGTTAAGTCTGACTGCTTTTGTGTCGAGCTACCAGAGGGTTAAGCACAGGTTAATTTGTGAATATTGTGGTCCACCTTGATTGTGGCTGTTGCTTGAGAAGGGGTCATACTCCATCAACCAACAACCCAATTTGTCACAGCTATTAAGTACAGACACATTTTGTCCACAAATCTCTTGTAGTATTAGATGGTATGTCCATCACTGCCCCGGGACATGACACTCCGTCTACTACATATGGTTATTTTAATATCTGTTGCAATGGCAGCTCAGCTAGTGGCTGTCGGTGTTAGCAGGGCCAACTCATCCACATATTATTTGTAGTATTCAACTGTGAGCCCATTGTTCTCCAGGGACAAGATAATCTGCATGCTACGTATGGCTATTTTAAATTCTGTCAGTTAGCATCTCAGCTAGTGATTACCTATCAATGCCAACGCAATACCATCAAGACAGTATTGTGTTATTGAGGCTGATATAGTGTGGAGTAGACGTTTGTGAACTCATATAATATGGATTTGTGTCAATGGCAATATCCCCTGATCTATTTTTGTAGTGGAGATATCTCTGGCACCCAATTAACTTTTTATCAGGCTTGGAAAGATTTTCCCCGGTTGTCCACCCTTTCTACAAGATATAGCCATGAAATATTTCCCAATAAATTTCACCTCCACTCTGCCTCCTTTTTATATTTTAGCTGTGTGGCATTGGGTTGCCAATGCTGCTGGGGTCCCAGAGGCTATGTGTTCTGTTTCCAACCTATGAAGGTCACATTCTAAACAGATGATTTCAGTTCATGTGGCTTTTAGAACACCAGTTTTTTTTTACAATACATACCCTGTGAACACCAAACTTCAAGGCTTCCCATACTGTTCATGGGCGCCCCACTGAATTCTCATTTGTGGTGAAAAATTGTATTATTGCCTCTCTAAGCTCTGCCGTGAATATCACATTGTAGAAAGCAGTGGTGGTGGGAGAGTTATCCTACATACTTAGGAGCAGGGTCTTGGAGAGTGATTTAAAGCGGGACCAGGGCCTGGTCAGACAAGGTCTTGACTGTATAGATAACATTTATCCATACTCGTATATATATTCTACATACTCAAAAATCAATACTTTATGTCATTGTGACAGATCGAACAATATACAAATGACGACGAGATATGCGTTTTAGTTTATGGTGGAATTTATTCTAGGGTTAAGGTGGAAAAAAGACACAATTTTAGGTATACAATCAAGCGGGCGGGGTCTCCTTAGGGTTTTCGGTGTTGTTGTTCAGTTTCTGTAGGGTTGATTTAGTCTCAATGTTTCTTTTCCCGGGAGACGTCTGGCGGATCCCCTCAGGCGGATTCCCGGGTACCGTAAAACAAAGAAAAACAACACTCGGGTAAGTAGGGGGTTTAACCAAAAGGTTATTTCACTTTTTATCTGTAGTCTTGTCGGGGTATGGGTAGGAACGATAAGGAGGGGTGTCTGTGAGGAGTTGGGGGAATAAGTGCTCTCACTCTCTAATTATAGATTTTTGTGGGGTGCCCATATGTGCCCGTGGTTGTGCCCCTTTCTGTTCCCTCCCTTTCCACTTCTATATTCCCCCCCCCCCCTTAGCCTGATATGGCCTTGCTTTGGTCCACAAGGACCGTACCTTGGTGAGCCATGACCCTCCTGGGTCGTGGCTGGCGTTGTAGTGTTCCTCTGCTGCGGTCTCTTCTCCTGCCGTCTTTTGTTCGGTCTCCCTCTCCTGGGCTCTCCTCTCCTGGGCTCTCCTCTCCTGCTCCTTCTCCTGGGCTCTCCTCTCCTGCTCCTTCTCCTGGGCTCTCCTCTCCTGCTCCTTCTCCTGGGCTCTCCTCTCCTGCTTCTCTCCTCTGGCTCTCCACTCCTGCTCCTCCCCTCCGGCTCTCCTCTCCTGCTCCTCTCCTCTGGCTCTCCACTCCTGCTCCTCTTCTCTGGCTCTCCACTCCTGCTCCTCTTCTCTGGCTCTCCACTCCTGCTCCCCTCCTCCGGCTCTCCTCTCCTGCTCCTCTTCTCTGGCTCTCCACTCCTGCTCCTCTCCTCCGGCTCTCCTCTCCTGCTCCTCTTTTCTGGCTCTCCACTCCTGCTCCTCTTTTTCGCTGTCGGTGCCGTCCTCCCTTTTGTGTCTGCCGCGCCGGGAAACCCATCCGGTTTCCCGGGCAACGGCCTTCCCCCAGCCTCGGTCGGATCGCGTTGCCCCAGCAACGGGGAGACGCGGACATGACGCATCGGCCTGATCCGATGCGTCATGGCGAGCCGCGGCTGCCGGGGACGCCCGGTTACAGTCATGTTATGAATTGCTGAGTAAAAGCTGTACCTTTACAATGGCTCGAATGTGTGAGTTTCTCTCTCTCTCCTTATATCCATATATCCACCAATTGGTGGTTCTCAAGTAGACGTACCAAGGTCATGGCTGCCACCAATGTTTTACTGTGTGTCATACTGGTTCTGTCTACATGAGATTCTAGGGTGAGGTTAAAGTCATCTTCCCACATTAGTGTATGAGGATCTTGGCCAAAGCAAAACTCTGTTGCATTTTGGAACAAGGGACGACAGGCTATGTTCAGGCCCATATGTGTTAACTATCATGATGTGTGTGTGCTCTGATAGACCTTGAAATATTGGATAACAATCTTCAACATCATCTAATGTGGTCATTGGACAAAATGGAACATTGCACTTCATAATAATAGTGACTACCCTGGAGTAGATGGACTAAGATGAAACATATCTGTATGTTCTCCACTACTTAGCAAAGCTTTTCTCTGTAGGTTTGGTTAAGTGCATCTTTTGCAATAGTGCCATACCACACCCTCCCGCACCAACCACAAATTTAATAGTGAATGTCCCCCAATACCCTCACCCAAAAGCCTTGAGCCCTATGCTGTACTGGTCACATATTGATTATTGATAGAAGTCAAAAAAGATTATTCATAACACATGATTACAGTTAGGAGAGAGATGACAATCACTAGTGGTGAAATGTGTATCAGTATTTGTTTCAATATTGCAGTGCACTGTTTATACTTAATCTGTATCAGCCATGCATGCCATATACTCTGCGTTTTCCTTGATTTTTCAGCAACCAACAGTTTTTTTAGATTCTTCACAAAGTTGTTTGTTTGTTTCAACTCCATGGAGAAGAGAAGCTTAACATACCTTATGAACGTGAGGTGGACTAGATACTGTATATTATGTCTATGTTGCTGTAGTTTTGACTTGATGGCAATAAAAGCGCATTGGGTCTCCAGGGCCACCATTGCAATGCATGGGAACATAGAGATCATTCTGCCTTTATATGACATGTTGTGTGTGTCACATGCCTGTCTCAGTATTGTGTCCCAATCCTAATAATTAAAGAGGCATTCTATAATGTAGCTAGCAGAAACCTCTGACTGCTGCCAGGGTACCAGCATCCCATGGGCTCATTTCACTACATATCTTGTCTTGCGGACCATCACCTCCAACAATAACTCCATCTTCCTAGAGGTGGTTGACTCCAGCTCCCCCACAATACATAATTTAATATTTTCCATTGGGCAACGAGGTCTCACTTCTTGTCCTTAATCACCGCCAACATCTTTTCCATTTGCAGGCCCTTTAATTTTTGATGGCTATGTTGTCCTCGATATTGGATATATGGTGATTCGCCATGTCCACGAGGGAGGTTTGCTTATCTAGTCTCTCTTACATATGATAGGTACATGTAGTCAAGGAGTCTATTGTACAGTCAATGGTTGTGAGTTTTTTCTTCATGGTCAGCAGCCGTGTCTTAACCTCTACATCATGAGACGTGTCTGTATTACCTGCTAAATCTTCTGTCTGTGATAGCTGCCCTGGTCTCCACAAACAGTAGTTTGAGTGGGCTAATTTAGCTCAGTGTTTTTTCACATCTCCTTTGCCTACCTCAGCAGTTTGGTATAATTTATACAGCCAGTGTAGTATATGGTCCCGTCTTCTAAGAATGCTGGCATCACTCACAAGGATAGGAGCAGCCCACTGATGTGTGGGCTTTCTCCATAGCTATGTTTGTGTTTATTCATTGGCTGAATTCAGTCCACTGAGTATCCTTGTTGATAGTGAGAAATGTGATGCAGGTAATGTTTCAAGTGTGGCATTTAGCACCAGTGGCCCATTCCTCCATCTCCATCAACAGTCATTGCCTGATTTCCCACTATCACTGATGTGCTGCTTCTGGTGTTAATAATTATGTTACTACTCATTTGCTTATAATGGACACCACTGTCTAGGTTGATTACCGCTCGTGTATTTTTTGCATTCAAGAGGACCATCCAGGTAGCCCTGATCATAAATTTCTACCACATGCAGCAAGTGTTACACTGCTGTAGTTCTTGCCCAAAGGCCTGTGCTCCTCAGGTGTATCGGTATCTACTGCTGCTTGCCATGGAACCCACACATATCATGAAGCATATTGAGTGCTCAAAAAAGGAGGAAGCTGGGGAAGAGCACAGACCTTAAAAAAACAGTGTTGCTAATCATAACACAACATGTGCAAGTGATACCAGTCGCAGACTTGCTGAACATAATACATCCACCAAATCAGCAAAGAAAACATTGGCCAACACAAAAAATCTTCCAACGAGATCATAGCTGGTACAAGCACTGTGACCAGAAGGGTGTTGCATGTCAGAGGAAACCGCAAAAGTTCCAGCATAACAAACACAAAATCATCCCAGCATACAAAGCGTTGACCCCAATAAAGAAGACCACAAACAAGGGTTGCTGTAGGTCCAGCCAACACAGGAAAGACATACAGAAGCCCTATCCACAGATTTACTGTTAGGTCTGACATCCTTGGAGTGGTATTCCCCCAAAGGTTTTGCCTTCATTTCTCCTGTTTTGCTGAATTTGTTTCTGTTGGCATTAGGACATTGCCAACCAGTTTTAAAGTGCTTCTACTCTTTCCTTCAAACATGGTAAAAGTGAAGTATCCCTAGTAGGCATATTTTATTTAATTCCCTAGTAAATGGTGCTACATGTACCCAGAGCCTGTAAATTAAATATTATTATTGGCCATGCAGCACACATTGTGACACCCGGTAAAATAGACATTTAAAACATGTCTTAGGCCTGCCAATACAAACTGTAGTGCAGTTTTAAACCAAAATAAACAGTTTGCCAAAAATAACCCTTCCTTTTTAATATGTATATCTCGCCACTACGATGGGCCCTACAGGCTTATAGGGCAGTGTGCATTGTACTTAAAAAGTAGGACCTGTATAGTTAAGTTTTGCTGGCAGTGAAAAATTTATAATTTCATTTTTGACTATTGTAAGACCTAACTTTCACATTGATTATCACTTTGTTACCTTATAACATGTCATAAGTGGTAAATTTAGATTGGGAGCAGATAGAAATATGCTATTTGCACTCAAATGACTCAAAATGTAAAAGCCTCTTTAATGATGAAGTTGGATTTTCAGTCCCACTTTTGAAAATGGCACTTTTAAAAAGTTGGCATTTTCTTGTCATAACCATTTGTGTCTTCTGCCAGTGTTCTGGATCAAATGACTGTGAATGGTTCTGCTGTTGTGGACAGGATGGGCCATCCTGGCAGGATGACAGGAATGGGTTATACCCATACCCACTTACATTTCAAAGGGCTTTTCCTCCAGAAGACACAAAGTAATCTGACACTAGGCCGGCCTGTCTTATGTTTTGTCACCCAAGACAATTGAGAGCCTCCACATGGGAAGGAGAAGAACTTTCCAGAACCAGAAGTGGGGGTAGGCCAGGGAGTCCCCCACACAAAGGCTGGAACAAGGTATAAATATTGGTCCTCCAATCACTCTTCAGAACACTCCTGTAACAGTGGATGTTACAGAAGGACTGCCTTGCTGCCAGAGGCTGCCCTGCTGCTTCAAGCCTGCCTTGCTGTCTGAGTAGAAAGACTGGACCTCCTTACCTTCATCGCAGGCTAACCTAGTGTGACTCCATGGGTCAATTTGCTGATGTCTGGCATGAGCTAGAGTTGTTGAAGTTTTTTCTCTTGTGCAAATTTTGAGCAACAAGTAATTGTGTAAATTTATGATTTTTGATTGGCCTCTGCAGAAGTGAGACCCCAAGAGGTACTTCCCCTTGGCTGGCATAAGCGCGTACTCTTCTGCAAAAAAAGGTGAAAATCCTGAAGTGTGGGTCCCACACAACAGTGAACAGGCCCGTTTGCCCTGAGACACTGTCCTCCACTGCGACTGTCAATGCAAAGCTCCAATGAGACCTGCTTTTCGCGCTACAGCGACCTCCAGCAATGACAGGCAATGCAAGATCTGCACTCCACACTATAGCAATGACAGCCAGCAGTAACTGCCAAAATGAACCTCCAGCTACGACTGTCCATGATGCCCAACTGGGACTTCGCACTGCAGCGACAACAGCCTGCGATGCGCAGCTTGCTTTTCAACCTACAGAGTTGACCATCTGTGACACTCTCCCTGCTCCTCGCGGCCACTTCCACCGCAAATGGAACTCTTCGCCCCAGATTTTAAGAAGGGATGTTTTTTAGCAGGTCTAACCTGGTCCTTGTAGCCATGCTGCACTCCATAGTGGTTGGCCAGAAGTAGTAACTTTCGACCAGCTGACAAGTGGTGCTTTGTGCTTTTAGGCATTATTTTCACTAAAACCGTTGAAATTAAGTATCTCCATGTTAGACCTGACAGCCTTAGGGTGGTCTTCCTCCCAACTTTTTATTCTGCCTCCCTCCATTTTATGAACTGATGTTTACTGGTTTTAGAACTCTGTGCACTTTACCACTGTTAACCAGTGCTGAAGTGCTTGTGCTCTCTTTCCTAAATCATGGTAACATTGGCTCATACAAGATTACATAATTAATTTACTTATAGGTTCCTAGTAAAGTGCACTAGATGGGCTCAGGGTTTGTAAATTAACTGCTACTAGTGGGACTACAAAACCTATTGTGCCACCCACCTAAGTAGCCCCTTAACCATGTTTCAGGCCTGCCATTGCAGAGCCTATGTGTGCAGTTTTAAACTGCCCTGTCGACTTGCAAGTTAAACCTCTTGCAAGGCTTGAACCTTCCCTTTTTCAACAACTAAGCACCCCTAATGTACACCCTATACGACCCACAGGGCAAGGTGCAATGTATTTAAAAGGAAGGACATATACTTCTAAGTTTTACATGCCCTAATAGTGAAAATCTCCCCAATTTGCTTTTTACTACTGCAAGGCCTATATATTATAGGCTATAGGATAACATTAGGATGAAGTCAGATTTTCAATTGCAGTTCTGAAAATGCCACTTTTAGAAAGTTTCTCACCTAAAAATGGATGGAGACAGACGCTAACAGTCCCATATTTAAAAGATTTGTTCACCTGGGCTTGTAGGTTGAAGTCCCCTGGCGTGTTGCTACAGAGCCTATTTTTGTAACCTGTTGTATTATTTAACAACACTGAGTCCTGATGATGGTCTGATGGACCTCTGACTGCCACTACAGGCCGAACGTCGACATTACCTCCTCATTTGACAAGCTGAATTGAAAGTCCATGATATTGCTTGAACCGGGACTGAAACCAGGCAATTACTGTGCAGAACTGTGTCATGAGGAGGATTATAAACCCCTTCCTGGATCTGCAGTTGAGATTCAATCTTATGATCTAGAGGGGTTATATACAGTGTTGTTTATGATATGGACATTCGTTGGAATTGTTGTACCTGTTTTTGAACTTCCTGAATCCTATTGAGTAATATATTAGATTCTAACAGTTCGGAGTTGTCCTATTCATTAAGTGAAGATTAATAATATGCATGCATACTATAGCTAAATAATTCCTCTAGGAGCATTTTTAAGTGAGACATTGTCTGTACCCAGTTCCTAGGGGAATACTGGGTTCCCCTAAGTGTGCTCACTTTTAGAAAGTTGGCATTTTCTTACTTTAGACACTTGCTACCTACTACCTATCTCCAATACACGTCTGTGGTGTGGTGACAGCTGGGCTTCTGAATTCCCTCTAGAAACCCACACATAAAGGGTCATAGGTGTGACTGATAAGACATCAACATCCTCATGGGCCATCCTGGGCAGAATGGTTTTGAGGGGCTGACACACCTGAAATGGCAGGGACCTGCCACACAAAAATATCTGCATACCCACCTGCAGTAAGCCTGGAGTCAGCGCAGGAAGGGAAGGCCTTGGAGCACCTCAAATACCCTTCTTCGAAGTCTCCCCCATTTCAAAGGCACAACTGAGTACAGGGACTGGAACTTTGACACCAAAAACTCAGTACTCTTCTGGACCTGTGGATACTCTGCCAGGAAGAAGGACTGCTGTGCTGCTACAAGAACTGCCACTCTTCTGAGCTGCTACTCTGCTGGACTCCTGCTTTGCTAAGATGACATGCTGCCTGCTGCCCTCTTGCCTCGGAGTGAGAAGTACTGGACCCGCATCTCTCCATCCCAGAACCAAAGTGACTCCAAGGGCATCCTGACTTGCCACCTGTTCTGAAGTCTCAGGGACATCAGAGACTTTCTTTCCATCTACAAACAGCACCCAGATTTAACTTGCTATACGTTCTGCTCTGCCAAGTGGTGCCAACCAAGTCAATGGCCCCTGTATGTAAGTGCAAAGTACGGCAACTGCCAGAACCTCCTAATAGCTGCCATTATACCGATCGGAATTGACACATTGCCTGCTGCGAGGTCGATGCCTCACTGTCATGGCAAAGACCGGACATCGAACTCAGAACTGTCGCATAGCCCCAGAAACACTGCTTCCAGAAACAAAGCTTCGCCCACTACTGTGTGGTGAAGACTGACGCAACACCCCTCCAGCGTGGGCTGACACAGTGCATTCCATTCAGAACTGCTGCACCCAGAACCACTGGACCCGGTCCATCACCACTGTTAAACCCGTACCAACACCCCAACTGCGTTGGGCTCATCGACGCACCTCGTGCTGAAACAAGGATTAAGGTACTGTTGCTCAGTGGGCCCTGCTTGGGTCCTGTAGCCAGTCTGCACTCCATCGCAGGTGACCTGAATTCTTGATTTTGTCCCAGTCCAGCACAACCAGATATCTGACTTAAGCGATTATTGCTTCTAAGCATTATTTTACATTTAATCTTCAAAAATTCATATCTCGACTTCTATTTATTGGATTTTTGTCTTTTCAGCTTGTTTTGTTCATTAAATCGAGCTCTCTTTTTCTAACCTGTTGTGGATTATTTTTTGTGTGGTGTTTTCACTGCTCTACTGTTCGACATGTTGCACAAATACTTTACACATGTTCCCTCTTACTTTAAACCAGACTGTTCTGTGCCAAACTACCAGAGGGTGAGCACAGGTTAACTTTTAGTGTGTATAGGGCTTACCATTACTATGATTGTGGTTCCTGCTTGGACAGGATGCATACCTCTGTCAACCAGAAACCCAATTTCTAACAATCCAGTTCTATTGATTGTTTTTTTTGCCATATTGGTATCATTTTGTTTATTAAGATTTAATTTCTAAAGTGGTTTGGAATTTTTCTTGTGTTGTGGTTTCACGTTATCACTGTTTGTGTATTGCATACATTCTTCACACATTGCCTCTAAGTTTAGCATGACTGTTTTGGGGCCAAGCTACCAGAGAGTTAAGCACAGGTTAATTTAGTGACTTTTGTGGTTCACCCTGATAAGAATTGTGGTTGTTTCCTGACTGGGGCTTCCACTCCCCTCAAACAATAACTACATTTCTTACATCAACCAAACTTGTTATGGTGCTTATTTATGCTTATACTCACTCCAACCAACATGTTAGTCTGAAAATCTAAATTGTAGACAACAGTTAACTGGAAATCCTGTCAGCCTTTCTTAAATATTGTTACAAATGGGGTCTCTGATTGGCAGTGGTTTCCACCCTGTCTAAGTAGGGACCCTCACTCTAGTCAGGGTAAGGGAGCCACAGAGCTAAGATAGCCCTTGCTCACACCCTTGGTAGCTTGGCACGAGCAGTCAGGCTTATCTCGGAGGCAATGCGTAAAGTATTTGTACACCCATAAAGAAACACAGTGACAATGCCACAAAAGTACTCCACACCAGTTTAGAAAGATAGACAATGTCTATCTTACTGAAACAAAACCTAAAGGCCAAACATCCAACATACACAATCAAAGATATGAATTTTTATTTAAAGATTAAATCTCAGTCAAGCACTTAGAAACACAATAGCTCCAACTGGAGCTACCATGACATCTTGACAGAATCATTCCCAGCAGTCTGATGCCACTCGCAAGGGAGTGTGGGCCGGTAACAAAGTCGCACAGACCTTTCAAAAATGAGGATACAAAGACATTTCATGGAGTTGGGAAGGTGAGGCGTTGGTTCCTTACTGCTAGGCAGGGTAGATGAGGAGTTGGTTTCTTACTGTTGCAGAGGAGGTGATGCAGCATTGGTGCTGAGGCGTTGGTTCAGCTGCTGTGGCAGAGTCAAAGTGTGGTGTCACGGACGTCTGTGACACAGCACTCGGGACTCACACAGTGGCATGACTTTGGAGGCGCTGCATCGGGCCTGAAGCGTTGGTCACTGTCGTTGCACTCTGCGGGGACTACGACTCCAGTGCAGGCAGCGGCATGGACTTGGACAACGGCGCCAGTTCCAAAGTCACTCTGGAGTCGATGTCCTTGGTTTCTCACTCCCAAAGGTCCACTAACTGGATTTAGCACCAATTGGTGAGTCAGGACTCTCAGCAAGCGAGAGCCCAGGTGCTGGCAGATGAAGTCTCTGATGTCCCTCAGACTTATAACAGAAGGCAAGCTCAGTCCAAGCCCTTGGAGAACCTTTTGAAGCATGGTGCAGAAAGCAAAGTCCAGTCCTTACACTCCCAGGACAGAAGCAGCAAGCAGCAGGCCAGCACAACAAAGCAACAGGTAGAGTGGCAGTCCCTCCTACAACATCTAGCTCTTCTTCCTGACTGAATGTCCTCAGTCCAGAAGGATTCTAAAGTTGTGATCTCAGAGGTCCAGTACTTTTACTCATTTATGCCTTTGAAGAAGGCAAACTTCAAAGGAAAATTTTTATAGTGCACAAGACCCTGCCTTTCCTGCCTTGGCCCCAGACACACTCCAGGGGGTTGGGGAATGCTTTGTGTAAGGACAGGCACAGTCCTATTCAAGTTCAAGTGTCAGCTCTTCCCACCACTCTAGCTCAGGAAGACCCATCAGGATATGCAGAGCACGCCTCAGTTCCCTTTGTGTGACTGTCTAGAGTGAATTCCCAAACAGCCCAACTGTCATACTGACCCAGATGTGTTTTGCTCTGCCAGGCAGAGGCACAGAATGGTTAAGCAAGAAAAAGCCCACTTTCTAAAACTGGCATTTTCAAATTTACAATTTAAAACCAACTTCACTATAAGATGTATTTTTAAGTTGTGAGTTCAGAGACCCCAAATTCCATATTTCTATCTGCTCCCCATGGGAAATCACACTTAAAAGATATTTCAAGGCAATCTCCATGTTTACCTATGGGAGAGATAGGCGATGCAATAGTGAAAACCAAAGTTAACAGTATTTCACTTTCAGGACATGTAAAAAAAAACATTGCATGCCCTACCTTTTAAATACATTGCTCTGTGCTCATGGGGCTGCCTTGGGCCTACCTTAAGGGTGACTTACATTTAGTAAAAGGGAAGTTTCGGGCCTGGCAAGTGGGTGCACTTGCGAGGTCGAACTGGCAGTTTAAAGCTGCACACAGAGACACTGCATTGGAAGGTCTGAGACATGTTTACAGAGCTACTCTTGAGGGTGGCACAATCAGTGTTGTAGGCCCACTAGTAGCATTTGATTTACAGACCCTGGGCACACATAGTGCACTTTACTAGGGACTTATTGGTAAGTCAAACATGCCAATCATGGGTAAACCAATTACCAGTACAATTTAGACAGACAGCACTTGCACTTTAGCACTTGTCAACAGTGGTAAAGTGCCTAGAGTCCTAAAGCCAGCAAAAATGAAATTCTGCACAGGATCAAAACAGGAGGTCAGAAGCCAAAAAGACAGGGGAAACCACACCAAGAGATGACAGGTCTAAAAAATATGTCTACACGTGACATTACAAACTAACCCCAGTAAGTTCTTACTAGCAGCGTACACCAATCAAAAGGTTAAATACACGCAACTTTTAAACAACATTTTTTCACTAGCCTTAAATGAACTGCACACCACTTGCCAAATGGCCAGGCTTATCTAAATGTACAAGTTCAACAAGAATGCAAGGTCAGCATATGCATGTCTTACTATACAGGAAACGATGTTGGGCAAAATGTACAGTGCAGAGCATACCTATGAGATTTGATTTTTTTTTTCTGCCAGTGTGGAAAAATTCTGTATTAATAATATATTACATAAAATTCAGCTTTCAGTGTGTTTATTGGGATTCGGATACATGACTTTGAAATATTAAAAAACCCTCTATTATTACTATGTTCATCAGGTTTGAATTATGTGCATTAGAAACCATATGTCAACTGTTGAAAATGGGGTCTGTAGTTGGCAGGGGTATGCACCCAGTCCAGGGAGGGACCACCACTCTACTCGGTAAGTCAGATACACAACCTGAATTAACCTGTGCTCACCCTCTGGGAGCTTGGCATCGAGCAATCAGGCTTAACTTAAGAGGCAATGTGTAAAGTATTTGTGCAACCCCTGAATTACAGTAACACAGTAAATACACCATAAAAAAGCACCAGAATGTACAAAAAAGGTAATCTTTATCTCAATAAAGCAAGAACAAATGACAAAAATCTAATTAATATACCATGAGATATTCATTGGTTAGAAAAAGAGTGCTGCAAGATAAATAAATGTTCTGATAGCCGTAACTATGATGATCCTAGAAGCCAGTGTGCTTCTCTTCAGATAATAATGGTACTGTGGGAAATTAATGCGAGAAGCGTAGTGTACAGTGCTGGAACCGCTTGGGTCCAAAGTGAAGGTACACAAGTCTGTTTCCTTTAAATTGATGGGGTAATCCGTACTAGCAGTGCTATCATGTTGGGAAGTATCTTCAAATGAGGAAAAAGCAAGTAATGTCCCAAGCCGTTGGATTTAGAGTGAATATTGCGGTGCTTCTTTCACTGGAGTTAAGGTATTGTTCCAGTTCCTCCACCATGGTTGTTTCTAAGAGCGGGGAGACTTGAAGCAGCCTCCCAGGAACCGAAATACAAGACTTCCCCCGGCTACCCCGTAAGCCGTGGGGGAAGAGAGTGGACTGCCTGTACCCCCCAGACCCAGTTGCCAACACAGTACCTGGATACAGAGCTGCCACTCTAGACGTAGGCGGGTCTCCTTCTCCTTCCTGGGGCTTGTGGTGCTGATAGTGGAATTGGACAGCATGTTGGTATCAAGACCGCTTGGGTCTCTGACGTTGGGAGTGCTCATGAGCAGTCACCTGGGGGGGAATCACAGTACTCTGTGCCCCCACCTCAAGCAACGGCATCCTTACACGTGAGGCCCAGCTCACCGGCGGGGCTGGAGGTGGGACCTGGTTCTCGCAGGGTTGATGGGCCTCACACACTGGGCCCGCAGTAAAAGAACAGGTAACAGGAGTTCGGCTGTCGTGTGGCACACAGATGGGGGACTGGAGCCAACAGTCCTCAGTGCTTCCCCTTGATGAGTATAAAAATGGGAGCACTTAGAACCACAGTCATACACAAAGGCAGTCCCGATTCAGTCAGTGCGGTGCACAGCTCAAATGAAGCACCACACTTGAGTCCTTTAGACAGTGTCCAGGCACGCTGCTGTAGCTTGGAGCACACAATTAATAAGCAGTAAACAAATGGGGTCCTTGATGTCCCAGGGACCCCTGAGAGAAAACAGAGGCAAGCCAACATGCCCTTAGAGTTCTGGGGGATAATAGGAAAAAAGGAGAGGATCCTTCCTCCATTACTGCAGAGGTAGAAGGCAGCTGGCCAGCACAGCAGAGCCCAGTGCAAAGTGGCAGCCCCTCATGGCAAACACAGCAATCAGCTTGTAGTAGGTTAAACAGGAAAGCAATGGCAAAGTGGCAGTCCCTCCTGGCAGTGCAGCTCCTCTTAGATGCAAAGTCTGCTCAGGACCCCAATGTGAACTGATTTGCATGGATTTGGGTTCCAGTACTTATACCCAAAAAGGTATTTGATGTTGGGGAGACCTCAAAGAGTTTCTCTGAGGTGTACAAGGGACCCTTTCATCCTAACCCTGTCTTCCAGGCTATCTGTGCGGGGTAATCAGTCCTTTTTGTGAAGATAGGACACCACATATTGAAGTGTAAGCATCAAGCCCTCCCCTTCCCTCTACCCAGGAAGACCCATCAGTATGCAGATGAATGCAGATGCAGCTGAGTGTCCTGTGTTTATGACTGTCTAGAGGGAAATCACAAAGTTTAACTATCAAAGTGTAACCATCAACCAGCCCAACCCAGATATGTATTCAGAGATCAATCAATCAATCACTGCATTTGTAAAGCGCGCTACATACCCGCAAGGGTCTCAAGGCGCTGGGGAGGGGGGTGCTACTGGTCGAAGAGCCAGGTCTTGAGGAGTCTTCTGAAGGCCAGCAGGTCCTGGGTCTGTCGTAGGATGATGGGGAGTGTGTTCCAGGTCTTGGCGGCGAGGTAGGAGAAGGATCTGCCGCCGGCGGTGGTTTTTCGGATGCGGGGGACTGTGGCGAGGGCGAGGTTGGCTGAGCGGAGGCTTCGGGTGGGGGTGTGGAAGCTGAGTCGGTTGTTGAGGTAGGTGGGTCTGGTGTTGTGCAGTGCTTTGTGTGCGTGGATCAGGAGCTTGAAGGTGATCCTTTTGTTGATGGGGAGCCAGTGCAGGCCTCTCAGGTGGAGTGTGATGTGGCTGCGGCGGGGGACATCGAGGATGAGTCGGGCCGAGGCGTTCTGGATACGTTGGAGTCGTCTCAGGAGCTTGTTTGTAGTTCCTGAGTAGAGGGCGTTCCCGTAGTCGAGTCTGTTGGTGATGAGGGCCTGGGTAACGGTTTTTCTCGTGTCGAGGGGGATCCATTTGAAGATCCTGCGGAGCATACGGAGGGTGTTGAAGCAGGACGCGGAGATGGCGTTGACTTGCCTGGTCATGGAGAGAGTGGAGTCGAGGATGACCCCCAGGTTGCGTGCATGGTCCGTGGGTTCCGGGGCTGTACCTAGTGACGTGGGCCACCAAGAGTCGTCCCAGGCTGATGGAGTGGGTCCGAGAATGAGGACCTCCGTCTTGTCTGATTTCAGCTTCAGTCTGCTGTCCTTCATCCAGTCGGCTATGGCCTTTATTCCTCGGTGGAGGTTAGCTTTGGCGGTGTCGGGATCTTCGGTGAGGGATATGATCAGCTGGGTGTCGTCGGCGTAGGAGATGATGTTGAGGTTGTGTTGTCGTGCGACGTGGGCGAGGGGGGCCATGTAGATATTCAACAGTGTCGGGCTGAGGGAGGATCCCTGTGGGACGCCGCAGATGATCTCAGTGGTTTTGGAGCGGAAGGGTGGGAGGTGGACGCTCTGGGTTCTGCCGGAGAGGAAGGATGTGGTCCAGGCCAGGGCCTTCTCTTGGATACCGGCGTCATGGAGGCGTGCTGATAGGGTGCGGTGGCATACCGTGTCAAAGGCTGCTGATAGGTCCAGGAGGATGAGAGCAGCTGTTTCTCCTTTGTCCATCAGGGTCCGGATGTCGTCAGTGGCGGCGATGAGGGCGGTCTCAGTGCTGTGGTTACTGCGAAAACCAGATTGGGACGGGTCCAGGATGTTGTTGACTTCGAGGTAGCGGGTCAGCTGTTTGTTGACAATCTTCTCGGTCACTTTTGCTGGGAAAGGGAGAAGGGAGATGGGACGGAAGTTCTTGAGGTCCTTGGGGTCCGCCTTGGGCTTCTTCAGAAGGGCGTTGAGACAGGCTAAGGCACAGAATGGTTACGGTAAGAAAATGCTAACTTTCTAAAAGTGGCATTTTCAGACTTACTATTAAAAACCTGACTTTTTCATAAGTTGTGATCTTAAATTGTGAGTCCAGAGACACCAAACTCCACACCTCTATCTCTTCCCAATTGGAAATTAAACTTAAAAAATGTTTAGGGTAATTCCAATGCTATCCTATGAAAGAGATAGTCCTTGCAATAGTGAAAAATGAATGTAACAGTTTTTCACTATCTGGACAACGTTAACTTAAAAGTGTGTGTCAAACATTTTAAATACACTGCACCCTGCCCTTGGGGATAACTAGGGCCTACCTTAAGGGTGGATTACATGTAATAAAAAGGAAGGTTTGAGCCTGGCGGTTGGGTATACTTGCTAGTTCTAAATGGCAGTTTAAACTTCACACACAAGTGGCTCTGCAGTGGCAGGCCTGAGACATATTTGAAAAGCTACTGTAGTGTTTAGTAGTGAAAAATCAGTGCCACAGGCACCCTAGTAGCATTTAGTTTATAGGCCCAGCGCACAATATAGTGAAGTTTACAAGGGACTTGTAGGTAAATTAAATATGCCAGTGGTGGAGAAGCCAAAGTTACCATGTTTTAGAGTACAAAGCACCTGCACTTTAGCACTGGTCAGCAGTGTTAAAGGGCACAGATCCCTAAAAGCCAACAAAAATGAGTCTGAAAAACAGGAGGTCATAGGGCAAAATGTTTGGGGGAACCACATCATAAATGCCTGGACTAACATCAACCATGACTGAGTATGGCCAAAATTATATTTTCCTCTAAAAGTGTATCGCCCATGTCCGCCTTATTTGCTAGGGTGAGCTTAGGCAATACCAAATTATGTGCTTTAGGGTTCTGTCTTTTGATCTGGTCCGGCAGATTAGATTGATAAAGGCACTCATAATAATCTGCAAATACTTCGGATAGGTCATATACATCGTACAGCTCCTCCCCATCTCGCTGTTAAATCATAGTTACAAATCTTGTCTTTATGGGAATTGCCCTGGGAATTCTGCTCTGCCCAATCACAAGTGGACTGACATTTCTGCATCCAGTTTGATGTGAGAATGCGGGACCCAATTTTACCAGCCAGAAAAAAAGTTGTTAAAAAACTTGGGGCTTTGCCTGCAACAGCAGCGAAGACTCTGGGCCCTATTACGAGTTTGGCAGATGGGATACTCCGTCACAAATGTGACGGATATCCCGTCCACTGTATTACATGTTCCATAGGATATAACGGAATTGTAATTTGGTGGATGGGATATCTGTCACATTAGTGATGGAGTAACCCCCTCTGCAAACTCGTAATTCGACCCTAAGTCCCCATAGCTGATTACGTTTTTTTGGGCACTGGGGACAGCTACATTCTCCCACCTTGGCAGGCACCATTTTTCCTTCGCCCCCTCTACCCTCTCAACCCTTCTCTCAACCTTCCTCCCTCCAACCCGACCCAGCCCCTTCCACAGGCTCACCTTTACCATCTGCTCACAGCAGGTGGGAAATGTGGGTGTTAAACCCCATAGAACTGAGGTATACCATCAGGTATTATGCTTATTACAACCAGGTCTACACAGTTATTGCCCATTGCCCATTCCCTGGGTATTAATTTATATTTGCATGGTATTAGCAGACGTTTACCACACAGCATCTGTAATTACAAGTGTGGGGTTTGTACACCACCAGTATTATGCACATCATAATTAGGGCCCTAGGTGACTGCAAACAGCTTTTAGACCAATTATCGGCATGGTAATCGAATTAATACAACTGCTATTGTAGGTAAACTAAGTAAAGACTAAGGGGGTCATATAGAGCTTGATGGGGTTGTAATCCCACCACAAATTGGAGGGGCAGGAACTTGCAGCTTCCCCGCCCCATTTAGAGTTAGGGGTAGTGTGCGGCTCCACTGGGAGAGCCTCGGCTGCATCCTCCACCATAAACCTTTCACCTGTTTTTTCTTACATTTCCAATTAATAACGTGTGCTAGATAGCACCTGTTTACCCTTTACATCCTTGAAAACAGTTGTCAGATGATCAGGCTGAAACATCTGCTGGATATAAATGCCTCTTAAAGGAATCGATATGTTACTCTACCGTTATGAATCCATGTCTTCTAGTGGCCTTTCTGTGGTGTGCAGGATCACTCTATTTTACAATAACAACCAACTGGGATATACGGCCAAACACAGGTGATAAAGCAACCAACACCTATACTTTTTTTGATTCAAGAACTGTAGGACCCCAGCCTAAATCACCTCTTGCATCACATAAACAATATTTATTTTTGAGGAAGAACGTTATTTTTGCCAATGAGGAAGAAGCCGTGGACAGGCCAGTTCAGAAAGACAAAAGCAAACCCTTCTCCCCTCAACCTCTGCTGCTGTCTGAAATTGCTTGCAAAGGTATTGGGTAGGTAGGCATATTGGTAGGCTTCAGGGAGGCTTCTATATCTGAAGCTAATCCCAATCCTGACACTTAGTATCAAAATAAACTATTTAAAAGAATACACTGAGACCAAGGTTTTAACTCAAGAAAATATCCCCTTTTGCATAAACCAACCAGGTCTTTCTCTTTTGTTTAAAATATTTTCACTTTGTATCTCTTGAACACTGAACTGCCCTTGAATATGAGGAAAGATACTTGTAGCAATACAACAGCTACACAATATTTAAGCATTGCTATGCATGACAGAGCCAAACTTAATTGACGCTGTTCTATCATACTAACAAGAGGCTTCTGTTTTGAGAGATACGAGATGTCATCAAAAGATGGAAAACTACTCTCATGCTTCACCTGTAACATGCACTGCTACTTGCACTACAGACAGGTAATTTTTTATAGCCATTTATGAGCAACTTATATATGAATTCACTGAAAAAACAAAGGTTACAGGGACATTATAGTTAGGCTCACATTTCATGTGTTCAAAACCTGTGAAATTCAGCAGCTATAGTTGCCTTAGCTAACTATAACTTACACCCCCGCAAAGCAATGCTTATGACCTCACATATTACATCACTCATGACATGGTCAGTGACATCACTGCTGACATTTCAAATTACACCACTGATTACATCATCCAGTGAGTGTGTTTTCTGAAAGTTTATGAGTGTTAAACATATATATCAATGTACTACAAAAGTTAAAATAGTATACTTTCTGCACTACTAATGTGTGATATCATTCTAACATATATTAGGTGAGTGGCTGTGTGATTGTGGATATCAGTGCGTGAGTGGGTGTGTGAGTGCCTGTATAGGTGTGTGAGTGCCTTTATGGGTGTATATGTAGGTAGGTGAGTAGCTGCATGGGTGAGTGAGTGGCTGTGTGAGTGACTATATTGGTGAGTGAGTGAGTGTGTCAGTAGCTGTATGGGTGAGTGAGTGGCTGTGTGAGTGGCTGTAAGGGTGGGTGAGTGGGTGTGTAAGTGACTGTATGGGTGAGTGAGTAGCTGTTTGAGTGGCTGTTTGGTTCAGTGTGTTAGTGTTTGAGTGACTGTGTTGTAGAGCAAGTGTCTCTGCGAATGGATGTATGGTGAGTGAGCGGATGTGTGAGTGCTTGTATGGATGTGTGAATGGGTATGTAAGTGGTTGTGTGGGTGTGTGACTGAGTGTCTGGCTGTGCTGAGAGGCTATATGGGTGAGTGAGTGGGTGTGTGAGTGGCTGTATAGGTGTGTAAGTGGGTATGTAAGTAGCTGTATGGGTGATTGTGTGGCTCTGTGAGTGGCTGCATGGGTAAGTGACTGGTAATATGAGTAGCTGCATAGGTGAGTGAGTGGTTGTGTGAGTTCCTATATGAGTGAGTGTGTGTGTGAGTGGCTCTATGGATAGGTGAGTGGTTGTATGAGTACTTGTATGGGTCTGTGAATGGGTATGTGAATAGTTGTGAGAGACGTGACTGGTTGTATGAGAAGTTGTGTAGGGGTGTGAGTGGGTGTGTTAGTGCCTCTGTGGATGATGTCATCAATGATCACATCAGTGATGTAATTTGACATGTCATCAGTGATGCAATCAGTTGTGTCACTGACCATTTCATGAGTGATGTGATATGTGAGGTCATAAGCAGTGCATTGCGGGGGCATACGTTATAGTAAGCTAAGGCAACTATGACTGCTGAATTTCACTGGTTTTGTACAACTGAGATATGAGTGTAACTATCACATCCCTGTAACCTTTGTTTTTTTCAGTGAAGTTCTACTTTTTTCAATTCTATTTCCTAACTATAACCTCCCTATAATCTTTGTTTTTTCTCTGAATTTCTAAGGTTTTTTTAAAACGTATTTCCTAATTATAACATCCTTGTAACATTTGTTGTTTCCAGTGAATTTCTAAGGTTTTTTTTAATTATGTATCCTAACTATAACATTCCTGTAACCTATGTTTTTTCAGTGAATGTCTATGTTTTTTTTATTCTATTTTGTAACTATAACGCCCTTGTAACTTTTTTTGAGTAAATTTAAATTGGATATTGTAACTATAAACTGTATGTTTTCAAAATGGGTGTGCAAGTGCTTGTATACGTTGGTAAGTGGATCTATGAGTAGGTGTTTGGGTTTGTCAGTGAGTGTGAGATGTTTTGTGCATCTCTGAATGGGTGCATAGGTATCTGAATAGGTGTGTGAGTGAGTGCATGAGTCTGTCACTGGGTCTGTCAGTGGGTGCATGAGTTTTACTTGCTGTGTGTGGATGCATGAGTCTCTGAGTTGGTGTATCAGTGGCTCTGTGAGTGAGTGTGTCATTGTTTGAGTGGGTCTCTGAGTGGGTGTGTGGGCCTGTGAGCGTGTGCCAGTGTTTGACTTGGTCTGTGAGTGGGTGCATCAGTGTCTGTGTGGTTCTGTGAGATGGTGCTGGAGTCTTTGGGGGGGTCTGTGAGTGGGTGCATAAGTCTCTGAGTTGGTCTTTCAGTGGGTGTATGAGAGCCTGACCAGGTATGTGAGTGGGTGTGCGAGTGTCTGAATTGGTCTGTGAATGGGTGGGTGGTGGTCTAAGAGGTTCTGTGAGTGGGTGCATGAGTGTCTAAATGGGTCTGTGAGTGGGTATATGAGGTTCTGAGTGGGTCTGTGAGTAGGTGTGCCAGTATATGAGTGAGTCTGTGAATAGGTGTATGAATGTTTGACTGGGTCTGTGTATGGGTGCATCAGTGTCTGAGGGGATCTGGGAGTTGGTGTGTCATTGTCTGAGTGGGTCTGTGAGTGGGTGTGTGAGGGGGTGCATGAGGGTCTAAGTGGGTGTGTGAGTGGGTGTGTCAGTGTCTGAGTGGGACTGTGAGAGGGTGCATGATGGTCAGAGTGAGTCTGTGAGTAGGTGGGTGAGTGTCTGAGTGGATGTGTGAGTGGCTGCATCAGAGTCTGAGTGGGTCTGTTAGTGGGTGCATGAGTCACTGAGTGAGTTTGAGTGGGTGCATCAGTAACTGACCGGGTCTGTGAGCGGGTGGGTGAATCTCTGAGTGGGTCTGTGAATGGGTGCGTGAGTGTTTGAGTGAATGTGTGAGTGGGTGCATCAGAATATGAGTGGGTCAGTGAGTGGGTACATGAGTCACCGAGTGGGTCTGTGAGTGGGTGAATGAGTCGCTGATTGGATCTGTGAGTGGGTGTGTGAGTGTCTGAGCAGGTTTGTGAGTGGATGCGTACATTTCTGAGTGGGTCTGTGAGTAGGTGCTGGAGGGCCTGAGTAGGTCGGTGAGTGGGTGCATGAGTGTCTTAGTGGGTATGTGAGTGGGTGTGTCAGTATCTGACTGGGTCTGTGAGTCGGTCCTGACTCTCTGAGTGGTTCTGTGAGTGAGTGTTTGAGTCTGTGAGTGGGTGCATGAGGCACTGAGTGGGTGGGTCAGTATCTGACTGGGTCTGTGAGTGAGTGCCTCAGTCTGAGTGGCTCCGAGTGTGGGTGTGTGAGTGGGTCTGTGGGTGGGTGTTTGAGTGTCTGAGTGGGTCTGAAAGTGGGTGTATGACTGTGCGTGGGTGCATGAGTGTCTGAGTGCTTCTATAAGTTAATGATTCAGTGTATTAATCTATCTGTGAGTTTTTTTTTAATGTTGCCGATATTCGTCAATGCATGGCAACGTTACATGGGGGATGAGGGAAGCGTTGTGACGTATTCGCAAATATCGCGTATTGTGAAAAAAAAATCATTTTAAGTTCATAATTTAACCTTCGAAGACCCTTACATCGCAGCGCTGGGGTCAGGGTCTCCCCACCCTCTCAATTTATTTGATACATTAAGTATAGCATTTTCAGTGGTGTAAAATGAATCGCTACTCAATCAATGTTTTCAAACATTTCTTGAGAAAATAATATATTGAACGAAATACTGTTGGAAGGCTTAGCTACCTAGCTATGCTCACTTAATCAGGCCTTACTAACTCTTTATATTGCAATGACGTTGTCAAAGGCCAGCACCCCTTTCCGAAAATTGTTCCAAAGCTACTCCTGCCTGGTTTTGTAGGCGTGAATGCTCATTCCTCATCTGAAGAGTGACATGGGAAAGGAGAACCACCTGCAGGTTGTGCGTGTTGCCTCGTATACGCAATTTCTCCTTTTGGGGCACATGTTTTTAGCTAAAATGTTTACTGTATGTAAACACAGGTTTCAGACTGCCCTTGTAACGTATCTTTCAATACAACAAAATCGCTCAATGTGCGAATTGAACCCTCTTTGCTGCAAAGTCTCCCTCACAGATGCTGGCCTGAATGCTGTCTGCACGACAACATTTGCATATTTTTGTAAAAGCTAAGGTAAAATCAGGAAGCACACTTCTCGTGGGAGAATAACAGGGTTGGTGACAGCAGGTCAACGATGTCTCTCGAGGCTACGAACCTCTCGTGCTCCGCAGCACTAGAGGGATTCCTCGAGCACTCTGTCAGTGCCCTTTAAGAGCGTTTCTGACGTCACGTGTACTACCTCCGGGGAAAGGATGCCGGTGTCCCTGGAAGCATGCGGGCGCGCGCTCCGCGAAGGCCGGATCTGCTCGGCGCGTGCACAGGCGGCCGCGCGCGCGCGCCCGCCCGGTGCTTGTTCTTTTCCCACGGAAGGGCTCTCCTTGGTGCAGGGCAGGCTCCGCCCCACAGCCCTTTCCTCCTCCCCTGATGAGGAGAAGCGACGACCAGAGAAACTTGCAATGATGAACAGGGAATGTGCAGGCTGCTGCGGCTGCAGGAGTGGGGAGAACTTTCCTGGAACCGGGAGGTACCTCACGGCTGGGGACAACTAGGGGCAGCCGGAGCCTCGACCAGCGGACAGACACTACCCGCGGGCAAAGCAGCCGCGATCACCCGGGCTATTCTCCCACCCCTGGAATCTCCTTCCCTTCCTGGGCTCTCCCTCCTTGGGTCTCCCACCTGGAAGCTCAGGGCTCTCCCCGGCGGCACTGACGCTGCTCTGGCGAGGGCTGCGGAGAGCTGTGCACCGCGCTGCTCGGGCTCCCGCGTCTGCTGCCCGAGGTGTCTGTGGGAGGATGGCGGTGAAGGGGGCATGTTCGGGCACCGGGATGCTGCTGGTGACGGCCAACGTGGGCACGCTGTTCGATGATGTGAGTACCGCGAGGCTCGCCTTGCTCTTACCCTGCTCGAGGGTGCTGTGCTCTGACAGCTACCGCTCTGTTGTGCTGTGTGTCTTACTCCGACGAGCCAGGGGTCAGGTCAGCGGGGTGAGGGCGGCAGCTGCACTCGGGCCCTCTCACGCTGGAGGTGGGGGCGGGGGTGTCATGGGGAGTGCATGGAGGAGGAAGAAGCCGAGTGCACGGAGCCTTCCAGGAGAGACAGTAAACGAGACTATAGATCATGCCAGATTGAGACCACACAAGGTGGCACAGTGTGCATGGTGCATGTAGTAGGTACGCCGCAGGTTTAAAGTGTGTATCTAGGCTGAGTACGAAGTTAAAAACACTACTAAAGCACGTCTAAGAGTTCTGTACAGGAAGAACGTGCCCTCTGCACAGCATACTTGGAGTGCTTCGATGTTGGCAAGAGAGCACACAAGGATGATGAGAGCACGGCCAAGACTGCTTAAGGAAAACGTGTTTGGGAACAAGCACACAAGTGTGCAGGCCACAGTGCACAGCGTGAACGCGCGTGTAAGAACACTCGTCGAGTCGAGAGTGTATATTGACAAGGAAGTTATTGGAGGCGGTGTCTGCAAGTAATTTGCTTAAGCGCTGTAAACGCTGCAGCGGACTCGCAGCTTTTATTGTCATTTTAATCAGGCCGGGTTAGTCAGGTGAGATGGACTGTGAGTTTAGACAGCAGGGTTTTAGATTTTTTTTCCAGAATTTTTGATTTTCTTCCTGTTGTAGTTTAATGTGGAATGTGTGCCGGCCTATCATCAGTGCACCGCGGGATCTCCATCAGCTCTTCATGTTATCCAGTAGGTGCTGCTGGGCTGTGGATGGCGCGTAAGGGTGTGTGTGTGTGTGGGTGGGTGGGGGGTGGGGGGGGGCTGTGTTCTGTGTGCGTTTCAAGTGAAGTAACTGCATTTGTGTGAGCGACCGCCCACCTAGCAACATTGTATGTCGGTGACATTGACCGGCAGGATGTGTGTGAGTGAGAAGCCCACGTCAGGCATACAGTTATGTCGGATGTGAGAGCAGAAGCTGTGTGCTGGTGAGGTGCTTGTGCGAGCGAGTAACTACTATTGGCAAACTGTCTTGTAATCCTGTCGGTGGTGTGCGGACCACTGGAAGTTGGGTTAAGAGAGTGCGTGTGTAGGCAGCGACCATGCCCAGTGAGAACTGTATGCATTGCAAGAAAGAGCCCAGAGCTGTGTCTGTGATTATGCTAGATAGCACTGGGTCTAGATTACTTGTACACGTAAGAGCGGTGCCTGGAGGTGTGCGTGAGTAAGCACGTGGCAGGTGAAAGAATGCGGGATTGGTATGAGCATGTGGCGGGGTGTGTATGTGTGTGTGCGCACACTTGTACATATTCAGGGGAGAGAGTGTTGTATGGACACGTTTAAGGCTATGAAGCGCTAGCTGTTGGACAGTGCTGAATGGGGTACACGTGCAGCGGCAAGATGTTGCCAAGTGAGCAGTGATAGCGTGTGTGGATACGAGGGCCACCCACAGTATGGAAAGGAGTCCTGGGTGAAGTGTCTGCGGACACCAAGCTGCACTGGAACAGAATTTATATTCCCACAAAGTGTGGGCTTTTATGGGGCGAACATTTGGGTGACGTGTGCTCGAAGTGAGCTCAAGAAGATATATGGCGCTTTTAAGATTAACATTGTGTTAGTGCTCATTGGGCAAGTCATATTGTGGAGGTAGCGTGGCTTCAGAATAACATAACTTCTGCTTAGTGCAGAAAGAGAGGGGCAACTGTTAGAAGTACACATTTGAGGAGGTGAACACAAAAGCATGTCAAGTGGGTGCATAGAAAAGTCTATTATGGGTGTTAGGAAACGAAATGGATCAGGAAGAGTAAACAGAGTTCGGGTTAGAGATTGGAGGATAGGCCAGATTAGTTATGCGCAGAAGTGGTTCCAGCCAGGGGCTGGAGTTAGTGCACAGAAGCATTCTGTGATAGGTGGCATTAATTGAAAGGTCAAGAGAGCAGTGTGTGTTCGGTGGGCGACTTCCGTGAGTAAGCTCTATTGACGAGTCGTTGTCAGGGCCGGCTTTAGGACTGCTGGTGCCCTGGCCGACAGTTTATTGTGGCGCCCCCACCCCATGGCCTCCTCCTCCGTTTCACTCACTACCACCAGCAAATCTGCCCTTCATCTCTCCATCGCTCCCCTTTCACACACATTCATGTGTTTTAAAGCACTTGTAAAGGCTGGCTTTACTAATCCAGTCAGATAGCCACTTAAAATATTGGGGCGTATTTAAGAGCCCTTAGCGCCATTCTAACGCCACATTAGCGTAATTTTTTTTGGAGCTAATGTGGCGTTACGAGGCCAAAAACGCTGCGCCATATTTACAAAGTGGCGCAATGCATGCATTGCGCCACTTTGTAACCCATTGCACTACATTATGCCTGTGCCAGGCATAATGATGGCACAAAGAAATCTGACAGATTACTTTGCATTATTATTTTCCCCCACTTTTAACGCCTACTCAGAGCAGGCATTAAAAGGAGGCATCCATTGTTTAAAATGGGCCTCTGGGTGCTTTGCAGGATTAGCGTCAACATTTTTCATGCTAATCCTGCAAAGCGCAGGACTAGCATAAACAATTCTGACGCTAGTCCTCTAACTACCGCCATGGTGCACCATATTTTAAATATGACGCACACATGGTGGCATTAGTGGGGGGGTGCTAAGGGTCACAAGAATAGTGGCACAGCCCTGTGTGCAGTGCCACTTTTTTCAAATATGCCCATAGGGCAGTGCTTACTTTGTAAATAAAATGGTGCCAGTGCCCAAAGCCCTCCTCTTAAACACGCAGCTGCTGCAATTAAATGTGTGAACACGGAATACAGAGGCAGCATAATCCTGACGCCATCTCTGGCCTCTTCAATCCATTTACAGGCACTCCCTACCCCTTCAGCTCTCTCTTGCAAATTTCTGCTTTTACCCATTGTGACGCTTTCTCGTTTTTTCTCTTCCTCCCTCTTTCCCATATCTGTCTTTTTCTCGCAGTAAGTGCTTGAAGCCGAAAAATAAGCACAGGCCCTCAAAAATAAGTGCTGGTGCTCCGCAATGGAAACAACAAGCACAAATTAAGCACTGCCATAAGGGCATATTTAAGAGCCCGTAGTGCCATTCTAACACAACATTATTGTCATTTTTTTCACACTAATGTGGTATTAGAAGCCCAAAAACGCTGCGCCACTTTGTACCCCTTATCGCTATATTATGCCTGTGCCAGGCATAATGTATGCAAAGAGGGCATCCCCTTGTTAGGGGGACCAAAAAATGATGCAAAGAGATCTGTCAGATTTCTTTGTGTCATTTGTTTCCAGTACTTTTAACGCCTGCTCCGAGCAGGCGTTAATAGGAGGCTGCCATTGGTTACAATGGGCCTCTGGGTGCTTTGCAAGATTAGCGTCAACATTTTTGATGCTAATCCTGCAAAGCACCGGACTAGCGTAAAAAATTCTGACTCTAGTCCCCTAACTACCGCCATGGTGCGCCGTATTTTAAATATGACGCACACATGGTGGCGTTAGGACGGCGCTAAGGGGTGCAAGAAAGGTGGCGCAGCACTGTATGCAGTGCCACTTTTCTTAAATATGACCCATAGTTCTGTTTTTTGCAGCAGGACTATTAACCATCTGCACTACTTTGTTAAGTCAAAGCTGCCACTAGGCAAAACTCCCATCTCTCTCTCTAGCAGGAACATTAATTAAAAGAGGTATCTTGACATTTTAATTGTTTCTTGAAGGCTAAGCGCACAAGGAACTTTTCAGCAGGTGCTTTTAAATCGCAAGTTTCGTAAGTAATTGCTAAACACAGTGCCCCCTGGAGGTCAGCGCCCGGTGCGGTCGCACCGCTCAAAAGCCGTCCCTGGTCATGGTAGAGCATGAAAGACCCCTTGAGTTAGAGTGCTTATGAAGGGAGACTTTCGAGGGTCGGGAGAGGAAGCAGTCTTACATCAGTTCAAAGCGACCTTTGGGATTTTCTATGGTGACCATCTTTTGAGAAGCAAACGTCGTCACAGGTCAGAAATAGGAGGGCTAACTGTTCACTGACAATGAAAAAAATATATACTTGCATATAGGCACACAACTGAATGTGGCTTTCAAAAACTTAAAACTATTCTAGCACTCTTGCTCTTTTGAACTCTTTATTTAAAAGGCAACAGTTACATAACATTAGCTATGGCATGATCTCCATCCTGTGTCCCCTGCCCGCCTTACCCACCCAACTCTGTCTCCCTTCTGCTGGGGACATGTATTTGACCTCCTGCTGCACCGTCTAAAAGAAAAACGTCATTGTTTCAGACTTTAAAGTGGTCTGTGGAAACGAGGGCATACATTGCAGTTCAGCTTTGCAGGATGACTTGATCCTTGTCCCAAAAAGCAGGGCATGTATTTATCACTATTTAATTGAGCAAATAGCTCCCCCGGTCTGTCTGAGGAAATCCAGGATAACTGGTCACCCTACTGATACACTGCATGAGCCCAAGTGGTGGGGGATTACCGAAGTATGATCATGGGGAGCAAGATTAGTTCACCCGATCACCAAAAGAACTGCAGAGTGCACTAGCTATAAGCACTTGGTATGATAGTCTGTGAGTCTTGCATTCTAGGAAGGTCTATAGGGACCATACCTTTACGAGGGAGGCATCAGGGAGGGATGCCACAGATGACAAATGAAAGTACATTGAACCAGAATACAGTCCGGTCTGTACCAGTGAAATGCTTCGCTGTTGGGTTGGAATAAGAGCATGTTACCTCTTCATAGAAAGCGGAGCATGTGGTGAGTTTCATTTAGAATGACTGAATCACTTGTATGTGTTGTAGCCAAATAGAGCAACAACACCATCTAAACCATGGGGTTCTGCTCCTTGTTTGATTTTCCCTCTGATTCCAGAAGTACTCTTTAAGTTCTCTCTAGCATTGCTTGGGACACTTGAAGATATATTCCATCATGGTGTCTAGTAATGTGTGTTGAGTGGGGCGTCTGCCGACCATTTATCTTTAAGGTTGGTAGAGTTTGAACTTGCTGCATTGTTTTACTGTCAGTCTTTGTTCTAGTCACTGTAGCTTTAGGTAGGAGTTCATATGAAACAACATTCTTATTTTTTGAATACCAAAGTAAAATATGAGTATGCGTTATTTGAAGTATTCTTTTTATAAGGTTAAAGATCACTTTCAGAAGTAAAGCATCGTGTTGTCCAACCGCCAGTGCGCCCTGACATCTGAATGATGTAGTAGACATGCCAGCATGGATCACATGGAGCTCTTGATCCTGGTATGCCCAGAGCTAAGCCTTAGTGATATTGTGACGATGTTGCATGGCAGATGTACAGTGCCCGGTAGTGTTGATAGTTGGAAGGCCCATTGTGCCAACTGGGTGGAAAGAGGAGCAGATAGGAAAGAGCTGTTGAGGTAAATACGGATATCTGTGAATTTCTAGGTGGAGGGAGGGAGTTGGAATAAGAAGCCTAACAGCAGACAACGGGCGTTTTCTACGTGATGATAACATTTAGGGCGCAAGAGAAAGATTGATGAGAGTGGCAGAATAAAACAGCCATATTGTACATTATGGAGGCACCTCTGCTTACCGATTGTAGCCAGTGCAGTAATCCCTACTGCACAATAGAGATCTGGGCTCTGTTGGCAGTTCCGGGGACAGCTGGTCTGTGGGACATTTGGAGATACCGAATATCATTCTGACCAGAACAAGGTGTTTTTAGACAGTGTATTATGGACAGCTCCAACTTTGCACCCACTCTTTAAACGGAACACTGTGAACCCCTTGTAAAAAGTAAATCTGTTTCCAGTCCACAGATCTGTCCATGAAACATTATCACCTTGGCCTTTGCAGCAAAACGTATCTATGGGTGATGTTATTTGAAGCTGTTGGGCATCTTACGGCTTCTGATTATTGACTGCTCCTGATCAGTTCGCCAAGTCATATTTTTGTGAAGCTTTAATTTGACTCACACCTAGTCAAAATCATGTCTTGGCATAGCGGCCATTTTAGCAGTCGCCAGAAAGATTAAACAGTAAAACCTTGCATGTATTCCTAATACTTAATGTAAAGGAACCCGGGCTTTCGGGCTGTCCTCCAGCTGGGAGCCCTGTGGAGTCTGTGGTTGGTTAGTGAAGTGAACATGTACTAGACCCTCTAGGTTGAGCTGGAGGGTGACTTGCTTAAGGTTCTGTTCTACTTCCCATCCCTTGAAACAAGTGGTTAACCGTAGTGGTCGCCCTGTATTTTCATCAGAATTAATACACAACCAAGACCTCTTGCAGTCAATTGTGTCAAGAAGAAACCGAGAGAAATGTTTGTTCAGACATGAAGAAGCCACCTTTGTAAGGAAGAAATTCCAAAATATTAAAATAACTTATTTGTATTTTTTATAGTGGATGTAATTGTTACAAGACTAACATGAATTTCATTACTTTTTCCTTTGACAGTGTTACTCGCGAAGTGAATGTTACAGAAAGACTTTCGTTTTTAGTTTAATCGTTTATGGTACTATAAGATTATACATTTCGGTTTACATAAATATGGAATATCTGTATGTTTGGTTGACATTCGTCTCACGCCCCTTGTTTGTACGGACTTCCTTTGTACCACGTCTCTCTACGCAGTCACAAGCACAGCCACGTAATCTTTGAACTCAGTTCCTTCTTAACTTGTTAGTCTCTGTCTCTCAACTCGACCCTCTTGCATATCAAGCACGAATTTCGTCCCTTTCTCTGTTCTCAATATATCACTCACAGTACTGTACTCCACAGCATTACTGTTTAATCCCTCTTCCTTACTCACCCGGGCACAGAACTAGACTCCTGTACAGCAATATTTAATTGTTCTTATTCTCCTTCTCTCCACTAACTCTTTGTCTACGTCTCCCCCCGCCTATCCTCTCTTTTCTTTAAGACTCTGTGTCGTGAAATCAGACTCTGGATGCATAAACCTCTGTGAAAGGATCTTCTGACACCGTTTTTTACTCACCAATTCTCCTCTCTCCCCAATCCCTCTATGCTCTTCCCGATCCCTCTATGGTCTTCCCTGTCCCTCTATATTCTTCCCACTTCCTTTCCGCAACATCTGTCTTCTTCGGAGACAGCACCTCATACCATCGATCAGAGAACTGTCTCGTCCCTGGCCAATGCATATTACTAGAACATTCACCATCAACCTTCTTTACATCCAACATTTACCCTGCCCCCTCCTCCAAAAATACCATTGTACTCTAAAATATCATGCCATGTTCACAACCCCAGGTCAGCAAGCACCCATCATGCTGATTGTTTCTGATTTCTCACATCTAACAACCAGGATCTCTTACATAGCAATGAATCCTGGCTGAATGAAGTAACCAACCCCATTCTAAACTCCTTTGTCTCTCAAAATTCTGGAGATATTTAGCAAAGAAAGATAATCCAAACTTGATGGTGGTATTGCATTCATTCTCAAACATTCTTCAAATGCTCTCTGGCCCCAACATTATCCTTCCACACCTTTGAATGTCTCAGTTGTGATCCAGAACCACCCTTTTTAGATCCACGTTTTTACAAATCATTTGTCAACACTCCTAGTTTCAAAGTGGAATTTGAGTTGCAAATCAGTAAATACATTGCCTTCTCCTAAATGCTTTCACAAAACAACACTTACCATGGAGACGTCATCAATGACTGAGGGAATGAAAAAATGCAAACATATTAACTCCTTATATTTCTTTAATCACCTGCAGCACAACAAGTGTTGAATCCTTGATCTTGTCATTGCTAATCCCTCCATGATTCATTGTAGTGCTCCGATTGAGATTGACTTGTCAGACCGTCAGTTCATACCATTTCTACTCATTCTCCTCCATCCCATCATCACATCATCAACACAGCTACTCACAATCTGGAAACGTTAATTCTGGAATATATCCACTAATATTATTTCCAAAAATTGCTGTGTCACTCCCAAAATGACAATGATACCACCATGCCTGACACATACAATGAAGTCCGCTCTTCTGCAGTGTGCACAGTTGCGTCCCAGAAACTGAAACCACAACATCCAAGACCCTTCAAATTGTGAGTCTAAACTAAACTCTTGAATTCTCGAACCCAGCATGAAACTCTAAACTCTAAGAAAGAACTACAAGCGGGACACCTTAGCTACCAAATCTAGTTCTGCTGTCCAGTTCATTTTTGTCAGCATCTCCCCATCTCCCAAACCCACCCAAGATCTCTCACCCAATAAATGCAAAACATTCCTGGACTACTTCAGCAACAAAATAATTTCCATTCATGTCTCCACCAGTCTCAGGAGTAATCCTATGTAAATAATGCCTAAGACGACAAGTAGGTGGAATCTTTTTAAATTGGTCAACCAAGAAGACCTCATCATCACCACAAAAAATCTAAAAACTGCCATATACTTCAATGACCTCATACCAGTGAAGATCATCAAAGCTTTTTTTCCTTATTTGCTAAGTAAATCATCAACTGTTACCTTCGCCAAGAAACATTTCCAGACATCCTTAAAAAAAAATGTCACTCCTATACTAAAAATAAAAAAATCTAACCTCGACCCGAAGTGGTCAACAAACTACTGCTGTATATACAACCTATCTTGACTAAGAAAGACTACAGGAAAATGTGTCTCCTTACAACTGACAGATTACATCAATGCTGGAAACGTACTCAGCGTTTATCAGGCTGGTTTAAGAATGGGTTATGACATTGAAACAGCCTCATCACAAGCTTTGGATGACACTTGTTGCATGGCGATGACTCCTGCCTTCTCGATTTGCTCAGACTCCCTGTAATAGTTGGCCTAATCAAGCATAAGAGAATGCTTCCCCTTTGCAAATGGAGTTTTGAAATTGAAAGTGCAGTCGAAAGTGGTTCTCTTCATTTCTATGCAAGTGTTCTTGAATTGTAAAGATTGCAGGCAGGGTTTATTTTTTATTTTTAAGAGCCTCCCTACTGTGAGGGTTCCACATGGCTCCATTCTGGCCCCAGTTCTCTTTAGCCTATCTATACAAGGTAGCCCTCCCTGAAGTTTGTGAAGGAATAGGGGTCTCTGTCCATCAACACCCACCCTCCTGATACTCCTCACTCTCCCCCTTTCCCCACCCCCTCCTGACACCTTCGCCTCCTCCCTCTTAACCTTTTATTCTGATCTCTCCCTACCCTGGCTGCTCCTTTCCTACCTCTTCCCCCTCTGATTCCTTCACTTTCGCCCCCTCCCTCCGGACTGTCCTCTCCTTACCCGGCCTCCTCCCCCTTACCTACCTCCCTTCCGTCCAGTGTTCTTCCTATTCTACCTCTGTTTTCCTCCCCTCTGCCCCTCGCTCAAAGTTCCAGTCCTCTTTCCCCTCTCACGGTTTGCTACTCCCACCTCCCTCTAACTCCCTCACGCCTCCCTATTGTTCCCCCAGCCCCATTCTCTCCTTGCAGGCTAACGCCCCCTCACCTCCCATCCTCTCCTCCCCGAATGTCCCCATCCACCTCTCTGTTCGCCTCTCCCACCGACTCTTCCTCGAAATTTCACCCCTCCTCTCCCTCTTATGCTTCACTGCCCCTTTCTGCTCTCTCTCTTCCCTTCTTCTGCTGAATGTTTCACCCCTCACCTGCCTCTCATGCATCACTAGTCCTCCCTATCAACGGCTCAATGTCTTTTCCTTCTTTCTCTCAATGCACCCAATTAAGCCCTGTAAAGATGGTGACAACGCAAGAGCGAATCTTATAAGGTATGAGTTTATTTCAATCACGTCTGTAGGTACGAAAACGATCATCAATCCCTCGCCCACCTCCGGCACTTCCCTCCATCCTGCTCCAACCGCCCTCTTCAAATGTACATCAACACTTCTATTATTTAATAGGTCCTCATCACTCATGAGTAAAAAACTACTGTTCTCATCTGGATCCCATCCTTCAGAGTCCACCTTTCTTTTCCCATCTCCATTGCTTCTGCTATACAAAGCTACTCTCCTCTTGTTCCACCGTTCACCATTTTCCAAAACAACATGAAACTCACGTACATCTCTAACTACATATGGTCCCCGGAATTTCATAAAACTATTTTCTGTACATCCCGTTCTTATTTTCACCAGATCTCCCTTCTTAATATCCTTTTCCCAAACTGACAGTGATGTTCCTGCACTTCTTTGGATAAAACCCCCTTCTTCTAACACTGACGACAACCATGGTGGGTTAACTTTTGTGCATGCTTTCCTGCCTCTCATTTTCTCAAAAGGTATCTTACCCATAGCACTGTGTGCAGTAGTACGATAAGCCCACACTAGATCATTTACCATGGTACGTACATTTCTGCCACCCCTTATTGCCATATTGATGACTCCTTTTACCATCCAATTACATCTCTCTACTATGCCATTTGCCTGTGGATTGTACAATGCAGTACGAGAATGGTGAATCCCTGACTGTTTGAGGAATCCTTCCATCTCATGGGACACTAACTGTGTCCCATTATCTGTAATAAGTTTCACTGGGCAACCCTCTTCGTGAAATATTTCCTGCATTATCCTTATAGTTGCTCTAGTAGTAATCTCCTTCATGAATTTTACTGTCAACCACTTCGAATGGACATCAATCATTACTAAAGCATACCTCAAATCCCATGGAACACCGTTTAAAGGTCCAATGAAATCCATGCATAAAGTATGCCACACTATACCAGGATCCGGTATAGATCCCATTATACTTTGTTTGCCTACTTTCAATCTCTTCTCACTCTCCACGCAATCAACACACCTTTCAACCCAAGCACTGACATCACTGTCAATCCCTGGCCACCAAAACTTTTCTTTTAGTCTTTTTTTTGTTAAAGTTTGCCCTAAATGACCTTCGTGAGCCAATCTGAAATCAAATCAAATCAAATCATTAACATTTATAAAGCGCGCTACTCACCCGTGCGGGTCTCAAGGCGCTAGGGGGGAAAGGGGGGGTTATCGCTGCTCGAACAGCCAAGTCTTTAGGAGTCTCCGGAAAGCGGAGTGGTCCTGGGTGGTCCTGAGGCTGGTGGGGAGGGAGTTCCAGGTCTTGGCCGCCAGGAAGGAGAAAGATCTCCCACCCGCCGTGGAGCGGCGGGTGCGAGGGACGGCAGCAAGTGCGAGGCCAGCGGAGCGGAGGGGGCGGGTGGGGACGTAGAAGCTGAGGCGTCTGTTGAGGTATTCCGGTCCCTTGTTGTGGAGGGCTTTGTGTGCGTGGGTGAGAAGACGGAAGGTGATCCTTTTGCTGACTGGGAGCCAATGCAGGTGTCTCAGGTGTGCGGAGATGTGGCTGTTGCGGGGTACGTCGAGGATGAGGCGGGCCGAGGCGTTTTGGATGCGTTGCAGGCGGTTTTGGAGTTTGGCGGTGGTCCCGGCGTAGAGGGTGTTGCCGTAGTCCAGGCGACTCGTGACAAGGGCGTGGGTCACGGTTTTTCTGGTGTCGGCGGGGATCCAGCGGAAGATCTTGCGGAGCATGCGGAGAGTGAGGAAGCAGGCGGAGGACACGGCGTTGACTTGCTTGGTCATGGTGAGAAGAGGGTCCAAGATGAAGCCGAGGTTGCGGGCGTAGTCTGCGGGGGTCGGTGCGGTGCCGAGGGCCGTGGGCCACCAGGAGTCGTCCCAGGCGGACGGGGTGTTGCCGAGGATCAGGACTTCCGTTTTTTCAGAGTTCAGCTTTAGGCGGCTGAGCCTCATCCAATCTGCGACGTCCTTCATACCCTCTTGTAGGTTGGTCTTGGCGCTGGCGGGGTCCTTGGTGAGGGAGAGTACAAGTTGGGTGTCGTCGGCGTAGGAGGTGATGATGATGTCGTGCTTGCGTACGATGTCGGCGAGGGGGCTCATGTAGACATTGAAGAGTGTCGGGCTGAGCGATGAGCCTTGAGGTACGCCGCAGATGATCTTGGTGGGTTCTGAGCGAAACGGAGGGAGGTAAACTCTTTGGGAGCGGTTAGCGAGGAAGGAGGCGATCCAGTCCAGGGCCTGGCCTTGGATCCCGGTGGAGCGTAGGCGGGTGATTAGGGTGCGGTGACAGACGGTGTCAAAGGCAGCCGAGAGGTCGAGGAGAATGAGGGCGACTGTTTCACCGTTGTCCATCAGGGTTCTGATGTCGTCTGTGACTGAGATGAGGGCGGTTTCCGTGCTGTGGTTGGTTCGGAATCCGGTTTGTGAAGGGTCGAGCAGGTTGTTGTCTTCCAGGAAGGTGGTCAGCTGTTTGTTGACGGTCTTTTCTATTACCTTGGCTGGGAAAGGTAGAAGAGAGATGGGGCGGAAGTTTTTCAGGTCGCTTGGGTCAGCCGTAGGTTTCTTTAGTAGGGCGTTGACTTCAGCGTGCTTCCAGCATTCGGGGAAGGTAGCAGAAGAAAAAGAAGAGTTTATGACGGTCTGGAGGTGCGGGGCGATGATGTCGTCGGCTTTGTTGAAAAGCTTGTATCTTACACCCACCGGAGGGACAAACATGTCACCCCTCACCACAATGTCCTTCGTAACAAGATACAACTCCTCCAGGACCTTCACATACGGTCGAACCTGAAGACTCAATGTACTCTCTCTCCTTTCTCCACTCACAATCGATTTGATAACTCCCATCATCACCTCGTCTCTCTCCATTTCCTCACACCACTCCTCACGCGATACCACGCCTTGAGCACATTCTAGCACGTCTTCAACAGTTGCAACCGCACCCTCATTTTCATACTCCTGTATACGTTGTTCGTCTACCTCCTGCCAATTCAAAGGTAAGCGAGATAAACAATCTGCCTGAATGTTACGCCATCCAGGGATGTACTCAATGGTGAATTGATATTCCTGTAGCCTTGCAGCTAATCTGGCTAGAAGTGGAGACACTTTGTTAGCTCCCCCTGGTAATAGTACCCTCAACAATGGTTTATGATCAGACCGGAGTGTTACTTTACGTCCCCAAATATAAGTTCTGAAATACTCAATGCCCCACGAGGCAGCCAATGTCTCTTTCTCAATGACAGAGTAATTCCGCTCTGATTTGGTCAACGATCGTGAGGCAAATGCCACCTTCACTTCTCCTTTGTCAGAGTTCTGTGAAAGGACAGCCCCCAGCCCAATTGCACTCGCATCCACTGTTATAATGGTTTTAGCTTAAACATTGAATGGTACCAATACTTTAGCTTCACACATTTCTTTTTTTATGTTCTGAAAGGCAATTTCTTGTTCATCTTCCCATTGGAACTTTTGCCCCTTGTGTAAAAGTTTTCTTATGCTTTCAGTTTTATCGGCAAAGTTCTTTATGAATTTGGAGTAGTACTCAATGAGTCCCAAGAGTGATCTTAATTGTTCTTTGTCCTGGGGGGTGGAACTTTTTCAATGGCCTCCAAAAGCTTCCTCCTAGGTTTGACTCCCTGTTCTGAGAGGGTATATCCCAAATACTCAATTTCGTTTACTAGAAATTTACACTTTTCCTTCTTCAGCATAAGACCTGCTCTCTTAACTCTTTCCAATGCACAGTTCAGTACTTGTTTGTGTTTTTCCAAAGTTTCCCCAAAAATTAAGATGTCATCCTGAAAATACATCACGTTATCAACCCCTTCAAACACATCACTCATTATTCTTTGAAACACACCTGCCGCAGAGGCCAATCCAAATGGCACCCTATTGAATTAAAAAATCCCATCCATGGTAATAAATGCCGTTAATTCTTTAGATTGTTCATGTAATCTGACCTGGTGATATGCACTTCTAATATCTAACTTGGAAAAATACTTTCCACCCCTCAGCAGTAAAATTAATTCATTAATATTGGGTGATGGGTAATTATCCACCACTAAATTTTGGTTGAGTGACCTGAGGTCAACACAGAACCTCATAGAACCATCTGGCTTGTTCGTGATAACTACTGGGGAGATCCAACTTGATGTCTCAATTCGTTCTATGATGCCCTCCTGTACCATATCACAAATCAATGTTTTTACTTCTTTCCTTGCCTTAATAGGGACCTTCCTCAATTTATGCTGCACAGGGACCTCATCTTTCCTTAACATGATCTTGTGCGTATACCCTTTAAGTTCTCCTACTTTATTAGAGAAAACCTCTTGGTGTTCCTCTAAGATGTCATTTAGGGTATTGTCTTGTAACATCATGACTCTATCATCTGCCCTGGGATCCAATCCGATGTGCAAATCATACTGGTGGTGCCAACCCAGAATTGGTGGACCATTAGTGGCCACATAGACCTTTTCCTCAATTTGTCTTTCACCAAACCTTATCTTAGTCAACATGAAACCAATTATATCTATTTTTTCACCCTGATACCCACTAGGATTTATATCTTTTTGTAAAAGACATACTTTAGGCCATTCTTTGACGAACATGCTCTGGGGCACAATTTTATATAAGGAACCAGAATCAATCATCAGTTGTACACTTCTCCCACGCACCATGAAATTTGCCGTTGGCCTGGGTGGTCTATGTACACTGCTCTTCTCCTGACCAGTGTTCTCTATGGACAGGACCCTGCTCTTCTCCTGACCAGTGTTCTCTATGGACAGGACCCTATCTACTTCTTCACCCTCCTCTATACAATCTTGATGTATGACACCTACCCTAGACTTTCCACCAGTCTTACACATGCGTGCAAAATGCCCCTTTTTGCCGCATTTCATGCAGTCTTTACCAAAGCAAAGCATGATTTTGAGTCTATATTATGAAACTTACTCCCACATCTTGTACACATTTTACCATAGGTTTTGTTCACATTGTTATTCTTAGTGCTATTCTTGAACATACGCACACCTTTCGTACTTGCTAAAATGTCATTGCCTTCTTTCATAATACAATTTGTATTTGTATCAGAACTGTCAGTGAACACCCTCTCTTTCTTTTCCATCTCCCTCATACAATATTCAGATTGTTCAATGACTTTTGCTATATCAATGGCATCCTTCAAAGATGGATTCTTAGCTGCCCATAATCTCTCCTGCATTTCTTTGCTACGACACTGAACTATTAATTGATCATGTATTAATCAGTCATCACACCAAATTGGCACTTAGTGGATAACTCTCTCAACCTTGTAACAAATTCGTCGATGCTCTCCTCTGATCTTTGTGGCTGAGTATAAAATGTATGTCTCACCATGACAATGTTGACTTCTTTAGAAAATCTCTTTTCCAGTCTTTTCCTCACCTCCTTGTACACGTCCCTTTCGGGTGGCCATCCTGTCCTAGAATTGGAGGTAAGTACTTAAATATGCGTTGACCCTCCTGGCCAAGAGTGCTTAAAAGAATAGCTTTTTTTCTCAGTGGTATCAAATCCTGACCATCCAGTGCCACCAAATAATTTTCAAAAATGTCAATCCATTCATCCCAAGAAATAGATGGATTCCCTGGTTGTTCAAGAAACGGGGGAGGTGGCACTATAACTTGCGTATTAGTGGCCATGGGTAAATTCACAATGTATACTCAGACTTCAGACACCCAATGAACTGTGGACAAATATTTTGTTTGTTTTATTATTAATGTTTTGTTGTAGAATTCTTCACAGGAAAGGAAATATTGAAGAATCTCCAGTTTGACATGCAACGTGTCTGATTTCAAAGAATACAATTTGTATTTTCTACCCCCAAGATGGCCGCCACGTGATTTGACGTTTTTTTCCACAAGCGGTGGGGGTTGCTCCAAAATTAAAGTTATTCTGACGCAGACCAGTGCCCAAGGAGTTTCGTCCGTTGCATGCGCATGCGCAGCAACTGAAACCGGATAATCGGGTCCTGCACGCGCTGGTAAGACGCCGTACACAAAATTATTGGGTTATAACTACAAAGTAACCCATTATAATATCAAGAGTCACCTGAAGTAACAACAGTCGCCTTCCGTAAAAATTGTGGGTTCAACCCTCCGACGTCTTCGTACCCCAGTGATATGGAGGCGGAGGTAGGCGCTCGTAGCCAATGTAAAGATGGTGACAACGCAAGAGCGAATCTGATAAGGTATGAGTTTATTCCAATCACGTCTGTAGGTTCGAAAACGATCATCAATCCCTCGCCCACCTCTGGCACTTCCCTCCGTCCAGCTCCAACCGCCCTCTTCGAATGTTGAACGAGAATTCCACTACACAACAAGCCCTTAATTATTCCTGTTACCTCATTTTATTTTACGCGTCTCCACACATTATTACTGTTTTCTTGTTTGATGTAAGGTACTGACTGACAAGTCGTGGATGCTATTATGTAAAGCATTCTATACTGAGGACTACAGGAATTGTGCGGCCACGGCTTTTTTGGCATGAGTATGGATCTTCCGCATTTGCCACATAATTATTTATCTGCTGCATGACGTACAAATTTCACCAAAAAAATGTTTATAGGTCAAAATGGTTCAAAAGTTACTGAAACCGCAAAAACTCGGGTTGCCGGACAATGAAAGGCCCTTTGGAAATGTTTACTGGTCACCCATTGTGTACCTTATTGCTATTAAACTGGTACTGAATAGGTACAACCTATGCCCAAACAGAGTTAACACGTGTATAAAAAATAAAATAAAATAAAAAGTGACACAATAATAGAGTAATGCTGGCAGAGCATGTGCCGCATAATTTGGCTTTTTTTGCAGCATCATTTAATCAACCCTAGTGCTTTTCCGCCATATAAACTGTTAAAACAATATCATGCAAGTAGCTGCTGTTCATATTGTGGCACAACGTTCTTCAACAGGATCTCTTAACCCCTGGAACATGAATGCGTCGTGCAAATGATTTGCACTGCACGTGGGAACGCTGGATGTGTCTCCATTTTTGTGGGATACTAAACGTGTTTTGGTGGGTGGAAGGCAAGAGTTCTGAAACATAGCAGCTCTCATGCTCAACACTGTTCGGGGTCAATTTCTTCATCTGCTGCAGGTGTAAAACGCAAATTACACATTCCTTAAGCGGTCCTAACAGACAAGGCGGGGAAGGCGCCGCCAGACTCGGATGCGAAGTCTGCTACAGATGACCCCTGAGAAGGTAGAGTACACTTGGAAGGAAAAGCACTTTGTAAAGTCAGTCAGAAGTGCTTGCTGCGTGGTGTTTTCCTCAGAGTGTTTGCTTTTCCAGTGCATATGCTTGCTGGTTCGTCACTGGATGTAGGCAGGTACTCGCTGTTAAAGACATAAAACACGAAGCGCTGTAAAATGTTTACTTTACTGCGTGTTTATATAGCGCTCAGATTCATTGTTGTAAAACGCGACCTGCTTCCTTTTTAATTTGGAAACTATTTACGCAGCTAGTCGAGTGACCTACAATAAAGGTTTCCACTGTTATCACAGCGGAAAATCTAGATTTCCATGAAGCACGCAGCGCGAACAGCAAGTGCGCGCTCACAGCCGTTTATGAGCGAAAAACGAAGGGCCATAGCTGTCCTGCAGCTCACAGACTTCCACCTCCTGCTCTCGGCCCAAATACAGATCAGTGACGACGTGCCATCATCTTTACTGCACAGAAATAATACGCTTTTCAAACTTTGAACCAGGAGCAGCAGACTCCATCCAGCTGTGGATAAAAATAGGACTACATTCCTAGAACTCTTTACAGTTCAACTATCACCATATTTCCTCAGGGTCCCCGCCTATTTTTTGTATATATTATGTAGCGCTGACTTAGTTTTTTTTTTTTTTTTTTAAGTAAGTGCCAGAGGGCCCGATTTGTAGGAGCCTGCGGCGCGCGTTGCAGAAAGCCTGGGTTTTTAAGTACTACGGCGGCCTGGGTTTAATTTCACCTCATGCCTCTTTCTTCCACTTCAGACACTTCCTGTTTCTCTATCTCACTTTTGCAGAATCGTTTTCACCTCTGCGTTCTGCTGTTATCACTGATTTCTTTTTGGGTTCTTCTTTCTTTCTACTCTGCCTTTCTCTCTCTTGCACAGGGGCAAAGTTTGTTGATGAAAATATGTCTGGGTCCAGGAAATGGGTGGTGCCGACCAGCTGGAACCAGCAGCACAAATTGGGCTTTGGTTTTTCCGGAGAATAGCTCGACTAAACCCCGGATGAAAGCATATTGTATCTAATGCCCTCCGGATCAGTTTTGCAGTCAAAGAAATTACATATACTTGTTGCATGGTTCGTTCTGCTAAAGACCCCATATTGCCTTGATTATCTAAACCTTCAGATGGCCTGAATTAGTTTGACATTCAGTTTCCTATCACAGCAGTTTATCTGATTGGTCTTTGGTTGGCAAACACCCCTCTGATCCAGCATCTGAGGAAACAGAACACTACCATACTTGCCAGCGCGCCTGGTCCTTAGTAAGTAAACTTACAAGAGGACGTGTATGGGTGATGAACCTTCAGATTCACATGGAGTATCCTATCTAGGCTAATGGCAGACACTCTAATGATTAACATGCAATTCAATAAACATTAGTCATCAACATTAATGAAACAGAAATATAGCACCCCATGACTCTCCGGTCATGAATAACCACAACTCACTATACGTTTTAGTTGTTTTATTCTCTATTAGTTACAATACTAAGTTATGAGGTTAATTCAAGCTTTATTCAATCAAATCAAAATTAATTCATTAGTACTAACCAATAACATAATCTAATCAGAACTTGAGAAAGAATACATTCTTACCCTTCAGCATAAACCAGCATATAAATCAAAGGTGAATACGTCAGCATGAGTAACAGAGTTCAGCAAATCAGTCCGTCAACCATTTGTCACTGTATAAATCAATGTCCTAGAATAGGAACCTCATCTAACCCAGATTAGCATTAGCATGTGGGACTTCACGCGAAAAACAATCTAGAACATGAATTTAGGAAACATCTAGCTAAGAGAAAAAATATAAAAACAGCGCAGTTGGTACTTAGAAAGAAAAGGCACAAAAGTTAATTCAGTCACACAGTCATAGCTATCTATCCACGATCTGGATCAGCAACAAAGTCAGTCTTTGTCTTCAGGTCATCAATTGATCAGCATCGCATCATGCTCTCAAGAGCATGAGCCCAATGATAGAATCTCGAATCTCTTTGATCTCTTAGTCTCTCTCTCTCTATCTCTATCTCTCTCTGGACATCCGCCTAACATCTGAACTCTTCCCTTCTCTCATGTCATTATATCAAAGTCACCCAGACTGTCCACCAATTCCTAATTGGTCAATTAATCACACGATTTTGCATTATCCAATAGTCCTTGTTTTTCCAATCTATGAATTCTAACATTACATAGTTCCCATGTAGTTGATTGGTTCACTGTACGATGTCCTCATCATCCGGCTCGTAATGTATCGAAATTGTTGCATCTTCTTCTCCAGTCAGTGTCTCCATTGTTCAAGTCCTGGGAAAGTACACTCTGAATGCTTTACACAGTCCTTGAAGCACATTTTGATTCCCTCATCTCCTGTCTGTCGGTTCACGCATAGGATTTTAGCTGAGCAGATTTTATTAAACACTGAGCGGTTCATGGTCAGTTCAGCACATCAGCATTTCTACATTCAGCATTAATATTCAGCTTCTGCAACAGGCCTGGCAAAACTAGACCACATCTTCGGCTAAGTTAAGCTCTACAATATAATGCAAAATATTCGTTATATATCTCAATATGACATGTTACTATATTATTTCAATATGTGTTTCTATATTTCATACATGTTATTCATTTTATTGTTACATTTGTGAATCTTAGTAATCGCTCTCCGAGGGCACATTTTGAAACGTGCACATTATTTTATACGTTAATCATTTTCTAAAATTTTTCTTTATTCAAAATACATAAACATTCATTAATCATTTTTAATTAATATATTTGCTCTAGCACACTCGTCAGTCTGTTTGAACCTCTACTACTTAGCAAGCGGTGGGAAGGTTCTTTAATTACCAATCAGTCACAAGAAATAAAGACATTACAGCAGGAAGCAGAATACTGGTCTCACAACCCCATTTAGTGAATATAGAATTCCCATTGCAAAGCTCGAAACGCCACTATTATACAACAAAATTAGAATTGTACCATGTTTGTTCAAAGGTGTTTTGTACTAGTTATCCCAGGTTATTAATTTCTCAGCAATTATAGCGTTGCAGTGATGTAACGCTTTCTACCAGCAACCACTAACGTATATGTGCGTTGCTGCTCATTGCGCTGCTTAGTGGATTTCCCATAGGGCTAGACTGGGAAGATTTCAGTATGTATTATTAGCTTTTATCATGATATTTTTAACATATGCTTTGTTGTTGCACGAAATATAAAGTAAAGTTTGAGTTCTTGCAGTGACCTGGATATAAAAGTAAGACAGATTTGAATTTGACTGCAGTACCATGAAAAAAACACATAACTTAATTTTATCATTAAGACAAACCACTTCATTTTCGGCATTGTCAAGTGGCAATGTTAAAAAAAACAAAGCATGCACAGCGTTTCAAATAGTATTATGTAAACAGTCATCCAGTATACACATTGTCCAATTCTAAATCATCCACGCTGTTAAGATGCCAGATGTCTTCTCTGGGTTACTTCTTCCCGCTGTTTCCCTGATGTTCTGGCACATACAGCCAGAGATATTGCATCTGTTACAACACTTTCAGTAGTGAAATCTCAATATCTCTTACTCTCCACCACCCCATAAACAACTTCACAACCAGGGCCCCCACTAAGGACACTTCCATTTGCTCATATGGAGGAAATTGTAAACCACAGGAAAACCTCAGCATCTACACCTTGGCTCTTAGCAGTCTTACTTATGCCATTTATTTGGCCAAATGTATGTACGACATTAACCCCTGATTGCCTTCACCACTATCATTACCATTCCCTGTCAATTTCTATCTCTTCTCCCTATTTAAGCATCTTCCTGTGTAATGTTACTGCTGGTGACTTCTTTTTGTACATCTTGTCAAAATAACCCATCATTGGTTAAACTTTCAGCAAGTTCTTGACTCCACCCCAGTCTTTTACACTCCACCCTATGACCTCCAGTGTGACCCATCTTGCTTAATTCTTTCACACTCCACCTGTGTTATTGACCTAATATTCTGATCTGCTAAACTGTCATGTACTGTGTCAGGCCATTTTATTACTATACTTAAATAGACTTCTGGTCCTTTCACCTAGTGTGCTGACATGTGCCTTCGCCCTCTTCATCCATTCCCTCACCTTTGGCACCTATCCGGGATGCTTTAAATCTTCATTCATCCGCCCGCTATATAAAAATATGACCACAGAACCAATTTTCCTAAATAGCTACTACCTTCTCTCTATATTTACATTTTTCTGGAAATTACTTGAGGTTGGTATTAAGTTAAATCTTATGATAACTCTCTCTTTGCAGCCTACTTAAGCCACATATTCTAGCGTCTAACATTTCTCCACTGAGACAACCCTCATTTATAAAACTTTATTCATCCTTCTCACAATAATATTTAATCTCATCACACTTCATCTTTCTGCTTCCACAATATCATCTACCTTACCATGCTGATACAATTTTCAAATCAAATGCAAGCCAATAAAATTGTTGACCTCTTACCACTCCTACTGCTTTCTAGTGTTCTGCTCATCGTCTTTGCTCTCTCTGCTGCCACCCAGTAGTGTCTGTCTCATCACACTTCTTCGTAGAGCCTTTCAGTTTCTCCATTTAAATTACAGCTAATGGTGATGTCACCTGCTCATTTTGGTTTTCTTATAATCTGTATGCCATTGTCATGGAAATTTTCTTTTACCTCGTGCTTACTCATCCACCATAAAAAGATCTGTTAATGTCTCACCACACCAGGCACATGGTGGTCAATTGCCCATGAATGTTTAGCCTCTCCAATACCAAGAACATTTGCTTCCCTTCCTATTTTGCCACACTTCCCTTACTTCTCTCAATACCTTTTGTTCATGTACATTGTCTTCCTTATTTTACACCCAAAGCCATGGAGACCAATTGTTAGAAATGGGGTCTCTAGTTGGCAGAGGTATACACCCTTGTCCAAGTAGGGACCACAGTCCTAGTCAGGGTAAGTAGCACAGAATCCAAATGATCCTGTGCCCACCCTGGGTAGCTTGGCACTGAGCAGTCAGGCTTAGCTTAAAAAGCAAGGTATAAAGTATTTGTGCAGTAAATCATGCAATAACGCAGTGAAAACACCACAAAAATACACCAAACAGGTTTAGAAAAATATAAGATATGTATCTGAGTGAATTAATATCAAAACAGTCAAGCTTTGATAAATACAATTTGAAATACCACTTTTGCAATGATAAGAAGAGTCTCAAGTCCTTCAAAAGCAGCAAATGTCTCTTGTGTGCACAATGTACCTGGTATGCGTCAAAATTATACACACGAAGACCGCAGAGGAGGAGATGCGTGGAAAAAAGAAGGTGTGCGTCAGACCATGTATTGATTCTTTTCCACGCGGCAAGGGCTTTGTGTCAAATTTCGGCACGCAAGCTTGAATCCTCCTTGCGATGCGGGTTCTTTTGACGTCCAGGGCCGATGCATGGAAATGCTGGGCGTGCTGGACAAAGTAACAGGTGCTGCATCAATCTGGTGGATGATGCTTCTGAGTTTCTGTCACGCGACATGCGCTGCGTCAAATCCTCACACCGGAAGGCAGGCTGCGTCATTCCAGCTCGGCGATGTGCTGATCCGATGGTCTGTGCGTCGAAGTTCCGGTCGCAATGCTGGTGCTGCCCTGATCTCCACTTGGGGAACCGGGCTGCTTCGTTCTGGGTCAACGATGTGATTCTTTCACCACTAGGCAGGCTGTGCATCGATTCTGGCAGGTTTTCATCGATTTTCGCAGCACATGGAGTTCCTTGGAAGAGATGAAGTCTTCTTGGGCCTGAGACTTCAGGAAGCAAGCTCAACCAAGCCCTTGGAGAACACATCTCAGCAGAGCCAGAGGCCAGCAAGGTAGCAGTCCATCACAGCAAAGCAGTCCAGTTGAGTCCTTTGGGCAGCCAGGCAGCTCCTCTTGGCAAGTTGCAGGATCTGATTCAGAGTGTCAGTCCCAGGAAGTGTCTGAGTTGGTAGGGTCAGGGACCCAGTTTATATACCTGAAAGTGCCTTTGAAGTGGGGGAGACTTCAAAGATTGGTTTTGAAGGTACCCTTTCAGTACAGGTCCGTCTGCCAGGGTCCCAGTAGGGGACGCAGCAGTCCTTTGTGAGGGCAGGCCACTAGCCTTTGAAATGTAAGTGTCAAGCCCCTCCACCCTTCCAGCCCAGGAAGGTCCATTCAGTATGCATATGTGTGCAAGTGTGACTGAGCATCCTGTTTTTTGTGGTTGTCTGGGTGAAATGCACAAGGGAGCTGTCAACCAGCCCATCCCAGATGTGGATTGGAGACAGGCTGTTAGGCACAGATGGATTTTAAGTGGAGAGAAATGCTAACTTTCTAAGAGTGGCATTTCTAAAATAGTAATATAAAATCCAACCTCACCAGTCAGCAGGATTTTGTATTACCATTCTGGCCATAGTAAATATGACATGTCTACCACTTTTTGATCAGAATCTACCACTCAGACAGTATGTGAGGGTAGCCCTAATGTTAGCCTATGAAAGGAGCAGGCCTCACAGCAGTGGAAAACAAATTTAGGAGCATTCCATTACCAGGTCATATAAAACACACATTTATATACTGCCTTTTACCTACACAGCACCCTGCCCTGTGGGTTACCTAGGGCCTACCTCAGGGGTGACATATGTAGAAAAAGGGGAGTTTAAGGCTTGGCAAGTACTTTTAAATGCCAAGTCGAAGTGGCAGGGAAACTGCTCACACAGGCCTTGCAATGGCAGGCTTGATACATGGTTAAGGGGCTGCTTAAGTGCTGCAGGCCCACTGGTAGCATTCCGTCTAAACTCCCTGGGCACATGTAGTGCACTTTACTACGGACTTACAAGTAGATCAAATATGCCAATTAGGGATGAACCAATGTTACCATGTTTTAAGGGAGAGCACATGTGCACTGTAGTACTGGTTAGCAGTGGTAAAGTGTGCAGAGTCCTAAAGCCAGCAAAAAGGAGGTCAGAAAAAGGGATGGAGGAAGGCAAAAAGTTTGGGGGCGACCCTGCAGAGAGGCCATTTCCAACACCAATTTATCCAAGGTGTGGTTAGAATCCTTAATTTCCACTGATCCTGCTGTTTATTTCTAGCTATTCAATACCAGAAAACCCATTCCCACATTTTCTGTGGATAAATCCCCTATCATGACTATAGTAATGATTTCCAATCGTTTACTAAAAGTTCTACCTCCAATATACCACCCCACCCCATAAAAAAAAATCAGCTTTAAAGCAGCGATACTGTTATCTTGCCCCATCACTTACCTACCACGTCTAACAGATATCAATTAGGATGGCTCTTTACCAAATATACTGTCAGTCGCAAAATATCTACTGTACAGAGATCTTGACCGTCCTCTTCCCCATTGCCTACCTGACCTAATGTCATGTCACAATCTTCCTTGGCTTCTCAGGTCAACCAAAAACTTTGTCTCCTAGTTTAACGAGTCCCCACTTTGCCCCACAGTGTATCCATTCATTTAGTACTGTACTCCAGAACCCTCTATTTAACCATCTCTAAGTTGGCTACTCCATGACTGATTCCAAACAGGCCATGAAAGTTGACTTCATATCATGTTTAATGTGAATTGATTTTGTCGGCTTCCCCATTAGATGACCACATGCATCATCCACTAGACCTGTAACCTCTCGATCTCTATTTGACCCTATGTATCAATATACCACGTCGAACTCTTTCATTTAAAGGTCTTACAAATCGAAAGACATTGAAACACAATCATTGTCGGGTATGTCAGGAGGCTTTCAGTGACATCGTACAATGCTAAGTATAGCTGGCAGGCTACTTGTTAATTTAATTGAGCCGTTTGTATTACATTTCAGCATCGTTTGACCATGCTGTGAAGAATATGAGTACTTGTTAACCTCGGAATGGAAGTATTGACACACAATGACCCTCCTCGGTGATTAGCTTGTAGTTGGCTTGGTCACATCACAGGTTGCATTGAATTACCTCTTCACACTCCCATCATAGTTGTGTGTAAGCTTTGATGCTTCTTCCATGTATTACTTTTTCCGTGTACCGTAAATTCCAGCACACTGCCATACTAGAAAGGATAGGAATGCCTTCTTTCTTTCGATACATTTGCTCTCTTTTTTTTAACTATTTTTTTAGCATTACATCCCATACCAGTTTATTTTGTATCTTGCCGCAGAGTTTTTTCTGGTAAGGCGGGTTTCCAGTTCTCACAACTGAGTGCTAGGGAATGTGTTTAGCTATCTTCTCTGGAGTTACTATTTCCCTTTACTTGACTTGTTTCTGGAATGGGTTCCTTGCCTCTGTCATTAACACCGGATTATGATCGCATGCAATAAAATGCCAAAAATCGTGTCTGGTGAGCCTCAGTGCTGTTCACTTTATTTTTAACTCCTTTCTTTTGCCAGCAGAGACAAACATAACTTAGCGCAAGAGACCTTTTCTGGGAGTTGAAAACAAGCATTGTCTGCAATACCTCCTGATAAGCCAGAGCTGGGAAGAATCCTAACTTATGCAAGGTGCAAAATACTAAGAGGGCTTCAAGGGTCAAAAGGAAACGATATAGAATCAACTATTTATTTTGGGAAAGTTCCTTAACCGTTCAATAGAAAGATTTTCTAAGCGCTTTTCCGGCACCATCATAAACACTGCATATGAGCACAATCATATAGTGTCTTTGATTGGTAGCTGCTATAAACCGCATTTGTTCGATAAGTCTTTCTATGAGATGTCAATATCGTACCATTCAGATAAATAACCTTGTTGGCTCTAAAGTGAAGAAATACATTATGTACTCGTTTTCTTAATCAGTTGTCCAGTACAGAGATGTAAATGATAGTACATAATTGAGGGGAGGGCAGAGGTGAATATCACTTTTGCCTTTCCCAAAAAAGTCACCATCACCTTTTGAATTGTAATGGATTTTAAATCTTAATAATTGAGTTATTTGGAGTTGTAATCCTGGATAAATGTTACAATTTGCTTTTAAAGGGCTGCAAAACCCCAAATATAAATACTGTATGATATCCACGATTTACTGGAGGAATGCCCTCCAGCACAGCAGTCGCCAACATTTTCTATAAAGAGAGATACTTCTGGTAGATGACAATCATTCCGAGCTACTCATGACAATCGATGCCATAGTGACCTCATCAGAGGCAATCGCTATAGTGATCATAACTTGCAGGATTACTATTAGTGACTACACAGATGTTTGTCACAGTATTGAGTGATGCCAAAATATTAAAAAGACTAACTGTTTCCCAGTACTTTCCAGATATGTTAAAAAAAAAAAACACAAAAAAACCAGAAGAGTTAATAATTAAAATACAACTATACTTACCTAAATATACTTACATTTATGCTGTTGTGGTAGCATATTTTCTGGATGCAATATTTTTACTAGACGATATTACAAAATCGGTGTTGTAGTAGAACACAAACACTGCCAACATTATGTGATAAACAGACATAATTGTGCCAGAAAAGAAACCCTTATATAGAGTTTATCGGATTCATTTGATGTTCCCTTATACCAATGATGGCTCCTAGGAGAGATAATGTCTCTCAAGAAGAGACACAACACTTACATAAATGCACACCCACGTAAATGTACATATGCACACAGGAACCTTTAAACAAATGCACATACACACAAGTACAAACCTCGCCCACTGTCTGAAAGAAACAAGATCATTACCTGTCTCCAGCCTCAATCCAGCCTTTGTTCTTCTTGTCTATAGGATTGCTAATGTATGATTTGCGTACACTTCCACTCTGTCTCGGGAAGTCCCACACCACAGCGACTCCAGTCTAGGTATTTCTGACATTTCTTTTCTGGCCTAGTTTTCACACTCGTAGAATGACTGATAGAGCAGGGCTTCCACAATGACCATTCTCCCTGCAACTTTTCTAAATTGTAAGTGGAGACAAGTGGTCATGTTGCAGGTACTGCAGTCTCTCACAGTGCGTATGTGCGTGTTTGCGTGTGAGCATGTTGCCCTGCCATTGGTTTACTTGGAGGTCACTTCATGGATACCGAGATGTGTAGCACTATTTTTTTCAATATGGTTAGACCCTCTCAATTGTTTTCTGTTCTGGGTTGCACTTCTGGGAGCTACTTCCAGGGTACTGGGCAGTTACTAATAGCTTTCAAACTATGCGTTGTAGAACCTTGCTCTAGTATTTACATACAGCAAACTGTCAGGAACGCGTTGTATGGTGGACTTCCCTATCCTGCAATATTCAGTGCTAAAGCTTCATTGGATTTGCCAGTTTGGAACTGCGTTCTTTGATTCGTTCATAGTGGAAAGCAAGTTTAGACTGCACAGGAGCTCCTGATGAATGTGCTGTCTCGGTCAGGCCTAGATTTAGAATAAACCCTGCCAGGACGGTGAGCATGTTCTTGTTCTGTAACCTATTCACTTTGGCCTCTGCCTTTGGGTGCTTAAAAACTTCAAGTGACACCTTTTTACTGTTAACTGCCTGTGATGTGTACAGAGGTTACAACATGTGTGCACCTATCGCCATGTATCATTAAAAAAAGAGTATTCTAATATACCCTGTTAGCCTTGTTGAGTGCCCATTTCTTTGTATGGCTTCCTCCGAAGCCACTAGCAGAAGCATGAGTTTGAAACCCAGGTATTCAATGCTTTGATGCCAGAGGAGTGGAAAAATAAGTTGTGTCTTTTCACTACTCTGAAGACCTAGCGATGAAGTACCAAGCCGCAACTCCCTTCTCTCTGTGCGGTGTTGCTCTGCCGCATCCACTGGGACTTTGGAAATCCCAGGGAGGTGAGCAAAGCAGGCGACTCCCTCGTGTCAGTGTCCTGCATCTCCACTGTCTGCTTGGGGTCTCAGCAGACCCCTGCTAGGCGGTTGGGGGATGCAGGATGCACTGACGAGCGGCTCACACGATGATGCTGTAAACAAAACACAATACCGTCTGTTCACTGTCAGTGTGAGTGACGAGAGCTCTGCTTCCGGTTTAGACTGGCAGGAAATGGTGTGACGGTGGGCCAGGTAATGTTTAGGGCAGTGGGGGTTGCGGGCCCCAAAATAGTTTTTATTTCTGATTTGGTGGTGGGAATTGAGAAATGACAAGAGGGTGGTCGGGTATTTTTTAAATATTCCGGTACCATGGGGGAAATGTAGCTGAGTGAGGCAAGGGCAATAGATGCATGGCTACCTCATGAGTCCTCTAACCCTGCACTGCTCTTCTGAGCAGGTGCAGAGGATGTTGGGGTCTAGACATCATAAAATTGTACGAAGATGAAAGTGAAAACAGATTATTTGATTTTGAGTTTTGCTCTTGTTTTGTATTTGTCGCAAAGAATCTGTTATCCAGTTAAGTGGCGTAACAAAACTTGAGGGGCCCCTACAAAGCACATGGAGGAGGGCCCGCTCCCCGGCCCACCACCTACCACTTTTGCTGAGAGGGCCTCCTGGAGCACGTCCCTTCCGCCCCCCCAACTGCAGGGGCCTGGGTTACACCACTGATTCAGTTATCCATCTATAATATTGTATGTTCTAAATGCCTTTTATTGAAAACCATCACAGAGAATCGGGGAATAAAATCCTGTTTTCTGTCACTTCACCTCGGAAGTGTTTGGAGGCCAGGGGCAGATCTGCCACCATTCTATATTTTCCGGAGACATCAAGGTGGTGGTGCTATGACTGTGATGTGGTGTGCCACATTTTTCATGGTCTCTCTTTCGTTTTGACTATAAATCCATGCCTGTGCAAGACTGGCTTTCTCTATGTCCAGGAGAGGTTCTGTCAAGCAAGGTGTCTGTGCTGTCTCCTCTCTGTGGACCTGTAGTGTGCTTAGGAATTGGGAGGAAAGCAGCAAGGGGAGTGTCAGGAAGCGAGGTACATGATATATGGCAGGTGGCCCTGTGAGAGCTTGGCAGAGTCCTGATTAAATGCAATAATGATATATAGGAAGAGGGAGGAAATGCTCTTTGAGGTTTTGGTACACAGCACAATAGCAGGTATTTTCTTCATTAAGTGTTGAGGTGGATGAGTTGGAACTGGCAGTGGGGCTGAAAGCCTTCTTTAGTGTGGGTGCCCGTAGACTCTGACCTAGAGCTGGCAGGGGCAGCTCCTCCATAAGGGTGGAGGAGCGTCGCCCCTCCGCCAGCACCAACTGCTTCACATTTTTTCACAAGGAAGGGATAATAAACTGTTTATTATCCCTTCCTTGTGAAAGGGGCGAGGCATTGGGGGTGACGAGCAGAGGGGAGTGCACAGTGCACTCCCCTCAGAGCGCATGTGTGTTTGGCTGGCCATCTCGGCACACACAGTTGCTGGGCTGGAAAGAGCACACACAGGCTCCCAGTCTGCCTGGGAGCGCCCTGGCTGGGTGCTCCCAGACAATCCTGATGCTGCTCCGAGCACCGTCCGGATTGGCCGCAGGTCAGGCTGGGAGCCTGTGCCTGTGTGCAGCAGAGGAGCGGCGCGGGAGGTAAGGATTTACACATTTTTTTTTTAACGTTATTAATTCCCCCCTGTGTGCCGCACTGCCCCGCCCTCAGGAATCCCTGCAAGCTGTGACTTGGAGCTTGCCCATGCAACTAGCACTGGGGAGGCACTCTTGAGCAAAACATAAAACAATAGATGAGTGGCTGAGACAACGGAGAATGTTCTTTACTTTGGGGTTCTCAATTACATCACCAAGAAATGGAGCTTCACTCTTGCAGTGTATATCACTCGCCACCCCTCTGTGGAAAACATCCATGTTGTTGATGACACAGGATGGCATGAGGTTCTGGATGAGACACTTCTGTTCTACCCAGAGCAGGGCATAAGTGGCCTCGGTTCTAAGGCTAAGGCCCATCCAGTGCATCACTGACTTAAATCCTACACCACTGGTGAAATGCCAAGGTTCACCAGATCTGGGATGGGTACTTCAGCAGCTTGCTGTCTTGGTTGGCTCATGCTCATTCCACCTTAGGCAATATAGGGCAAGGGGATTTGTATGTGAATTCTGAAGTGATCACAAAAATCATCCTCTCTCACCACAGAAACATAAATATCACAGCAAGTAATTAATCATTATGTTATTTCTACAGCAAAACGAATTTATTTGCAAGCTTTCATGATCTGTAAACAATTTATCTTATTGTGTGCAAATAAGATTGCTTTACTTAATCGTTGTACTTTATATAAAGTGATGCCAGCCAGGCCTGGTTTAGATTATAGTGTGGAGAAAAGCTTTACTCTTATGACTTCCTCGACACACAAGGACATAGTCAAAATGGCTGTATGGACCAGTTCATAAATGCTGAATCCTAAGAGAAGAATAATCGGTGCACTCAACTTAAGTTGACGTTTTAAATGCAATGTCCAAGGAACATTTCACAACAGCACAAGCTGGCTGCACGGACATCAAATTATCGACACCTGGGTTTGAGTGGCTAAATCAAATACATAATGGAATTTACTGTGCATTGTTTTGGGGGAATAAACAAATGCCATGGTCGGACTGGCATATAGGGCAAACAGGCAGTGGCCGATGGGCTGGTCTGACAGATCAATGTGTGGGTCATTGTTTTGGGCTGTGTGTGGGTCTCTTTTATGGTCTGGTGGACCGATATATATATATATATATATATATATATATATATTTTTTTTTTACAGTTGATTTCCCCAATATTACCACAAACAATGCCAATAGCAGATACAAATGCATACAGACTCCCTTACCTTGCAAATACCCATACACCTTTTATCTAAATGTTAAAAACTGTCCGAATCTGTAAATTTGGTCCACTTTTTAGGGTTGAGCATGCGTCGCATGCGCTCGTGCATGCGTATCGCTAGCGAGACGCTTTAGGTATTAGAAAAGGGCTCGGAGCCCCGTCGACGTCACATCAGTGTCTTTCATTGGCAAGTTGGCTTGCCTGTTAGAATCTGCTTTTTTTGATTAGTGGAAGGCACGCATACGTCATGCTTTTTCCGGTGGTTAGCCCTCCTCGAGCGCAGCGACCAAGTACAGAAAACATGCGAGGCTCGCTGGGTTTGTGGACTACTTTTTCTCTATTTTCGCAGCGTGATCTCGCTGGGCAGAAGTCGAGCGCTTCACATACTATCGACCTTGTTACACAGTTAATTGCACTTTTGCCGGTTACGTTCATAATTGCACTTTTGCCGTTAGGTATTATGTACTGTAGCAGTGCGATCGTGCTGTTTTTTTCTTTTAATGCAAGAAAAATCCGGTTAGGAGTTTACAACTGTGAACAGCTGTAACTCCGACAAATGCGAGACCCTAGTGCATTGTAAATGCTTGTTTTTTTTAGCTACCCGTATTTTGCTAAAGAGGGCCACTTTAATAGTGGTGCCCAGGTCAAATTCTTTTCCCTAGTCTGACCCAGACTGATGCCCAGCAAATGTGGTTTACTCCGCTGAATCAAGCAATACCAAGACATATGATGCAAAATGTGTGTGTTAAATTTGATTGTATAGGATTTTGCATACAACCTTACTAAGCATTGGTCATGGCAATATTAGAGCTGATAACGTGTAACCACTGCCTCTAAAAAAAATGGGAACGGTGTCAGATTTACAGTTCCTTTCAGCCCTTAACCATGGAATAGAAGTTGCTAAAAATAGTTCTAGAAAAAGGAATTTAAGAATAGTGCACAAAGCACTTTAGCTGTGAAAATCAACTAGGTATGCAGCTGTCATCGTCACCATTTAAAGGGCAAATAACTGGTCGCAGAGTGGGCTAATGCACCTACTGCAGGGTTCCGTGTTTGACTTCATAGTCACGGGTTAACACCCTGACAGGTCCACTCAGCCTCTCATCCTTCCGAGGTCAATAAAATGACTACCGTTGAGTTGGGTAACAATAACCATCCGTTATATCAGCGACAAGATATTCTTGAGGGTGAACACACTTTACAAATAGACGTTATGTTGTCATTTGGCCACACAGTCAACATTTTGCGATTAATTATAGAGACTTTTGTCTGGCAAATGTTTGTGTGAAAATATTGTCGATGAATGAGCTCTATTTCTTCTAATTATTGATACTAAGCATAAAATAAGTGTGTACATTTTAATCAGTGATATCTCAGGCATCAATTGAAGATGAATCTGTATGGGCAAATTCATTGGTTCATAATCTTCTAGAGCCTTTGTTGCTTAGCATTATATTTCATCTTATTTTATAATGTCATTTTCTATCTTTATTTCTTTAATATAAAGTATGATCATATTTTTATGGTTTAATATGTACTCTTTTGTTCGACCTTTTACCTAAACTTAATATTAAGTGGTAAAATGTGCAGCAGAATAAATAGATGATACATCTTCTTTGTTTTGAGCCAAAACATTAAAACCAAAATGAAAAGATTTTCTCAAGTGTTGTCTTGGCTCAAGGAGGGGTTTCAACTGTATAAGCCAGGACAAAACCATTGGAGGCATTTTTCTTCTCTGGAAACAGTTGTGTAATTGTCAAGCCAGTGAAAAACTTCAGAAAAGCAGACCCAGTTGGTGATTTACCTATCTTGGCCCTTATCTCGCCTGCTTCTCTCCATGCTTTAATTTATGCTAATTTGTGAGTCTGTCTTTTGATGTTGCAGTGGGTGCAGACCTCGACAAGTGACCCAGTAGTCCTTTGTTCAAAGGCAAGTCATGTGTTTGTGTAGACAGAATCCCTTAGGACAACGCAGGTGATAGGTTCAGCATCTCCCACTTCTACTCTATTCTTAGTTTTCACTGTGCTGACCTCTGGGTGTCGCTGTGTTGTAGTTTGACTCTTGCTCTGAGCAAGACTGCTAGTTTAAGGATGACGGCACTTGTGCTTGTAGGTGACTAGGCCAGTCCTACGACAAGTCGCAACTGTTGTCCTCATCCTCCCAGCTCACAAACAGTACCTCACCAAAAACCCAAACAATGAAAGGTGATTTGTAGCAGTCTTTACCCATGGAATCAAGAGTGCTACATCGAAGGGAGGTCGCGGTTAAAGGGGATTACCCCTTTCTCACATGAACAACATGTCTCAGTCAAACACAGGCAATGAAGGAGATGCAGTGAAGTTTTGAATAGGTTTTACAAAGATTGTAATCTACCATAAGTTGTATGGGCTGCAATGATGAGGATAATGAATAATACAAGAAACGCAATGGTGAAAACAAGAGTCATGAATACAAAAACCCCCACCATCATGCAATAACATAAAATATAATAGATGTGAAATAGGCCCTAATGCCCTAGCATGATGAACCCAATCTCTAACCTGAAGAGAGCTAGGTGTGTTACACCTACTCTGCCAGTATTATGTCCATGAGAAGAGCCCCCCCAAATCTTGTTACCTTGGAATGAGGTCTCTAGATCAGACTCCGTGGGGACACGAAGACTGGGTTAGCATTAAGGTGAAGTGTAGCATAGATAGCGTTGATGCGTCTGGTAGGAATCCCTCTGATTATCTTGCCTATGTGAGATGTATTTATAATGATCTGGTAGGACCCCTGATGCAGGTATGTTCCAAAACAATAGATAAGAAACCATGCTTGGGGCGGCACTTATAAAAACAATTCCATGAAAAGATACACTATGTTACTGACACACGAAAGTGGGAAAGTACATAATGTGACAACCTACATATCTCATTTATCTTTGACGTAGATAGTGACACCTCTACAGAATGGCACTGATAACGTGAAACTAAAACATCTTCCTAAATATAAACATAGCAGCCATCATGGAAGAATTAATTAAATTAAATGTGCCAAAACAGAGAAAGCTAAGTAGATTAAATGTCACTGAGTGACGGGGGCACAGGCCTGCAAGCCAGAGGCTGAGCTAAACTCCTGATTGCCATTAAACTAAATAGGATCCACTATACCCTCCCCATTGCCAGAACAAGTATGATGCCAAACTAATGACGTCAGAGAAAGTGAATGAACCCAAGCTAAAATGCTCTGGACTAAAACAAGCTAAAATCATATTAAAAGATAGCTATGCGCTTATAAAAACTTGTTTAGAACAGCTAAAACATCCAGAGAGACACAGTGTCGACTATGACAAGTACAGCAGGCCAAAGTGAAAGGCAATATTGGCAAACTTGGAAATTTTGAATAGGCCAATGATCAAATCAGTTTAACAGTAGTCATAATCTTCACGAATGTCTTTGAGGCCATCAAAGTGAAAGGCATCCAAGAAAAAAGCCACATCGTCATGTGTCAGATCGATGACAGGATTGTCAGACGGATCCACAGAGCAGTAGTGCACAGCAGTCTCAGATGCAGGATTTCCTGCGATAGCAGCACCATCCAAAGTGCCCAAAGTAGCCAGACAGTCCACAAAGGGCGGCTCGTAAGTGATCTTGCAAATCAGCCTCAGTCTCATGGGGCATGGCTGTGAATGAACCCTCATCGGGAACGTCAGGGGTTCCACAGGCGAAAAAGCAAGACACACCAAAGGTAAATGCTCAAAAAGGCACCAGGTGCAACAGAAGACTGGTTGCAAACACCAAAGGACTGGTCGGAATGACAATGACCAATCATGCTCCAATTCTTTCAGCAACGGAGCACCAAAAAACTGTACCATGCGATCACAACGCAGTTGGGCTGGTGGTATTATCTGGGAAGTCACAACTACTGCATATCAGGAACAACAGCAGTAGTATCCTGCCGATCAATGCCAAAGTCAAAGGAAAGCTGCCGAACACACCGTAAAAGAGTGAATGGATGGCTGAATGAATGACTCAGAAGACAGTCTGGAAAGTAGACATAAATCCAGACCCAACGGCCTTAAAGAAATGGACAATCCCCATAGTGCTCGAAGCATTGAAAATTCTGGATACCAGCACTCCAAAGTGCTTGGGAAAGTTGGTATTTAATAGGGATTGTATCTCAGCTGATGATCTTGCTATTTGGAGAGTATGTGTCTCTCTAGCCAATGTCAATGCAACTTGTTTCTGAAACAGTAGCGTCTTTAGTCTGCTCAGCTTGTCATAATTTACATTTGTAGTATCAATGTGAGACCACATTTTTGCTGCTCTTATCTCCTGTGTCAGGGGAAGGGGAATAAAACCTGTCCTTAAAGACTAAAATTGTGTAGGCAATTCCTGGTCGCATACCACAAGAGCTTTGGTCGATCAGCACTACATAACTTCCACTCAAAAGTACATGAAATTCCGGACGAATCAAAGGGACAGGAGTACTCTTCAGAAAACAGGCCAAGTTTGCGACCCCTGCATTGCAAAGGCCATGAGAAGACACCTGTTTGCAGATCATTTAATGACTAACATAGTCTCACATTCGCTTCTGCTAAGAAAGACCTCTGTTTCACTGTTCAGACACTTATATTCAAAGGGCAACTCCCACTCTCCTTTAATATAGCTATAGCCGTACCTCTTGTATCTGCCCATGGCAAGATGTTTCAGGCATTTCAAAAAATGAAAAGTGGAAATGGGCAGATTTATAATGCCATGTAAGAGCCTTACTGTCGATGGACTTTTTGCAATTGTGAAAGGCAACTTTTCTAGCTTTTCTATGTGAAGCACGGTGAAACTGGCTTCCCTTTTAGCCGTTGTTTGTTGTTCTCTGGATAAGTTAAAAGCAGCAAACAAGTCACTACTGTTAATATTTATTCATGGAATGTAGCAGTTTTTCAGAATCTTTAGTGTCCAACTTAACTGCATGATGGATCGCAGTTGACTTTGTCCATGGTATAAAAGGGACATGTCTGTCTGAATAATGTCAATCTCAGATGACACTTTGTTGTTAAGGGAATAAATCGTGTTGGACAGTGTTCATGCCGTTGTCGACAACAGCTATAGCCATTTCCAAATTGTCATTGTCTAGCTGCCTTAAACGTGCAGCAGGTTCTGTTTGAGAAAGCTTCCAGATCTCATTGTATATGGCATAAATGAATTGTTTAGAGCGTGGATTTCATGGACCTAACAAGAAGTCCTGTAAGTCTGTATCCTAAGAATGAGTGTTAAGATGTTCCTTAACTACTGCAAAGGTATTAGTCTGTAACCATTGTTGGCACAGTTTACCCACACTGTATGTTGTAACTATACCTGTGTATTTACCCAAGATAAAACAAGGGTCTGGCTGGATAATCTTGAAACCCCTTGAGGAATTCACAGAACGTGCCTGATACCCATTTGTGTCTGTTGGACATAATAACCACCCGCCGGGACTGGTAAGTGAAGAGTTGTAGGTACCAACCTGTACCTTTGCATCTAGTTGTTCCTCAACGACGTGCAGGAAGGATTGCCAGTTAGTAAATTTTTCCTGTGTGGGGATACTGGGCGCCTTTATTTCCTTCATTTTTGCTAACCCCAAACATGTTGTTTGTTGCATGATGTCATTTACAAAGATAATTTGTATAGGAATAAGGCGCGCTCTAAATAAAGCTTTCCTACCCTGTATTTGCCAATCTTGTGCCCCAATACACTCTTCACATCAATAGTGAAGAGTGTATAGTATACATATTCGTAACCTTCAACTGCAAGATGGGAAACAAAGGAATCTGGGTAAATTAACTCTGTTATTTAGCAAAATTTTCCTAATTTTTTAAGGTGGTAGTTTGAAATAATATGACTTTACATTTTTGGAGTCATGCCCAGAAAAATAAGTGAATTTATCTGAATAATGTTTTGAGCTCCCCACAGGTTGAGTTGAACAGTGTTTCCACTGTGTGTAATTGAATAATGATCTATATCTAGTTGCACTGTGCAGGTTAGTAATGTCCACGGTTGTTATAACAGGACATTTCCCCATAATTCTTTGTGTTAGTTTACACATCAAGACGTTCAAATACAGCATAGTCCTCCATTTCTGGACATCCCAATCATCAGATATAAAACCAGGTGTAATTACATCAGTCATAGAAATCTTGAAGACATATGGAATTAGAATGATCTCAGTAGGCTGGTGTATATCAAATGGAACTTTATCCCACACTATCACTTCAGGACTAGATACCGCTGAGATGTTCACCAGAGACAAGCCTCTTCGGACCTTATGCAAGGAAAGATATGGAGTTAAGACTTCATCCACAGGCTCAACAAAGGAGCGTTCAGGAAGGTAATGACCATTTATTAGCAGGAAGAAACCAGTCAGAAAACCAATCCATAGGAAAAAATGCAAGCAATGTCAGCAATAACCACAGATAGTTCCATGGATATATTAAATAGTTATTTTTAAGCCATATATACAGCTTGTGTGTCTTTGAAACAGTTTCAGTAGCAGGAGTGGATGAAGTTGAAGAAAAATCTTCAATGTCGATTAAAGTAACCAGAAGCAGTCTCTGCAAACACAGGGGCTGGTGCATTACTGGTGGATGGATCCACTTCACATGGAGGCTCATAGTAGACAATGTCGTCAGTTTGTGTTGTGTTGGAAAAGAAGACAGCCACATCTTGGACAGGTGATGTTATTGAAGTAGTAACAGGAATCCGAAAGAGCTCATTTTCTACCCTTCTCATGCTCGAGGAGGCACTCTTAGCATCGTTCGATATGCTTGTGTAGTCTGACGTGTTATTTTTTCTTCTTTGAAGAGGTATGTCCTGTTGGGTAGTGAGAGGGGACCGGGAACTTCCCAAGGGACCTCTGGGTCTACTGTGCAGGATCAGCCCCATGGTGAAGTTTGATGTTGTCAATGAAGACAAATCTATTTACTTTGGAAGCAGTCAGTGGTGGTAAGATGACTGTTCTGGTACCTTTTATTCCCAGGACTTGGACCGGTGCTCTGTTGGATGGGCCGAATTCCTTCTTCACAGTGATTTTCTCACAAACCAGATCCCCAACTTTAGGAATCCAGCCAGTAGAAGTTGTCGGCAAATCTCTTATTCCTAAGGTGGCGGCACTGGTGGATGATTTATCATCACAAAATTGCTGAAGTTCCTGTAAGACAGTGAGACGTTCATTTATGTCAAATGGTATATCTGCTGCCACCAAACCAGGGCCATCTAGATCTGGGACATGCATAGCTATACCAAAGAGAACCTCATAAGGAGTGCTCCCCCAAGGACCTTCTTCCCAGATTATTCAGTGCTCTCTGGACCCCATATAGGTGATGGAGCCAACTGCGGCCAGAACCTAATACTCTAGCTGTTAGGTACTACTTTAGATCTCAATTCCTCTTCTCCACAACCAAATTTCCCTTGGGATGGTAGGGTGAGGAGTAATGGAGTTCATCACCCATCGTCCCCATGGTGTCCCTGAACGCCTTTGAGGCAAAGGCAGGGGCCTGGTCTCAATGGAATGCTGCAACCACATATGTACTGATAAAGATCAGCAGGTCTTTTATAACAGTTCGAGCATCAGTCGACCTCTCAGGACATACCCACAGGAATCTACAGTGACTAAGATGTATTTGTATGCACCATCATATTGTAGGGGATCACAGTGGTCCAGGTACACACATTGTAGTGGCCTGTTGGACACTAAGAGGGATGTTTCCGGAGGGCGTTTGATATTTGAACCCTTTATCTGCTGGCAGATGTCACAACAAAGGACATATTGCTTGGTCTGCTTGTATACACCTGGCCACCAGAAGCGTTTCTGTAAGAGTGTTATTGTGGCAGCTGTACCAGCATGAGCTGAAGCAACACCCTCATGCACTGCTTTAATCAGATCTAGGCTCTGGTCTTCAATGAGGATCACTCGATCCCCAGCCCCAGGAAGTGTTGGTTAGGCAACATTCTGTGCACTCATGTGGTAAGAGTATTTTTTAGGGTATGCTTTTGGGAGAGGCTTGCCTTCAGCCGAGGCTTTCATGGCAGCCAAAATGTAATTATCCAATCTCATTTGAGAACGAGTCACTGCAGCCACAGAAGCCGTAGCTACTGCAGATTTGGAAGCTTCATCAGCCAAATTATTGCCAGTAACCTGCATTCCTACACATTAGTGGCCCAATGTATGCACTACATGGACACAAGGTAGCTTATTTTTAAGATCTGCCACCCTCCCCCATAGAGTTTAAGATTTTATGGTGTTCCCTTTGGAATCCCGGAGCACGTTCAATCGACAATGATTGTGGAACTGGATGCAGTAGTACACAAACAATCAAAGTGTGTAGTCCTGGCTCTGTGTGTTCTAGTGCTAGACTAAGGGCTTTGAGTTCTGCCAGCTGAGCTGTACAATCCCCTAGGGTCTGCGTGTAGGTACTGTGAAGGTGGAATACACCATCCTTCATCACTCCACTCACTGCTGCACAAGCAGCTGAGTATTGATGTTTGGTACCTACAGCTGGTTGTGCTGAACCATCAGTGTAAATGACAGTGCGATATTTGTCAAGTGGCAAGATGTCTAGAGGTGTGGAGTACTCCTGTTCGTATTGGAGAAATTCTTGTGTCTGAAGTTTTAGATCAAAGATGTAATCAACATTGGTGGCAGTCAGGGAGGTTGCCCACTGAATGCAACATGGATGTAATGCTTTAGCGCCGTGGTACTTATAGTACGGCCCGCGGGCCACCAATGGCCCGGCAGACCTTCTGTGGTGGCCTGTAGACCTTTTTTCCTAAACGTAGACTCTACGAGTCTATGACTACGTCCCGTTGGTAAACACGGAAGAGGGCCATTGGAGAATGCAAAATAGCAGCTTTGCTGTGCATGCCTCCCATTCCAGAGGCCCTCTTCTGTGGTTCCCGCCTTGGAGCCGGGGTGACCTCACACGCTTGCGGTAGCAGGACGCAAAGAGATTTTAAAAGTCAGCTGACTTTTAAACGGTCTTTTAGAAGCTTACTGCTACCTTCGCCGCCTACATCAATGTCTCTTCACTCTCCCTGATTTAAAGGTAAGCCTTTAAATCCTTTAAAGCCTTTAAATAGGGGACGATCTGCTCCCCTATGGGTGGTTGGAGGTTCGGGGGTTATTCAGGTTTTGGGGGGGTAACATACCAGGGGTGTATCGTAATCCGTGCTTAATTTGTAAATAAAAACATGCTGGTGCCCAAATCCCTCCTCTTAAACATGTGGCTACTGCAATTAAATGTGCAAACACGGAATACTGAGGCAGCGTAATCATGAAGCCACCTTGGGCCTCTTCAATCCATATAAAGCCACTCCCTGCCATCTTCAGCTCACTCTTTCAGCTTTCTGCTTTCTCACTTTGTGACGCTTTTTCGTTTTTTTCTCTTCCTCCGTCTTTTCCGTACGTGTCTTTTGCTCGCAATACATGCTTGAGGCAGAAAAATAAGCGCCGGCCCTCAAAAATAAGTGCCAGTGCTCTGCACGGGAAACAACAAGCACAAATTAAGCACTGATCGTAATTCTAGTCTGCCTAATTTTTATTTATTTGCATTCTTAGTAATGGTGGTTGAAGCGCATAGCAACTGCCGGGGTTCTAATGGGTTAAGCTTCCAGTTTCATGCATCAGGTTGCACGGCAACAAACGTGACTTCTGTGTATGTAATTATGTTTGAGTGTGAGTGTCCCTGATGTGCTTATATGTGTGCCTTCGTGTATGTGGAGTGGGACGAGGTATGTATACCTGTGCTTCTGTTTCTGTGGGATTCTCAAGCACTGCTTCTTTCCTGCGATATTTATGAATAGTATTTTCCACCTGAAGTCCCATGAAAGCGGCAGCCCTTGAAGCATCTTTTTTGGGGCAGGCACCTGAAGAATTCTGGAACATTGTTCCTTCTGACAAATTTTCTGTTCTTCTAACAGTGGCCCAGAAGGTCATTTGTGTGTGTGGGTCAACATATGTTTGTGAAAGGTTTTTTTCCACAATGGAACTGTTGAACAATAAACTCAGAAATAAGCTAACAGTCTTATATCTGGATCAGCTCTTAAGGCTTGCCGTTTCAGACATAGTACCAGGTTACAGGACACTAACAGGAGACACGAAGTGTAAAATAAGTTCATAGTATATCTTTTTTTGACGTATCTATTTTTCAGTCTCAGTTAAGCATGTGCTGAATATCCGCATAGCGAGGATTACGATGCAATGCCGCTTAAGAATGCTATTGTATAATAAAAATGTACTGTCAAAATATCTAGCTTTGTATTTACATCTAGCTTCAAAATACAGCATTGTCTAGTAATGTTTTTTTATACCAGTAGCCCTGCTCTTTGGGCCCCGCCCACCCCCCCCATAGGCCCATCGGTGCGGCCCTCGGCCACAAACCAGACTGTAATTTTGGCCCCTGGCAAAAAAGTTTGTGAGTACCCATGCTTTAGCGTTAGGAATACTTGCTTTGGTCACGGCCTCTAAGGCTGGCACAGGGGTAACGACAATAATGTGTTTCCCTTCGGAAAGCAGCCTCTCCTTGATGACAGCCATCTGAACTGCAGTAAGGTTTTTTTCTGTGGGTGCAAAACATTGTTCTGCATTAGAGTATAAATGTAATCTATATGCTATGGGCACCATGTTGCCCTCGTTAAAGGTGACATAAGTGAACCCAATGGCACCAGCAATTATTCTGATGACCAAATTTGTTTTGTTGTCATGGGTGTGTAAGTGTTTTGCTTTTAGCATGTGCTGTTGCAGTCCTCTAAGGATGCATGTATGTTCTACTGTCCAGTGTCTGCTAGACAAATCAGGGCATATTAAGTCATAGAGTGGCTTGATACGTTGTGCATAGTCAGGAATGCAAGTTCTTCCAAAGTTAAAGAAGCCAAGTACAAACTGCAGTTTCTTGACAGTATTTGGTGTTTGGAGTTGAGCAGATTTTTCTAGAAAGTGCACAGCCAGGCTCTTGCCCTCGTTTGATAGCCCGTACCCAGTTTTCCTAAAATGAAATTTATTGCCAAGGGCTGCGAATTCTAGAACGATCCGATTGACCCTGGCAAGATGAATGTTAGGGTCGTCATCTGTGAGATAGATGTCATCCATGTAAGATAACTCCTCAGGATCAATATCATACAATATTGCTGTTACATGAGCTGAGAACATCCCTGAGCTTTTCTTATCACCTTGGGGCAAACGGCAGAAGCGTTTTTTTGCGCCAAATGAGAATGCACTCAGGGTCCCCTCTTTCGTGTGCTAAGTTTTAGCAGAAAAAAACTGAGATTTCCAAGGTTGCTTTTTATTTTTAAACACTATGTTGTTAATAAGTGCTGTGCCGCGTGAATTTTGTATTGCATATGTGCGCGTATGACTGAGTGTCTGTAATCTAAGACTATTCTGTAAGAATGGTCAGGTTTTACAATGGGGAATAACAGGTTATTAATTGCAGAGACACAGGGCTCAATTACTCCCTGGTACTCAAGCTGGGTGAGGATCCCCATCACCGGAGCTTTGGCTTCATGTTTAACAGGATTTTGAGGCTGTGGCTGGGGTGTAGACCTATTGGGCATTACATGGCAAGGGGAATCCTTGTCCCAACCTTCATGGTTGCGGTATAGTGCAGTTGCCTGCGCTAAAGCCCAGTTGACAGCGTAGGCTTATTTTACCACTTCTGGAACAAGATCGGAGACAGAAGGCAAAATGACATCTTCCCCACCAATGGTGCGCTCTATGTCTCCCTCAATTTGGATATTTAAAATATAAACCCTGTTGGGTGGGAGAACGCGCCTGTCCGCAGTCTCGACTGCAATAAAGTTGCTAGTTGCTGTTGTATCCAGATGCTCTTTCAGACTCTGGCAACATATCATGACCTCTGCCACGCTTTCTAGCAATTTCAGTGCCCAGGTCTTCTTCAGCAATGTTCTCAAGTTTACTGGCATTTTTAATTGACAGTGCTGCCACCTTTTTCTTTATAAACTGTGTTGCTTGTTGTGGGGACTTATCTTCTTTTTTGTCTGAAGACTGTGGTGAGTCTTTCTTCTGTTTTACATAGCCAGGATGTAGCTCTGACCCGCCCACTCTCTCACTACGCCTATCCGATGCGTCCTGAAAGGAACAAGAGGGACGTGAATCAGTAAATCTGTCAGGAGCTTTTATATTTTCTCTTTTTCTGAGATTATATCTCCTGTTGGAGTTCTCCAGTTGTGGAGAATCTGCTCTCTGACTTAGTCTGTCTTTCATTTGCCTTTGTCTATCCCAGCACTTTTTAGAACCCTCCTGTGCTTGTTCAGTATCTTTCTTACGGGTGGTACTTTGTATTTCAGACTTTATTGGCTTGGCTCTCAAACTATTCCGTCCTATACTAGTATAGGTATCAGAAATAATTTTCGGTAGCTGTTTCTCCTGGTCCAAATGTGGAATCTCTCGGAGCTGCTGGTGAATAGCCAGTGCTACCACTCCCCCTTAATGTTACTGAGTATTATTGAGGAAACTGCATTGAAGTTACGCATTCATTTCATCCCCAGAGCTAGGGCTGGTGCAGCCCTGTGCTCATTCTGAATTTATTTTAACACTTCCGGCAAATTGGCAGTTGTCTGGGTACTATGTATGGTAGTATAAATTGCAGTGAAGACTGTACCCCATGTGGCACAGTCATCCACTGAGCGAACCATCCCGAAGGGTAAGCACACTGTAAGAATTCTGTGTTTTTCCTGTGGTCCGGTATGGGGAAACACAGGCTCCAGCTGATTAGTTTTCTGGGCTATCTGTAATGGGTTTTTCTCTCATTCTGTGGCACTTTACCCATGATAGAATGTACTGTTTGTGGATTAATCCCAGTAATTGCCAATTGGTAACCAGCATGTGCTGGTGGTGCTAGTCGCACTGGTGTAGTGTTCAGAGTTCGCATTATGAACTGAACAAGTCATCTATATAGTGTTACTAGCTCAAGGTATAAATTGAGCAGATCTGCTGCTTGCATGTTTTGTACACTGGGGCGATGTGTATATGTGGCAAACATAGTCCACGTCGGTCCTTCGTTACCTAAGGGACCTAGTCTCATGGGTTGTATTAAGCATGGTACGGCGCCATTAAACCAGTTCTGATGTTCTTGATAAGTAATCAGAATTTCAAGATACTGGTATGCTTGGTACCATTGAGGTACGTTTGCAATTCTGTATGTGTGGATTGTGAATGATCTTTGGTCTTCCGCAGGAAAGGTGACCTAAGAGTAGAAGGATTCTGTTTGGTAAGCTTCACTAGCTTCTACTATGAATGTGACATCCCCACCTTCGTCTGTTAGACCATGCGCTACTAGGTGTAATGTTAATGCTTGTCTAGCATTCTCAGGAAAGTCTATGGCGTTAGCCATATTGTATAATTGATAAAGAGATGGAACACCGAGTGGGGAGCAAAATCCTTTTAATAGTTCAAGCTTGAACAACTTACAGACTAGTTAGGTGCTCCCTGTTCAGCTGAGGAGGATCTTTCCTAAGACCACGGACGTCTCCGTATACAGTACTTAGGTTACCTGTTGTGTGTGTGTGTGTGTGTGTGTGTGTGTGTGAGACAGTGATAGTCAGGGTATCTGTTAATTAGTGCCTGAACACCATCGTTGGTGGCGCCATGTTGTAGTTTGACTCTTGCTGTAGGCAAGACTGCTGGTTTAAGGATGAAAACACTTGTGCTTATAGGCGACTAGGCCAGTCCTACAACAAATCACAACTGTCATCCCACCCTCCCTGCTCACATGCAGTACCTCACCAAAAACTCAAACAGTGAAAGGTGATTTGTGGAAGCCTTTACGCATGGACTCAAGAGTGCGACAACTCAGGGAGGTCATGGTTAAACGGAGATTACCCCTCTCTCACATAAACAACATGTCTCAGTCAAACACAGGCAATGAAGGAGGTGCAGTGAAGTTTTCAATAGGTTTTTACAAGACTGCAATCTACTATAAGTTGCATTGGCTGCAATGATTGGGATAATGAATAATGCAAGAAACAGAATGGTGAAAACAAGAGTCATGAATACAAAGACCCATCTTGCAATAACATAAAATATAATATATGTGAAACAGGCCCTAATACCCTAGCATGATGAACCTAATCTCTAACCCGAAAAGATCTAGGTGTGTTAAACCTAATCAGCCAGTACCATGTCCATGAGAAGACCCCCCCCCCCCAACCCTCTTTACCTTGGAATGAGGTCTCTAGATCAGACTTCGTGGGGGCACGAAGACTGGGTCAGCATCAAGACGATGTGTAGCATAGATAGAATTGATGGCATCTGGTAGGAATCCCTCTGAATATCTTGTCTGTGGGAGATTTATTTATACAAATCTGATAGGACCCCTGACACAGGTATGTTCCCAAACAATAGATAAGAAAGTATGCTTGGGGCGGCAACTATATAAACAGTTCCCTGAAAAGGTACATTATGTTACTGGGACACGAAAGTGGAAAAGTACATAATATGACAACCTACGTATCGCATGTATCTTTGATGGTGATAGTGACACCTTTACAGAATGGCACTGATAATATGAAACTAAAACATCTTCCTAACTGTAAATATGGCAGCCATCTTGGAAGAATTAATTAAATATATGTGCTAAAACAGAGCAAGCTAAGTGGGTTAAAAGTCACTGGGTGACGGAGGCACAGGCCTGCAAGCCAGAGGCTGAGCTAAACTTCTGATTCCCATTAAAACTAAATAGGATCCACTACAGGTGCTATGCATCCATAGGTTGATGCCATCACTGTATGCTTGCCACACACAGATAAGGTTGTCCCAATCCTTCTTCAAGACCGATGCTGAGACCTTCTGGCCGGGCTCATGGCAGCCCTTCGTCACTTATGGGCCTCACAAAGGAAGAATGCCTCCTTAGTCTCCCACCACTTTCATTGGGGACTTCTTTCCCTAGTAGTTTGTTGGAGCATGGCAGCAATCCCTGCTTCCATCCGCATCTGCATTTTTAGGCTGCCTCTCCATATCCCCTTGTGGTTGGGATGGATGTAGGTACCATTTTGTTTATGCATTTGGAGAACAAACCTGTGAGGTTTTTTCCTCTCTCCATCTCGCGCTTTCCCCCTGTTTGGTGGTAATCTGCTGCTCTCTTGGACTGTTACTTGTTCATTCTGTCTCTTAATATATTTGGTACCTGCAAATCCAGCTAGGGCCCAGTCGAATGATCTGGATTTAGCGCAGATCTGGGTAGGCCCCTCCAGGGTCCCACAGCCACACATCTGATTAGGCTGGAGTCATGACCACACCCTCAACTTTCCATTCTACCTTTACTGTATTATCTGGGACCTAACTAAATCAAAGAATGCTCATTTTGCAACCATCAAATAAAAAAAATGTGGCTGCCACTATGCAGTCAGTAATGATGCATTTTGGAAAGCCACCTAGATTTAATCAGAGGTGTATCTGGGTGTCCTTGGCTTAGCCATTGACGTGCACTTGGAAGTGTCAGAAAACAACAACCTTGAATAAGGGAGATGTTGAATAATAAAGGACCTTTCCCAAACATTGATTACACCTCTGGGCTCTAAATGTGGAGAACCATTTCTGTCGTATCCATATTAAGGCTGCTTCTGGTCTAACCATTATTGTGCACATGGTGCCAAGGAACATACTGTATGTAAGGCAAATACCCCTTTGGCTGGATTAAAAAAAAAACAATAGCCATTACCACCCGAACAGAAGACCCCTCCCAGCTGCACTGATGATAAAAACACCTCAGTACCTAACAAAGTATCTGGCAAGTAGGACAGTGTTTTAAAAACCACAAGGACATTTCACTTAAACATTTTTTAGAGCAAAGGTAGAATGGTGTTTATTGTAACTAGACAACATCTAACATGCATTGTTAATGGTGCATTGTCAATACCGTATCTATTTCTATGTCTGCCTGTTTGTCTTTCTGAGCAATCTATCTCATCTGTCTTGGATTGCAGTACTTTAGCACGAATATTAGACTCGAAAACACCTGTGTAATGGGCGCCAATAAGACCATTGTTGTACTTTTTAACTAAAATGATTTGACAATATCATCAAATTGTCACAGTTATTTAAAAAAACAATAACACTATTACTAGAAGGCTTTTTATTTTTGATATTATCAAAAATTTTAGTTAAAAAAGGCAAAAACAACAAATGCACACTTAGATAAAAAAAAAGCTCATAAACAAAGTCCATACGAAGTATTTAATTTCCACATAAAAAGCGTGTTTTTTGTGTGTGGCATTTTTACTTTTGAAAGTATACAGAAATTAATTTTAATAAAAATTCTGAACCGTTTTCAACTAGCTAATTTCCAGGAGTACTTTAAAGGAAAATGTAAGCAAACAGAATTTCTACCAGGGCAAAAGACAGGCAGATCTGCATTAGCCTGCATAATTTCTCCACACGGACATCCTGGGTCTACATGCCCTCCCTTACATGGACACTACCTATGAGGTTGTTGCTTCTCTTTTCCAATCCTGGAAAAGCATCCACTTTTGCTTTTGTCAGAAGCAATGTACGTTTATTTACAGGTTGGTAAAGAATACTCGGGGCCCGTGAATGCAGACCCCAAAGTTACATGTGTGGTATACCTGCCATCAGTGCTTAATTTGTAAATAAAGAGGTGCATGTGCTCAAAGCACTTCTGTTAAACACGAGGCTGCTGTAATTAAATCTGCCAGCACTGAGTACTGAGGCAGCGTAATTCTGAAGCCATCTCGGGCCTCTTCAATCTATGTACGACCACCCCTGTCCCTTTAGCTCATCCTGCAACTTTCTAATTTATTCCTTTATGACGCTTTTTAGTTTTTCCTTCTTCCGTCTTTCCCATATGTGTCTTTTGCTCGCAGCAAATGCTTGAGGCAGAAGAATAAGCCCCGGTCGTCACAAATAAGTGCCGGTGCTCAGCACCGGAAACAACAAGCGCAAATTAAGCACTGCCTGCCATACGGGCATATACATTTTTGTAAGTGCTCTTTCCAAATGTAGAATTTCACCAGTTCCTTTTCCGTAAGATGGGATGTGTTTTAAATCCTGATCACTATAACAGTTGTTGTCTGGACGTGCCAAAACTAGCCAATGAAAGTATACCTATCTTGCTCTTTGCTGATGACGCCGTATTACTGGCAAGAACAGAGATAGCAATGCATGATCTACTTAGGGGCTTCGAATCTTTCTGTACCTCAAGGAGCATGGTAATCAATGAGGGGAAAACAAAGTTTATGATTCTCAACCAAAAACAGACGTTGCAATCGACTTTTAGGGTAAATAATAAGCCTTTGGCCCGAGTGGCCACCTATGATTACCTGGGCTGCAGATTAGATGAAAAACAGACATGGAAACCACAAATCTACAAAAGCAGAATTTCCTTGGCCCAACAAGCCGGAGCAGTACTCAGATTTGCAAAGGCTACAGGCAATCACTCCGTGAGCTCCGCACTGCTTGCATACAAAACAAAAGCAAGAGCCGCAGCACTTTACAGCGCAGAGATCTGGGGATTCAGAAAGATTCCATCAATACAAGTAACCGAGAACAAATTTTTACGCCAATTACTTTGTCTAGGTAATGCTACACCAATGAACGCAATAAGAATTGATCTACAGATGAGAAAGGTTGAGGACTACATCGCTCTGGCTCCAGTAAGATACTGGATCCGTATTTGGACAAAAGAGGCTCTTAAACCATTCAGAGACGTACTTAAGGATATCATGGAGCTGCAAAACCATCGGAAACTGCCCTGGTTCAAACATATCTCAACTATCCTGGCTGCTATCGGCCAGGATGACTTTTGGCTCCATCCAGAAAAAATCGGAAGGCCTAGTCTAGCTGTCATAAAAAAGGCATATTGGGAGCGAAAGACAGAGATTATGTGCTAGTCATTTAGCCCTTTATTCAAGCGGTATATTTTGTTTAACCAAGAGCTTAAACCAGCATTATTCATAGACAGTATTTATCCGGAGGAAAAAAGGGCTCTCTACTTTAAATTCCGTATGGGCACACTACCAGTGACAGCGGTGGTCAACAGATGGCAATCCGCTCCTCCGAGTAGTTTAGAATGTTGTCCATGCCTTCACGGTGGTCCGGAAACACTTTCCCACTTCCTTTTACTATGCCACTTTACGCTCAGACTCCGTAAATTGTACCTTCGTCCACTTTTCAGAACTTCCGGAGTTAGGAAGTGCAAGGAGGCGGAAGCGCTATGTATGCGTTCAGATGAGAAATACATTGTGACAAAGGTCTCAACCTATATCTTGGAAGCATGGAAATTACGTCTATCAATGCACCTACAGTTGGCACAGGCACAATAGCCTATGTTATCCCGTACCTATTTAGCTTGGGAAATCGGTGCAGGGTAGTGTAAACTGGGTTAGGCCTCGGGCTTTTATTAAATGGCTGGAAGGCAATGCAAGGCCCCAAATGACTCGTCCCATAATAAGACGTTTCAAATATTAGACTCATAATGTTTTTCTAGAATAAGTTAAGTTTTTATGTAAATTATGGTCAAATCAGGTTTTACGATAATGCATGGTAAATTGGATACATTTTGGCACATGTTAAATCAAAAATTCAAGCATAGTTCCTTTTATTGAGATGTTTTATTTAATGTGATTTTTATTGAGTTCGAGGGATTGATATCTATTGTGTGATTATTGTTAAGGCTGGATAGGCTAATAACAATTAAATAAATAAATAAATAAATAACAGTTGTTAAAGGCACTCCACCAGAGGTATTGTCCGGAGCTGCAGGGCCTATAGCAAAGAAGGAGGGTATTTAAAATATTTCTGCCCTTTAGCTGCAGTGGTGGTAATGTTATTAGGACATTCCACCCACTGAGGATGGAATGTTAAACAGGAGAAAGACGAAGAAAAGCAATGGAACATTGGCAGAAAGTGTATTTTTGGCCCCGTTTCCTTCTCCATTGTATTCAAGAGAGCTATCAATACTCTGATGTCCTAATTTCCATTTGCAAAGCAGTTTAATTGCACATCTTATTAGCACAGCTTTGGGAATCGGGCCCATAGCGGCTATTATGTGTGATAATTCTTTCCTTGATCGAATAACCCTTATGCTCAGAGGGCATCGGGTAAATATTGTTTTTAAACAAATAAAAAAAAATGATTGCAAAGCTGACTATTCCCTTTGTTTTTTTTTTGTACGGCCTGTTTTATTTTTAACTGCATTTGTTTGACAAGACTTGGAACCATGTCAAGAACTGTTGTAAAAATACATTTGAAGAAGTTATTTTAATGGCGTTGGCTGTCCTGCAGTCTGCCCTGCTTTGTGGTTCTGGTGTACGGAATTGCTCTAAATTGAAACATTGCTTCCTGTGAGGGCTTCTGACAGAAATCATTAGCGTTCTGCACAGCGGTGCGCTTAGCTTCTGCGAAATCAGTAATCTTTCCAATTTTGTCGAATTTGCAACGGTTTGGGCGTGCCGTCGCTCATTACCCGTTGTGTAAAGCTGCCTTCTGTGGTGGGAAGCCACGCGAGAGTAGACTTGGTGAGCGTGCCTCTCTAGAGGCGCCAGGCGTGCATTTGTATCGATTATTTACGTAATGAGCTCGGCTGCTCCCCCACTGAGTGCGCACGCTTAGGCCTGACCTAGTTTCTCGTGCAGCTTTCCCTCTTCTGAGCCCTCGGAGTTTTTGGTGGTTCAGCACAGGCCTGCAAACTTGGAGCCAGAACAAAGAAGGTCTGGTTTATTTTTACTCTCCTTGGTATCAACTTTGAATGGAGGCTTGTTTTGATGGGCTGACGTTCTTGGTTTAAAATGTTTATTTAAGGGTCTTACCAAAGCAACATTGTCGAGGTTCCACACTTGGCCATGTCGTAAATAAAACCCCTTTCCAAACCTAAACAGAGAACGCAAGATGCCGATAGTGGACGTGGATTTAGCTAGACTTTGAACACTTGTTGTAGGAGATGAATATTGTTTTAACTTGCGTTTAGATTTTGCAGAAAAGCATGCTCAAAGTGCATGTTAGAAGGGAAGCAGACTCAGTAAAGTTTGATAGTTAAGCATAGGCATATTTCAAAGCATTATGCTCCTGTCAGCTGCCAGATTTACCTCTCTGTTGGCCGCAGCTTTTACTGGTTGATGCAGTGTTGTATCACACCCCTGTAATTAATGTACTACTCACCCTTGTTAAGGTTTTTTCCTATTACCTTTGGTTAGATTATGTCAGTGCTTAATTTGTAAATAAAAATGTGCCGGTGCCACAAGCCCTCTTAAACGCACGGCTTCTGCAATTAAATGTGCGAACACGTAATACTGAGGCAGCAAAATCCTGAAGCCATCTCGGGCCTCTTCAATTAATTTACAGGCACTTCCTGCCCCTTCAACTCACTCCTGCAGCTTTCTGCTTCCTCCCATTGTGACGCTTTTTCGTTTTCTCTTTCCCCGTCTTTCCCAATGTGTCTTTTGTTTGCAGTAAATGATTGAGGCAGAAAAATAAGTGCCGGTGCTCCGCACTGGAAACAACATGCACAAATTAAGCACTGAATTCTGCATCTGCACCTTGTGTTCAGTCTTAAATACAGCACACTTACTCAAATAGTTGTTTCCTGAATCACGAAGGACATGAGGATGATTTCAATTCCATGCAACTTTGCAGGGGTTGCTCCTCCATTCGGGCGGAGGAGCATCGCCCCCGGCAGTAGCAGTTGCTGCAAACCTTCAACCTCTTAGCTGCTGGACATTCCCCCCCCCCAGTGCTGAGCCCTTTTTTGGCTATTTGGGGTAGTTCGCGCTTAGGCCTTCATAACTTTTTGTCCACATAAGCTATCCACGCCAAATTTGTGTCCTTTTTTTCCCAACATCCTAGGGATTCTAATGGTACCCACAGTTTGTGGTTTCCCCTGGAGGAGACCAAGAAATTAGCCAAAATACAGTGAAAATTTAGTTTTTAAAAAAAAAAATGGGAAAAAAGGGCTGCCTAAGAAGGCTTGTGTTTTTTTCCCCTGAAAATGGCATCAACAAAGGGTTTCTGGTGCTAAAATCACCATCTTTCCACCTTTCAGGAACGGACAGACTTGAATCAGAAAACCACATTTTTCAACACAAGTTTGGCATTTTACTGGGACATACCACATTTTTACTATTTTTGGTGCTTTCAGCCTCCTTCCAGTTAGTGACAGGAATGGGTTTGAAACCAATGCTGGATCCCGGAAAGCTAAACATTTCTGAAAAGTAGACACAAATTTGAATTCAGCAATTCAGCATTCGTTTGTGTAGATCCTACAAGGTTTTCCTACAGAAAATAACAGCTGAAATAAAAAAAATATTGAAAGTGAGCTGAAAAAAACAGCAATTTTTCTTGACGGTTTACTCTGTAACTTTTTCCTGCAATGTTAGACTTTTTAAAGCAATATACCGTTACGTGTGCTGGACTCTTCCGGTTGCGAGGATATATAGGGCTTGTAGGTTCATCAAGATCCCTAGGTACCCAGAGCCAATAAATGAGGTGCACCTTGCAATGGGTTTTCATTCTATACCGGGTATACAGCAATTCATTTGCTGAAATATAAAGATTGAAAAATAGGTATCAAGAAAACCTTTGTATTTCCAAAATGGGCATAAGATAAGGTGTTGAGAAGCAGTGGTTATTTGCACATCTCTGAATTCCGGGGTGCCCATACTAGCATGTGAATTACAGGCCATTTCTCAAATAGATGTCTTTTTTTACACACCGTCTTACATTTGGAAGGAAATATTTTAGAGAAAGACAAGGAGCAATAACACTTGTTTTGCTATTCTGTATTCCCCCAAGTCTCCCGATAAAAATGGTACCTCACTTGCATGGGTAGGCCTAATGCTCGCGACAGGAAACTCAACATGGACACATCACATTTTTATATTGAAATCTGACGTGTTTTTTGCAAAGTGCCTAGCTGTAGATTTTGGCCTCTAGCTCAGCCGGCACCTAAGGAAGCCTACCAAACCTGTGCATTTCTTAAAACTAGACACCTAGGGGAATCTAGGATGGGGTGACTTGTGGGGCTCTCACCAGGTTCTGTTACCCAGAATCCTTTGCAAACCTCAAAATTTGGCCAAAAAAAACACTTTTTCCTCACATTTTGGTGACAGAAAGTTCTGGAATCTGAGAAGAGCCACCAATTTCCTTCCACCCAGCGTTCCCCCAAGTCTCCCGATAAAAATGGTACCTCACTTGTGTGGGTAGGCCTAGCGCCCGCAACAGGTTATGCCCCAAAACACAACGTGGCACATCACATTTTCCAAAAGAAAACAGACCTGTTTTTTGCAAAGTGCCTAGCTGTGGATTTTGGCCTCTAGCTCAGCCGGCACCTAGGGAAACCTAGCAAACCTTGGATTTTTTTTAAACTAGAGACCTAGGGGAATCCAAGATGGGGTGACTTGTGGGGCTCTGACCAGGTTCTGTTACCCAGAATCCTTTGCAAACCTCAAAATTTGGCTAAAAAAACACATTTTCCTCACATTTCGGTGACAGAAAGTTCTGGAATCTGAGAGGAGCCACAAATTTCCTTCCACCCAACGTTCCCCCAAGTCTCCCGCTAAAAATGATACCTCACTTGTGTGGGTAGGCCTTGAGCCCGCGACAGGAAATGCCCCAAAACACAACGTGGACACATCCCATTTTTTGACAGAAAACAGAGGTGTTTTTTGCAAAGTGCCTACCTGTAGATTTTGGCCTCTAGCTCAACCGGCACCTAGGGAAACCTACCAAACCTGTGCATTTTTTAAAACTAGAGACCTAGGGGAATCCAAGACAGGGTGACTTGTGGAGCTCTGACCAGGTTCTGTTACCCAGAATCCTTTGCAAACCTCAAAATGTGGCTAAAAAAACACTTTTTCCTCACATTTCGGTGACAGAAAGTTCTGGAATCTGAGAGGAGCCACAAATTTCCTTCCACTCAGCATTCCCCCAAGTCTCCCGATAAAAATGGTACCTCACTTGTGTGGGTAGGCCTGGTGCCCGCGACAGGAATAGATCACACAACGGTCAATGTTGGTCCTTACATGAGGCAGCTGTTGACCCTGGGGTGATCCATTCCTGACGCTGGCACTAGGTATAGGCACTCAAGTGGGGTAGTGTTTTTATCAGGACAGGTGAGGAATCACTGGGTGGTAGGAATTTTGTGGATCCCAGCATATTCCTGTAGTTTGTGTGACAGAAATGCGAGAAAATAGAGTTTTTATTCAACATTTCAGCTTTGCAGGGTATTCTGGGTAAGAAAACTTTGGGGAATCCATACAAGTCACACCTCTGTGGACTCCCCCGAATGTCTAGTTTCCAGAAATGTTTGGGTTTAGTATGTTTCTCTATATGGCCGCCGAACCCAGGACCAAAAACACAGGTGCCTGCCTTACAAAACCAGTTTGTTTTGTGATAGATAATTTTGATGTCTCCACAATACGATTTGGGCTGTGGAATTTGGGGCTGAACTAAATTGGGGAGCTCCCAAGAGAGCCCTCTCTCTCTCTGCTTGCCGCCGCATTCACCAGCTCTCTGGGTTGTGCAAACCCACTATTACCCCGTTGCACAGACTGTGCTTGCGAAGAGACAGCAGGACTGTCCTCATCACCTCCCTCATAATTTACTGGAAGAGGAGTTATCGAATGGGACTCCTCCGACTGAAAAATCACTCCTAGAGTCTGCGCCATTGTCCTATCCCTCAGACGCTGTCTCTGTATCTGATGTCTCAGTCTCTGATCCTGTGTCAGAGCTGTCCTTTATAACCCGAGTGACGGCAGCAGTCATCCATCAAGATGCCATCTCTGCTATTGGCTAAACTGTTGCTCTAAAACACTAGCCTACGTAGACAGTCACAAAATCGATGGTGTGTGTGAGCTACGTGCAACAGTAGAGGCCACCTTACCTGCGCTTCTTCCCTCAATCAGCACGTTCTTTCAAGACACTCAAAAAAACACCTTGTCACATACCATTTGTCACAGTCTTTAGCACCTCCTGCACCCAGTCCAACAATCATTATTGGTGCTCCCACTCCCTCCTCCTCGGATTTCCTCATTACTACCCAGCAAAAGTGCCCTTCATCTCTCCATAGCCACCCCCCACCTCGTACATACATTTCATTTGTATTATAGCGCAGGTAATGGCTGCCTTTACTAATGTACTCAGCTATTTACATAAAATACAGATTTGCTCTTTTCAGTAGGCATATAAACCTTCTGCGCTTCTTTATGGCACTAAAACTGCCACTAGACAAAAGTCTGATCCTTTTGTAGCAGAAACATAATCATAATACTTACTTGACTTTTTTATTGCTGCCTAAAACGCTACAGTTGAATTGCATCAGTTGAAGTATGTGCATTGCTTTGAAGACGCAAGCTGCAACTGCAAGACAACTGGTGGCAAATATATATATATATATATATATATATATATATATATATATATATATATATATATATATATATATATATATATAGAGATCACTTTTATATGTGGGTCTGGTTTTCCTGGGGGCCGATCGCAGCCCCCAGGGAAACCACACATGTATTGACAAAAGTGATATATATATATATATATATATATATATATATATATATATATATATATATATATATATATATATTCTTTATTTTTTCATATATATATATATATATATATAGATCTATCTATAGATATATCCATGTAGATAGATATATCTACATAGATATATCTCTATATATAGATTTATAATCATAAAAAAAATATATATATTAGCCCCGGGGGAGGGGCGGGGGGGGTATCGAGAGCGATCGCGCCCCCCAGGGGACACCTGAGTTTTTTTTTTTAACTATGCCTGGGGGGGGGGGTTCCGAGGGGACCGACCCCCCCCCCCCAAGTGAAATCCCTGGTGTCTAGTGGTGTGTACTGGCCCCCGATCGCAGCTGTCCTGCGATCGGGGGCCAGGAAACACTTTCAGGAAGGCCTCGTAAGAAAGGGGAGAGTCTCCCCTTTCTTACGAGGCCTTCCCGAACATGGGGAAGGCCGTTTGGGGCTGTTTTTCCCATCGGAGCAGGAAGCTGCCTTCCGACCGCTTCCTGCTCCGATGGGGAAATCAACAAGGTGAGGTGCGCTGAAGTCACAAAGGGGCGGGGGGGGAGACACAGAAAAGCTTCTGTGTCTCCCGGGGATTAAAAAAAAATCCTCGGGTGCGACGCACCCGAGGATTTATTAACCCCCCTCCCTGATGTCGCCCACTGGTCGTGACCCGCACCAGGGAGGTAGTGTGGCCGACGCCCGCATTTAAAGGGTTAACAACCAAACGATAATGAATATATGTTTATTATTGTTTGGTTGTTAAAGGGGCGGGGCATGGGGTATGACGAGGACTTTTGGAGTGCACTGTGCACTCCCATCAGTGCGCATGTGTGTTTGGCCGGCCGTCTCGGGTCGGCCAAACATACATGCACACAGGGCTGTCTCCAGCCCAGCAATACAGTTGCCGTGCTGGAGAGAGCCTGCACAGGTTCCCAGTCTGCCTGGGAGCACCCTTGCCGGGTGCTCTCATCCAATCCTAACGCTGCTCTGAGCTGCGACAGGATTGGTGCATGGCAGGCTGGGAGCCTGTGCCTGCCTGGAGCGATGAGGAAGAGAGGAGCAGGTGCTGCGCAGGAGCGGAGCAGGTAAGTTTAAAAAAAAATGTATTTTATTACTATTCTCCCCACTATCCTCCCCTGCCCACCCACCCTCCCTGCCACTCGCTGTCCCTTTTAACGCCCGTGAGCCTCGAATGGATGCAAGTAATGGTGAACCCCTGGTTGCCTTTGTTTTGTGAGATCAAGGTGAAGAGGTAGTCACCAGTAAATTTGGCAGTGATCACGGTTGCCTTCTGACTATATTGGCTAACCTAGACTCTCCTCTTAAACCCTGACAGCATTGGATAAAGTAGCACATTTGTTCTTCGGAGAGTCAGGCGTGGCTAGTTGCGGGAAAGCACTAGCTTCTAGGATTAATGGGTCTAAAGTAAACTAAGCACAAATAGTTCATCTCACATCAACTTTTAGAGAACATGATTTGGCGAAAGGCAGCCAGCACAGTTGCGTTGCAGGTTGCAATATTTTAAAATAACAAGAAAAGATCATTAAACAGCTTTCAGGTGATTTTTAAGTCTACTCGCACATGTAATTGTTTCTAGCCGCATAGCAACTTTTAAGTTTTAGCACCTGTTACTTGTTATAATATTCCTAGGAATTAATCCAAGAAGATTATTTTTTTTATAAAGCATGAGACCACCAGTGAGATGGTCACCTGGCCCTAGACAGGCTGAGACCTTAGTAACTTATCATATCCTAGCATGGCTTACTGAAAAGAGTATTTCTCAAGTCTAGGCACTGCTAAACAGTAGAAAGCCACTGAGTGAAGTCTCAATGATTAGTCATAAGCAAATCGTTTGGTAAGGAATTAGATGGAGAGGGGCCTATCCCACAAAGAACTTGATGGGCCAAACACAAGGACTTAAAATTCACTATGTGCAGTACTGATAAGCACTGCCTAGACCGCAGGTCCAGTGACGCTTGTCTATACAAAGATTTCAAGAGTACCTTGGCTGCTGCATTCTGCAAACACTGTATATATTTTTATGAACTAGAGGGCAGTACCAATGTGCTACTTGCATTATCTATGTTGGAGAGCCACACAGTAATTACTGGCTAAGTGCTAGTGGGAAAAAGTCAAAATGTAGAATACTGTTCTAAGTGACTAGAAATGTTGGAAACTAGTTTTAAGAAAGTGCTCTACTTGGGGCACCACAGCGGTTAAGCACCTATAATTACCCCAATACCTTTCATCTGATATGACTAAAGCATTTGTCGATAACCTGACAACAGAAGGAACAGTATTGTGAGCCACCAATTGAAAACTGAGAAATGTCAGCAATAGTTGTGTGCCACTTGCACAGTGTTGAAGGCAAGCTGCAAGCGGGCTGAGCATTCTGTAACACCACATGCAGTCTGTTGAGATGGTGACTAATAGAGGTCATTGATATCACTTCTGGTAGTAAAAAGTAGCTAACCCAGATGAAAACTGATCACCAGATTTGAAATATGTCTGTTCAAGAGAATAATATGATTGGTGGTGTTAAGGCTGCAAACAAATCCTGAAGAACATGAGACCAAACCTTTTTCCATCCATCTCCATTCTTGGATCATTGAGATCTGCTGTCAGCTCTGGATTGAAGCTTATCCGTGCAGGTTTTAGAAGGTAGTTAACCTCTCAGAAGAATTGTAATTGAGAAATCATTAGTCGTCCCACAAATTTGGCACTATATGGAAGTACAGAATTTGGGATATAATTGGTCAGGTCAATGGTCTTGACCAGTAATTTGTTCAGCAAATCTTCTAACTATATAAACCAACGCATAGAGCCAATGAGAAATTGATACACTACCCCAGTTCTTTTTCCAGCTCTGGTTGTGGTGCAAGCCATCCGGACATATATAATTTGATGAACATGACATTTTACTCGTCAAGGTTGGGGGTAACATGGTCAAAAATAGTGAGCAAAAGTTTCATTGTAATGAATCTGAATTTTTGGTCAGGCTAACTCCTGTTTGCTGTTGTGTAATCATGGCTGTATTCTTGACATCAGAATATTGCATAGCTGATTTCATCTAAGGAAACAATTGTTTCTTGCATCACACAGTGCTTGAGCAGGCACAGGTTCAACTTTGAATAGTTCTGTTATCAGAAGGCATCAAAATGTTTTCAGAGATGTTAAACTTCCTTCATTTCTTGTTTGTGAACCAGGGATGTGGAATTCCTACAGCCCGACACCTGGGACATATTGTTTGGGGTCAAGGACAACACTTTGTCCTTGGGACAAGTAGGCCCAACCAGCTGCAACACAAATACTTTGGCTGCTAATTAATAGGAAAGGGAACTGTTTGCAGTTGAGGTAATATTTGTGTCCACATGTTAATGCTGCTCGAACTTGTATTTATGGTTCATTAATTCAAAGCCTTTATTATTAAGGTGAGCACTCTAAATACATGTTGCAAGGTTACACCATACTACTGACAGTGGTTCCAGTAAAAAAATGTGTACACACAAAATTGAAAAATATGAGGCTATGTATAGTGCTCCTAGAATGCTCTCTGATTAAATTCAAATGTTTGTAAGCAAGATTAATGATTCTTTGCTTTCAAAATGAAATGCTCAGAAAAAAAATGCAAGTAGGAAAAAAAAAGATTTTCTAAATTGTTGTGAAAATGTAGCATTGTTTAGTAAAATGTGTTGATACATGCTAGGATTTTCAAAAACTATTCATAATGGAAAATCAGCGTAACCATTTTCAACAAGGTTATGGCAAACATAAACAAGCACTGGCAAAGCCAACTGATCGGCCATTGGCGGTCATTTTTTTGGTTTTGTCAATGCGTGTCTTGTTTTGACATGACTTTTGTAACACTTTGTTGTGGAAGCTGCCAGACCCTCACCACGTAACAAACATTGGCAAAAATAAAAATAATTGGTCTCAAAAAGCACACATTGCCGCACTAGTTCCTGGCACTTAACAAAATTAGTTGGTGTGCCATTATGCTCCTTGTGGAACAGCAAAATGCTATCACTCACAGTAAAGCCAGTCGATCTAGAGATAAATACAATTTTAATAAAAACAAAATGTCTTGGTTAATGCCAGATCTAATTAGGGGCCCTAATCTTAATGAAAGTCACAAAAGTGTACCCAGGGTTTATGTCTTTACATTAGTGGCATTAATGAATTCACAAACATTTACAGAAGTAGACCAGGAAATCGTACTCATAGAAAATATTTGTGAACTGTATTTTAGCTCAAGCTATTATGCATGTTTTAAATTTGCTCATGCGAAAATCTACTGGGTGTTTTTACAAGTTCACTTTCCCTTCAGCCACTTTTTTCCCAACTGTAGAAGAACTTCTGCGTTTGCCCTTGTCAGGAGTAAATTTCCAGCCTTTCTCAGCATGGGAAAAGATTAGAGAAGGGCTGATGAAAATCATTAAAACATGCTGGATAGTAGGTTTCTACAGACTCAAAGGCATTCCAGCCCTGAAAATATTCCTTACTGTAGGAAAGTGCCATCTTTCTAGCATAGATACCCCCATTTTTTGCCTGATGTCAGTGTGTTTAGACTGTAGTTCACTGGGATCCTGCTAACCAGGACCCCAGTGAATGTGCTCTCACCTCAAAACTTGGTTGCTGGTAACCCTTTTTATACCTAAAACTGGCATACTGGTTCCCCCATATAAGTCCATAGTGTATGGTACTTGGGTACCCAGGGCATTGGAACACCAGGGGTCCCCAACGGGCTGCAGCATGTATTGTGCCACCCATGGGAGCCCATGAAAACTATGTCTGCAGGCTGCCATTGCAGCCTGCGTGAAACGGTGAAAGCACACTTTCACCCCTGAACCTGGTCACTGCCCTTACACATTAGAAGTCAACCCTCTGCCCAAGGGCAGGTGGGGGTCCGTAATTGTAAGAATACTCATGCATGAGCAAGGTGCTCCTACAGACACCAGGCTAATTCCTGGACTCTGTAAGCATGAGGAATCCATCTTAAGGTATGCAGTGGACTTTGGTCAACACAAGTGGTCTAACTATATAATGGCTTCGCCAAACCTAGGGATCTTTGGTATCAAACATGTGGGAATCATGCATTGATGCCAATTCCATTGTTAGTTGCATGATGCCATGTACTCTGGGGGTTCCTTAGAGGATCCCCCAGTTCTGCCTGTGCAGCCTTACAGTGTCTATCTGCCAGCCCACTCTGCAGCCCAGACACTGTTCTACAGCCCTGCTGGTGAGTCAGGCTCAGGCCGGAGAAGCAGAACAAAGGTTTTCCTGCAAGGGAGTGGTGTGACCACCTCCTCCTGTGTATTAGGTGTCTAAGGGCTGGGGTAGCCTCTGAGCATCACCAGACTGCTTTGAAGGGAACATTTGGTGCCCTTCTTGTATAATCCGGTTTGCACCAGTTCATGAACCCCCGGTTTCTGCTCTGATGCAAAACTACACAAAGGACAGGGAAGTGACCACCCCGCTGTCCAATCCCTCCCCTAGGGAGGTGCACAGAGTTATGCCAGATGGACACTTGATTCTGCCATCTTGGAAGTAAGATTTGCAGAGGCCCCGGGGAGCATTTGACTGGTTATGCCAGTTAGGTGACGTAGCTGACCCCCCCCCCACTCTGATAGATGGGTCACTTAAGAGAGTGGCCGACCCCCTTTTAGGGCTACTTAAGGGCCCCCTCATGGGTAAGTCCTCAGAATCATCATGCATGACTTTCCAAGGAACTCTCTGCAAGACATCTTCTGCTCCTGGCTTCTGGAACTACTGCTGATCTACTTTGGAACCAAACATGTCTGCTTCTAGTGGGAAGGCTCCCATTGCAACAATGTTTCTCCGGATCCTGCAAGAATTCTGCAACGTCCAAGGCTGTGTATCCTCCCAGGTCACAAGGACACTGTTTGCACCTGTAAGCACAAAGGAATCTCCCTTGGAGTGAAGGAGCCACTCCCCTGCATCCAGAGTCATCTCAAGACAATGTCGACTAGCTGGTGGGATCTGCTGTCCAGCTCTGATTATCCTGCTTCATTGATGGGACTATGTGGCCTCCTCTGGGTCTGCTTGTCTTCTAACCAACATAAGAGACTGTGGGCTGCTGCTCCTGTCACTGGACTGGAACCTCTGTGTACCACGACTGTTGCACCTGCCAAGGCTTGTTGGCTCTTCCTCCAGGAGATCTTCCTGTGAGAAGAAGTCCTAACCTCGAGCACTCTGCAACTCAAAAATGTACCCCTATCCTGCAACAGGGGACTTCTGTTTTGTTGTGCTGGTAGGGCCTCCTGTGTCCCTTACCTGTGGGCCACTCGTGGGGGCTCCATCAACTTCTGCTGGCCTTCCTGTGTGCTGAGGGCCATCCCTGACTCCTCAAGGGTTGAGTCTCCTGGAGTTTGCTGGTCCCCAAAACTTTCCAAAGACTCCTTCATCTCCTGCTTGGATTTGCCAGTGCTTGTTGGTGATGTGGCTTGTCACTGACTGTCCTGCAATCTGGTGACCACTGAGGGACAGCTCATAGGCAACTCCTGGGATCTTCTCCAGCTCCTGGACCCCGCAGGTGGACCTCTTCTTCCACTGACTTACAGGAACCTCACCTCTAGGAGGGTGGGCATTGCCACCTGCACCACCTGGGCACCACCAGGGGTGCTGGACTTTGTCCCCTTCCTTTTCAGCTCCTCCACATCCAGAATCTGTCCTTGGATTCCACCGGCCTGGTCCATGGGTCGTGACAGCAGCTGGACAATCCAAGCCATCCACTGACTTCAGAGAGCGACCCTTTTCCCCTCTGCTCCTGGGTCCCCTGGTGTAGGTACTCTTCAACCTTCCTCCTGCTGGTTTCCTCATGGTCCTGGGAAGGGTCCTGAAACCCACAAGCTCCATCCACTGCTCTCTGTGTTAGCCTGTGGGACGACAGGGTGGGTAACTACCTTGCACTTGGTTGCTGGGGACACTTGCTGTACTTGCCTCTGGTGTTTCTATCTGCTATCTGCCCCTAGTTAACTGTCACACTTATCTTTGTTGGGTTCACTATTTGACATTCCAGGTTTTAGTATATGGTTTGGCCTTCCCACAGGGCCCTGTGTATTTCTGTACTAATTCTGGTTATTTTGTGTACATATTGTGTGTGGTTATATATCCAAAGGCAGATATACAAATGCCAGTCTAGTAGTAGTGCTGTAATAAACTATCCTTTATTCTTGCAACACTTGTGTTTTTTTTTTCTTCTTGTGAGTGAGTTACTGTCTGACTATTGTGGTATTGCAGGTGCTTTACATTCCTGCTGGATAAGCTTCAGCTGCTCGCCTCAGTCACCCCTAGAGAGTTTTTGCTATCGGGACACCTATTCGCTATCAATAAATGTTGCCTGGACTCAGTATAGGGTGCCACACCATAAGTGTACACCATAAACTGAGCCAGCCTTGTACACTTACTACATGCTCCAGTACCAGTATGTAGATTTGTGGAAAAGTGGCAAAATAAGGAAGTTGCTTCGGTAGGGCTAATATTACTAGTAATCAAGCCCTACTATAGAATTAGCCCTGGCTTAATCAGATAGGCTATTATCAGAGCTCTTATACAATGAGATTGCTGCCATAATTTGCCGCATCAGTACATGACAACAAAGGGACATGTAGATTTTTTTACAGGGCAAGTAGATTTACCAAGGCCAAGTAGGTATTTTATGGAATTCCACACCCTTGGTGAACATATCAATTGTCTTTTATGAGAGTAGTAGCAAAAAGGGCTTTATGTACTGCATTCTTGTTCACCAGAGCAGAAGTCGAACTACAATCCTTGTAGAACTAGGTGGCATGACCTTTGAGCAGCAACCTTTACATTGTGAAAAATAGTATCAGAAGAACTAAAACCTAAGACAAGAAAAAATGCTAGTTTACAGAAATAAGTGCCACTTCTTTGGGAATGCCCAGAAGTGCAAGTCTAAATCCGAGGAACAAAAAGCATTTGCAATGCAATGGGTCTCGCATTTGCTCGAATTAGAGTTCTTAGCGTTGTGAACTCCTAACCGGACTTTTCTAGTGACATAAATTGAAAGTGAAAAGTAAAACAGTTTCACATAAGCGAGCCCATTCACAGCGCCACGGCTGCCATGAGCATTAGTGTGAAGGAGAGACACAACAAGAAAAATAAGTTAGTTTGCAGTCAAACTTATCGACAACAGTGCAGTTAGCCATGTAACAGGGGTGATGGCCAAGGCGGTAACAAAACCTCCACAAGGAGGGACAAACGTAAACCATTTTCCAATGTCATCAAAGGATTTTTGAAGGGCAAGCCCACGAACGAGTGGCAGTGATGGGCATGAGGTGGGCATTGTTAAAAGCCCAGATACATACCAACACGTCAGAAACTTGGGTGCTGCTATGCTCGACCTAAAAATGCACTTTCACTGAAATAATGCTCTGTATTGTTATGGAGTCAAATAGAAAGCAAAACGTTTATTTTATAAAGAGGACCTGTGAGGTGAGCTTTGAATATGAAATTAGTTTGACGGTTGTTTGTGGCAACTGGTTGGTCGATATAATTGCTTTTTGGTGGTTAGCAATTTCATGTGTGCAGTGTGGCCTATATTTTTGAAGGTGAGAGTATGACGTAAACTTGAAGTTACATTTTGAGAACAGATTCTGGATAACTACGAAAGAGCCACTCTACTCCAAACCTTTTGGGATGTTTGAGCCAGATGTGCCAAAAGGTGCTTGCAAAATACTGGTCACGCATTGTGACCAGTCCAGAATTGTATGAACTGACCTATGTACTAATATTTCCATGTGCAAAATTCCAAATTTTAGTGAGTTGCATTGCAATTTATCTCATCAGTATTCATTAAGTCAGTTGTAAATTGTGAATCACTATGGTTGGTGGCCATCACAGGGATGGTGGTCTGCTGGGGTCAGCAGTCCACTATATCTGTGATCAGTTTTTAAAATATATGTTTTTCAAATGCAGCACAATTTACTTAAAGGAACTTGGCTGTGTGTATTTTAAAAACAAAATAAAGGTTTTCAACTTTTTAAAAGTTTCACAGTAGGCACAGGTCCCCAGGACAAACAACTGCCTATTCCTGATTTTTTTTTTTTTTTTACATTCACAAAGGGGGGAAACGGTCACAAATGGACCCCTTGCCTTTTATGAATGTCTTATCACAGATCAGGTTTTGGTCGCAAAACACTAATGCATACAATAACAAAATGCTATCTGTAAGAGACTCCCTAAACATACCCGTCCAAATAGAAATTCGTGATCCCCTTCGAGATCCACTTTACGAATCAGAAACCTGTTAATAAATCACAAAATGAGTTTGGTACATAAAGAAACTAACCTTTTAATTTAGCAAATTGCAGGGTTTGTGACACTAAATGACTTCGTACATCTGGCCCTTTGCTCTCAATCTGGCAGGCAGAGTTCAGATGGAGTGATCATGGTGATGGCTGCATATGGCTGAAGGACATCTTGTTTGCTGTTCTCTAGAAGCTAATCCCAGCAGATCTGATACACCCATGTTCTAAGTGACATTGAATGCAAATTGCAGAAGTACCTAGATTAACCGTCCGTTAGGTGTCTAGCACCACCACATAATCAGAACGACTACTTAACCTTTATGCTGGTAGAGCACACTCCTCTGGGAATATTTCATTGTTCAAGCCATGCAGGTAAAATAGAATATGTTTGAGTTTAAAGTTTTTTGTTTCTTTATTTTGCTGCATTTAAAGACAAACCTTTCTGTTTTTTTCTTGGGTGCATGTTGACTTTACCTTCCTTCTCTTGCCCAAGGCATAACCGTCGTCTCTAAAAGAAAGATGATGTGCAGTATTGAACTTCATATGTCTGTTGGCGAGATGAACCTACGCAGAAGTTATGTGTGATACAGAGTCCTACTAATGTACAGTAACCCAGAGGCTATGAAGCCTATCAGCTGTCATTTAGGGAGACCACCCTTTAACCCTACCTCATGTCTAAAAGCGAGGCAGTCTGTGTTTTTTTTCTTCACCGATTGTGAGTAACAAATAAGCATAAGGGCATAAAAATGACTAAGTGTCTGGTCAGCTTCTTTCCAGTGTCCTCTGAAGTAACTGACGGTTGTTGCAAATGTTTAACAAGTCGGGTTACATTTTTATCATGCACTCTGTTTCTTACCCATGCATATGTCACATAAACCTGATCAACCAAGCCTACTTTTGTAAAATGATAGTAACTTGTAAGATTTGTTTGTCAAACTGCTTTACCTTCATTAGATTAGAAATATTGAACAATGGGAGTGAGCATAACAAAGGATTCTTGTTTGGTGGCCAGCACCTGTGACTGCTGATAGACTCCAGTGTCTCTCCCCTTGTGCTTTATGCTCGGAGCAGCTGGTAAATATATTAGGTAAGGTCCCATAAAACTGCAAATTCTGTGTAGTTTTATGAATGGAAAAATCAGTCCAATTCCCAAGTCCCTATTCCAATGGATGCAACTCATAGATACTTGCAAGATTTGATCGGGCGGTGAAGGTAAAATCACACATTATTTTACTGTGGCCCCAGTACTGTGCAACTCGTAGTTCGGGCCAAAGTGATCTATTTGTTTGCTGTGCACGTTTCTGCCCACTGGCGTATACGTGCGCCAGGGAATCTGGTCCTATAATGTGTCAAGGGGCTACGTGAATTTAGCCTTGAGACTATACTGTACGTCTCACTTAATGAATACACATTAGTTGTTTGTGTTCCTTAGGTTGGGTTAGGAGCGCTATAATCTGGTTGTATGCTACATTATGAGGTATGTTTCAATTAGATCATTTAAAATTCATTATGTTTAGTAAAATATAGATTTCTTAATTTCATGGGTTTGAAGTAATTCCTATGAATACTGCTTTAGAAGAAATTTAAATCACAAATGCGTTTATACCTGCGTATATATACACCAGACAGTTGTATTTTCAATGAAAATCTAGAACACCAGGCCTGTTGCACCACAGTAAACAATATGGCAGATACATCTTTCAGAACAATGCAGTAGAATTAGGTGCTTTGCTGCTGTTGAATTTCACCCTGCCGGTACGATTTACTGATGCCACTGGCAAGGAAAAGGCCACAGTTTAAATATAGTCTAACAAAAGCTTTATAAACAATGCCAGACCCAAGTGAGAAAGGTGAACTGGGAAATTGGCAAAGGTTTAGTTGGTACTGAATGGAAGCTTGCTTGTGCGGGCATGCACAACGAGAGGACAAGCATACAGGATTCTGCAAACACAAGGCTGAGCTCTTCTGTTGATGTGAAGAAAAGCACCGTGTGTTGCTGTGGAGTGCGGTGGTTTCTATAGAAGGAGACCTACAGAAAGCAAAGTTTACCATGTTTACCTTCAGTAAATATTTGGATTACTGTGGTAGGAAAATCATGGACATATCTTTGTAACGTACAAACAGTGTTGGGCCTTGTTTCTGATGCCAAACAGTAGATCTAGAACACACAGTGGAAACAAAGGCAGGTTTTAGCGACGTCCAAAGACGAATATATTAAAATGCGTTTGCTTCCTAAAATGCATCTTTTTGTAAAGACAGCTGCATGTGAGAACACAAATAGCATGTCATTTGTTAATTCAGTTATGAAAATGTTGTTGTCTCTTGGGTTTCGTGCACTAGTTTAATAAATTACATGGTGACGTCCGTGGTTTTTATTTTCATTCTAGTGATGGGAGTTTTTTTGCAATTTTGTAGTCCGTAGGGCTCTGCTGCTAGATTTGGAAAGTCAGCAGCTGTTGTACGCCCCTCAATGAGAGCGCAGTATTGGTGTTAGTTGGCAGCCTGGTCATGTCAGGGCCTGACAGGCGGATTCCTCAAGCATCAGCAAACGGCCGGGGATGCAGAACACACTCTTACACAGATGTAACTTTGCTGTCATTGACACCATTTGTTACTTGTTCATGTGGCTCTGCACATTTCTGAAACAAGTCTTCATTACTTGGAGGCAGACAACTGTGAAATTCCGACACATGTTGCGCAAAAACATTCTGCAGGCTGGGAATTGCAAAACCTCCTGGAAATCGTTACCTTAACTAGGACTTTACAGGACATCCCACTGCACTGCTGCTCTATCCCAGCTGACGTCATCCCTCATATACAGGCTAGCTGTGCTAATGCCCTAGCCTCCATACATTGACGTTTGGCACAGTGGTATTAACAGCAATCTCATAAAGTAGACGTCATGCTTGCAGACTGTAAGGGCCCAAGAGAGCATGCTACCACATCATTTACCTACGTGGCCCATGAGTCTGTAGCCCCAGTGCGTGTCTCAGATGTTTGGTGATCATTGTGGTAGTAATAGTATAGAAATCACCGAGCACTGGGAAACCTAAGAAAGGATATGCTCACACTTTCAAGAATGCTGAAAACTCGCTCTTGCTCATCTTGATGGAAAATCCGTTTACATTTAGAATTAATATGTAATGTTGGGTTAATGAACCTTTTGTCTTATTCAAGTTCTGATACATAGCCAGGTGTTGTTACATCTTTCTTACACATTTCCAGGTAAACTAGCAAAGTGTATATATATCCTTCAATCATTTTCAAATTCTAAGCCTAGATTAATATACATTTCTTATGTTCGAAACTGTTTTGGAGTCGATTTTGAACATATGTGAAACCTCAAAGTGCTTCATTCACTTGTGGTATATATTCTCTGGATCAAAACCCTTTGGGCCTCATTACTAAGCTGTCTCTTCAGACCGCCAGCCTCGCGGTGGCAGTCAGGACCACCGCTGCTGTGACGGTCTGACTGCCACATAAAGACTTTCATTTCACCAGATGACATTTTTCTGAATTACAAACTTTTTCGTGTTTTATGTCGGGTATGTTTACCAACAGCAGTAGATAGAGCTGAGGTGTAATTCTAAGATAAACCAGCGGGCGGGTCTAGCTAGCCTGTGTACTAAGCTAATGAATCCTTGAATTCAGCCTCTTGCCGTACAAGCAGCAGGCATCTTGCATGGAGACCTGCTGGACTCATGAAGTGTTGTAACATTCCCAGCTCAGGAAGCATGACATGCACATTGTACACATTACCCATGTGGTCAGAGCAAACAATGGCTGCATTTTCTTCACCCTCTTTTTGCTGTCAGTTACACAAAACTAATGCGGCGTTCCATGTGCAAAAAATGTTTTTACTTCTTCCTTCATTACGAGTGAGACAAGTTCACATGGGCGTAGGAAGTGTGGGGGATGCAGGGGATGTATCCCCCCTAGATTTTGGAGGGTGGGGGACACGGGGGACGAAGTTGGGTGGGACAAGGGGACACAATAATTTCCCCTCTCACATCTATTATTCAGAGGGCCATTAGCGCACAAAAGCGCTACTTATGATAGCCCTGTACTGACCATCCTCCAATCTGATGGTAACAGAATGAAGGTGAGTCCAGAGGTCCCCTATGCCCTCTGCCCTTTTGTTTGTCCTGTTCACAGCTGTGGGCATTAAGGGTGCTCATAAGAACAAAGGGCACGAGGAGGAGAAAAGAGTTTTGGATGATTACTGTCTGCAGCACCTGCTGCCTTGAAGAGGAGCACTGCAGGATGCCTTCAAGAGAAGCTGCAAGACAATGAAGAAGATCTAAAGAGGAAACAGAGTCCCACTCACTCTGATGCCTGCAGGCTAGAAAGGAGACTGTGAAACACAATTCTTGTATTTGCCTAAGATCACACCAGTTGGTGAAACAGTGAAGTTGAAATTGAGCCCAGATTTTACCTTTTCACACAACAATTTAGCTATTAGAAGGGTATATTTTTCTAACATTTATGTTTAATGTTTTGTTTTCTAGGTAATGAAGTGCTTGATTACAGCGTGACTAACAGGGAGAAGCCATATTTCATTTTGTGCTGTTATGCCTAGAGTTATTATTTATGTTGTTATTGTTACATACTTCAGCATATTGAAGTATATTATCTTTTCTCTATCTTTTCTTTACTCTACTCTGAAACAATCTACCCTATGCCACTGCACCCTACACCACTTTTCTCCACTCTGTGCAATTCTACACCACTGCAATCTAAGCTGTACCACTCCACTCTACACCACGCCACTGCAATCTATGCTATTCTACTCTAACCATTGTACACTACGCCCCTGCACTCTGCCAGTGCACTGTTCACCACTTAACTCAAAACCAATGCACTCTATCCCACTGTACTCTATGCCAATCTACTCTGCACCACAGCACTCTATTCCACTGCTTTCAATGCCACTGTACTCTGCGCCACAGCACTCTATGCCACTGCACTCTGTCACTCTACAATACACCACTGAACTCTGCGACCCTCTAATATGCAACATTGCACTTTCTGCCACTGAACTCAAATCCACTCTACTCTGCACCACTGCACTCAATGCCACTGTGCTCTGTCCCACTGCACTCTTTTCTGCACCACACCACTCCACTTTAGGGCACTTCACCCTACTTTGAAATCAACTCCTCTATGCCACTGCAATCTACGCAACTCTACTCTATGCTATGCCAGTCTAATCTATCCTGCACCACTCCAATGTACCCTGCACCACTCCAATCTGCTCTGCACCGCTCTATGCTACTGCACTCTAGATCACAATGCTCCACTCTGCAGCAATCTACCCTTCACCACTATACTGTACTCTGCAGCAATCTACTCCATGCCACTGCACTTTATGCCACTCTATTCTACTCTGCACCACTGTACTCTACGCCACTCTACTCTACTCTGCATCACTCTACATCACTGCACTCTACACCAATGTATTCTATGCCACTCTTCTCAACAGCACTGCCCTTTATGACACTCCACTCTGCAACTGAACTATACTCCTCTCTACTCTGCACCACGGCACTCTACTCTGCACCGCTCAACTATATGCCACTGTACTGCACTCTACACCAGTGTACTATATGCCACTACACTCTATGCCACTCTACTCTGCATCACTGCACTCCACCACTGCACTCTACAGCAGTCTACTCTACCTTGCACCACTCCACTCTAACATGCACCGCATCACTCTGACACAGCACTCTGAACCACTGCAATCTATGCTGTGCCACTCCACTCCCCTCTACTCTTCACCACTCTACGCCACTGCACTGTACGTTAAACCAGTGCAGTCTTCACCAATGCACTCTACACCACTACACTCTACACCAATCTACTTTGCACCACTGTACTCTATGCCACTTCACTCTAGACCACCCAACTCCACTCTATGACACTTCACTCTGACATTACACTCCATGATACTAGCCTCTGACACTCTATTCCATTAAACTCTAACACTTTCTCCACTCTGTAACTCCCTACACAACTCCCTATACGCCACTCCATTCCACTTTACTCCACTCTGTGCCACTCCACACCACTCTATGCCACTTCAATCTATGATACTCTACTCAACGCCACTGCACAACCCTCTGTGCCACTCCACTATACAACAATGTACTATGTTCACTGTAACACTCTACCCAACTTTCTCTATGCCACTTCACATTACTTACCTTCACTCTACTCCAGTTCACTCTTCCTTATGCCTTTCCACTCTACGACACTCTACCACTCCACTTTCTGACACTCTATTACACTGTGACACTACTCCACTCTACTACTACTTTATGGCATTGGCGCTTGATTAGAGATTCAGATCTCCATTGATTGCCTTCTCACTCACGTGAGACATGAGTCCGATTTATCTTCGCCGTTTTGGTTACAAGCACTCTGTAACCCTTTTAACTCAAGCTTAACGAAGGCTTAGGATGATCCTGGTACTTGTCTAGGGGATCGAAATATCGTCGGCCAAAGTACCTTGACTTGAATTTATGATATTGTACATAAGTTGGCATAAGCATAGGTACTATGAGCTAATGACTTCTTGATTCACTATTTGAGTAATTCATGTAAAAGTCAGTGTATAAAAGCTTGTAAATCATTATTGTGGATGCTAACCTTGTAGGAAAGTAGCCTCTTTCTCGCTTAGTTACCCCCACATTTGGCCTGTTTGCCAGTGTGTTTAAGTGTGTCTACTGGGATCCTGCTAATCAGGACCCCAGTAGTTATGCTCTCTCCCTTAAATTATGGTTGTTGCATACTGGTAACCCAGTATTTCACCCAAAATTTTCATACTGGTGCCCCCTTATAAGTCCCTAGTATATGGTACTTAGGTACCCAGGGCATTGGGGTTCCAGGAGATCCCTATGGGCTGCAGCATTTCTTTTGCCACCCATAGGGAGCCCATGCAAAGGGTTCTGCAGGACAGCCATTGCAGCCTGCGTGAAAAGGTGCTTGCACCCTTTCACTTCCAGTTACACTGCACCAGGTCACTTATAAGTCACCCCTATAGCAGGCGCTCCAGCCCTGAGGGCAGGGTGCAGAGTAACTGTGTGTGAGGGCACCCCTGCACTAGTAGAGCTGCCCCCACAACCTCCAGGACCATTTTCCCAGACTTCCTGAGTGCGGGGATGCCATTTTACATGTGTACTTGAAATAGGTCACTACCTATTCCCAGCTACGTAATGGTAACTCCAAACATAGGTATGTTTAGTATCAAACATGTTGGAATCATAACCCATGGCTTTTGCAAGCATTGGTTGTATGATTTCATGCACTCTGGGGGCTCCTTAGAGGACCCCCAGTATTGCCATTCCAGCCTTCTGAGGTTTTCCAGGCAGGCCCAGCTGCTGCCACCTCTCAGACAGGTTTCTGCCCTCCTGTTGCTTGATAAGCTCAAGCCAATGAAGGCAGAACAAAGGATTTTCTTTGGGAGAGGGGTGTTACACCCTCTCCCTTTGGAAATAGGAGTTACAGGCTTGGGAGGCATAGCATCCTTCCCCAGGCCACTGTAAATGCTTTGAAGGGCACATTTGGTGCCCTTCTTGCATAATCCAGTCTACACCGGTCCAGTTACCCCCAGACCCTGCTCGGGCACGAAACTGGACAAAGGAAAGGGGAGTGACCACTCCCCTGTACATCACCACCCCAGGTGTGGTGCTCAGAGCTCCTCCAGAGGGTCCCTGTGTTTTGCCATTTTGGATTCCAAGTTGGCAGCGAACTCTGGGAGCATCTGAGTGGCCAGTGCCAGCAAGTGGTGTCAGAGCCGTCCCCTGATAGGTGCTTACCTGTTTAGCTGACCAATCCCCCTTTCATGGCTATTTAGGGTCTCTCCTTTGAGAGGTTCTTCAGATTCGGATTGCAAGACTCCAGCAGGAATCCTCTGCATCCTTTACTTCACCTTCTCACTGAAGAAACTGCATCTGGACCCTCCAGGAACTCCACAAACTACAACAACGAAGCAAAGACAACTTCTGCAATATTGTATCTTCAGCTCTTGCCAGCAAATGCAACTGTTTCCCGGTCGTGCATCCTCAGAGGACAGCCTGTCTTCAGCCTGCACCAGATGAATGAACGAATCTCCCTTGGTGTGAAGGAGTCACTCCCCTGCTCTGCAACGACGACCATCTTCTTGGGTCCCCTCTCCTGTTGAGTTGCATGGATCCTACATCACGGGTGGTGGTCTGAAGTGATCCTCATGGTCCTGACGTCCTACTGTCCAACTTTGGTGGAGGTAAGAGCTTGCCTTCCCACGCAAGACAGTAACCCTGTTCACCACGTGTTTTTCAGTTGCCAAGGCTTGTTGGCATCCTTCTATGAAATTCTTTGTGCACAATGTTACTCTGCCCCCCCAGCACCCCTTCCTTCAATGCACAGCTTCCTGAGTGGTTCTCTGGCGGTGAGGGATCCTTTGTTTTTGTGTTGCATGGGCCTCCTTTTGCAACTCCTTTGTCCCTGTGCTGGAGGACTCCTGTGTGCACTGGCTGGTCTTCTGTGGGCTCTCTGAGTTGCTGAGAGCCCCCTCTGACTCCTCCTCCTGGGTAGAGTCAACCAGGTCCTTCCTGGTCCCAGGCAGTGCCTTTTTCCGCTAATTGTGAGCTTTGCGTGTGCCAAGGTTTGTTGGTGGAATCCAGCGACGCAAACCAGACTGCAATCATCCATCCGGTGTGGGATATCATCTGCACCAACCAGGAACCCGCATCCATCTTCTTGGGTGCAGTACTAACTGTTGTTCTTCACCAGTGGTTCTTCTTTTGCACCTTGATTCGTGTTAGCAGGGGCTCCTGTCCTCCCTGTACTCTTCTGTGCTTCTTGGACCTAATCCCATTCTTCCACAGGTCTGTAGGTCCAGGAATCCACCCTTTGTGTCTTGAAGTATCTTCTGGTTCTTGCATTATCTTCTTTCTCGTGTTCTTGTGTGTTCTAGGAAAGTTACTGTGATTTACTCCTGCTTTCCTGGGCTCGGAGGTGGGTTCTATTACTTACCTTTGGTGTTTTCTAATACTCACAGCGCCCCTCTACACACCACACTTGCCTAGGTGGGAAACCGACATTCGCATTTTACTTTCTTAGTATATGGTTGTGTTTCCCCTAGGCCCATTTCTAACCATTGTGATTTTCACTAATTGCACTTTTCTAACTGTTTTTATTGCTATTGCTCCATACTAGTGTATATAATTGGTGTATTACCTACCTCCTAAGGGAGTATAGTCTATATGTTTTGTTTGGCATTTGTATCACTAAAATAAAGTACCTTTATTTTTGTAACACTGAGTATTTTCTTTCATGTGTGTGAGTGCTGTGTGACTACAGTGGTATTGCATGAGCTTTGTATGTCTCCTAGATAAGCCTTGGCAACAGCTAGCCCTAGAGAGCCTGGCTTCTAGACACTGCCTACATTTCACTAATAAGGGATAACTGGACATGGTATAAGGTGTAAGTACCATAGGTACCCAATACAAACCAGGCCAGCCTCCTCTAAACCACTGTACTATATAGGTTACTTTTTACATTTTTCTTGTAATTGGTGACATTGGGTCATCCAGATAACTTGTGTAATGCCTGAATACCAGTCTTTCTCAATTCCCCATGTTGATGTTTTCCCACTACATTTGATCTTTTATATTTTGATTGAATAAATGTATGAAACCTTCCATTTGCATACTACTTTAATATCATTGTTTATGGGAGTCGTGTTGCATTTTATTCAAGGGACCCTGTTCCTTTAAAGTTAGTTTACTGCTCCATTTTAGGACACGCTACTTACTCCATGACACTACGCCACACCAGTCGATGATACATCATTCTCCTTTATGCCATTAACTTTGAGCCATGCTGAATAGTAGTCTCACTAGTGTACAGCATGGCTAAAACACATTGGCTTAGGCAATAGAACTTGCATAGGCGAGACCTATTGGCTTTGCCAATCCTTGTTTATAATGTATGATCTTCAAGGTGACTTGCAGTATCCTTATGTATGCCAGGGGTATTTTACCCATATAATACATGGTCACACCACCAACCTTCCCACAAACCACTTAAAACCTTAGTGCATAGCTTCTGTCATTCCAAGCTATTAAAGTAGAGCAGAAGAAAGAAAAGCAACATTCCATTTTCTGCTTTAAACAGCTGCAATAATAATGCTCTGTGACCTGATCTACCTTTCACCTTGGCTGCTAGCTCTGGCAGAAGGCATTGTAATGTCAGAACTCGACTGCAATAACCCTATCATAGTCATTTTCCGATGTCTTTTCTTTATAATCAGTGAATGTCTTTTCTTTACACGCTGTGACTTGGTGCAAAGAAATTAGTGACTGCAGTTTATACAGAGATGAGAGAATCCATGTTTATATAGCCTGTAACTGCAAGAGCTTCTTCAGTTGAACTGCTTCTAGTTATGACTGATGTGGAGCTGAGCTGCTCAAGATCACACAAAGGAGTAGAAGTGTTATTAGAACTATGGTTTCTGAGCACAGTTTACAACTCTTGTACATAATCGCTTTTGATATCTCTAGTGCGGTTCCAATTGGCATGAGGCGAAGGGCATGGTGGGTGTGGGGCACAAAGGATATGTTCTTCCTTTTTACCCTCCTACCTTTATTTGCTTGGTGCATGAAGATGCAAGGTTAATCAACATATTATTTTCACATTTGAGCTAATTACTTTGTGAATGTAAATAACAATTAAAGATACTTTCAGACTGTGAAAACATGCTTTCCTTTCTCCCTATTTCACTTCCAATATATATGATTGTGTATATTTATCGGAGCCTGCAGTTCGTTAACAACGAGTGATTTGTATAGGGTTGATTGAAAGTCCCCAAGGCTGTCCCTGTCCCCCCCAGAAATTTATTGTCTCCTACGCCCCTGCAAGTTCAGATAGGTAGTAGCGATTGGCAAAATATGCACATATTTTTGTTCTATAGATAAGTTGTGAATGTGCTTTGTTTTCAGTGCTGTTTCTGTAGGCACCGTAACGTTTTTCAGACTAGAAGTGTTTTATATGAATTTATGATAATGCATGGTCATGTATTACGACCTAGACGCCAAAGTTGCATTGTTCTAAAAAATTAGATTTTTTTTAAATAATTTTTTTTTACAGCAATTTGCTGCCTTTGTGCCACTTGTGAGAATGTTAAGCAACTACATCATACAAGAACACAGAGCAGAAGCAGAAATGTAGTCGGCACCATCAAGTATGTGCCTTGGACTTGTAACTGTCTGAACTACTGTATGCAACCTGGGCTTCTCGGAGGAAACTCCTAGAATGCAAAGATGCATAGAGAGGCGCCATAGTGACGAAAAGTGAATTCCAGCCTGTCTGTGTCCCAGCTACTGTTTTAAATACTAGATTATCTACCACCTTGACTACCCCACAACTCGCATACATTCTGATTACCTGTAATGGATATACATGTAGAGGGTTTATATTGGTGAACTGCGCAATGACATTAAGGTATTGATATGACCTAAGAAATAATGTGACGTTATAAACAATGAGGCCAAATAAAGTGGTATATAAATGTCACTGGAGGCCTAAGCTGGCATTCACGGACAACAAAACATCCTTTATATATTATGAGTAAGACATGTAAAATATATAGGATGAAGTGTGGACACAGTCTAAGGATATTGCAAGTCATCCAGGAGTTCCGTCTTCACAAAAAGGAACTTGGGCTAAATCTGTGTTCTTTCTGAACAGTCACAACCAACCCTCTGTTTTAAATCCTCATTGTCTTGCTCCTTACCCTAAAGAGACAACATAGCAGCATATACCTAAAATAAATAAAACATCGGTGATGTGAAAACAAAACCAGTGCCAATATGCACATTTGAAATTGGTTAGAAACTATAAGCAATTTACTGGAAGCCAATTTGAAAAGTAGCTGTAGTTCATGTGTGCTAATTTGCAAAATTCTTGTTACTTATAATGAGCTCAAGCAGTGCAATAGAGTGTCCTAAAAGTCACCCTGTCAACGAATAACTTTTTTTTTTTTTTTAAAGAAAAAGATCCCAGAACAAATCTGAAATGCCAGTGACACCTTTTGTTATTTAAACAAAAGCTTGCTTGCCAGCCTGCCTTTTACATTGTCTGCTGACAATGCAACATCACAACTCAAATGTAATGCGTTATTACAGTAAAGTAGCGATACCATTTTCTTATCACAGGTGAGCTGTGATGTCGCAATTAAACTTAGTTAAGAATATTGGATCTCGGAGTAATACAATTATTACAGCCAACCATGTCATAATTATAGTAATGTATATTCCTACAGTGCTCCGTACAGCATCTCTAGATTGGGGGCTCAAAATACCAACGTCTCCTACCATTCAATGTCTTTATAAGCTCTCTCATGGCTGGAACTTTTGTTTTACAGGTGGGATTTGTTTGTTTTTTAAGGGTCCTGGTTGTAATAGTATTGCAGTAGGCCTGCTAGGCCTGAAAATGTGTAAGGCACTACGCCCCCTATGGATTACATATATGGTCACTGTGCATTACTTTCTGCCATTCTGTTTTCATGTTCTTATGCCCTCTAGAGGCTGACTATATGGTTACTTGACCATGTGTCTTACAAATGTTATTTTTATTGTGGTGTCCTCTAGGAGCAGTTCTGAGCATTACATTCAAGATACTACAATATTCACTGCACGCAGAAACTTGCCCCATAATACTTTGCAGGAAATTCCTTTTATAAAACATTTTTGCCCAAAACTCACCGTGTGGTGGTCTTAGGACAATGAGACCACCATCAACATTTTCATCAGTAACCACTCTTTCTGGCAATGTCATCTATGGGGACCCACACTACATTGGGGGGGTCACCAAACCGTAATCTCTTCCATCATTCAGTGTCTTTTTAAACTCTCTCAAGGTTGGGACTTTTGTTTTACAGCTGGGAGTAGCTTGTGTTCTAAGGGCATTGTTTGTAATATTATTCTAGTAGGCCTGCTAGGCCTGCAAATGTGTAATGCACTTACCATCTAGAATTGAAATATATGGTTACACTGCATTATGTTCTGCCATTCTGTTTTTGTGCGGTTATGCTCTGTAGGGGCTCACTATATAGTTACATGAACATGCTTCTTGCAAATGTTATTTTTATAGTGGTGCCCTCTAAGGCCTGTTCTGAGCATTACAGAAAAGATACTACAGTATTCGTTGCACTCAGAATCTCGCCCTTATAATGCTTTGCGGGGCATTCCTTTTTTACAAAACATTTTTACCCATAACTCACCGGGGACCCCAAAACAATAATATTATAAAATATAATAAATAATGGCAATATTTTCATTTTTTGATACAGATAGAGGAAGAAGGTGAATGGAAGTGCTTTAGTTATATACAGGGCCAATGGAAATATGTGGCAGAGTGGATCAAATTAGGCAGCACAGTTGACCAATTTATGTGGCAAGAAAAGTCCAGTTATGCATTTACAACACCAATAGCTCTAACTCAAGCAAATGCAAGACCTATTTCATTGCAAATGCCTGTTTTAGACATGCCAATTACCAGTGTGTTGCAATAGCAAAACCAAACGTTCACGGTAGCTCTGGTTTACTAGATTTCATTGCTACTGAAAGGAATACAATAACTTTCATGACTGTTGTGATAACAGTTTGTTGTAACCTAGCTTGTTATTTTTTTCACTCTGACTCCTCATGTGTGGTTCTGCTGCTAATCCACATTTGGAGCACATTGTTCTCTTTGACCTTCTTTGAAAGGTTTATTTTCACAGGAGGGAGCAGGGGAGATACTTTTCTTTTAGCTTGATGTGATTGTGGTCGTCTGTTGTACAATTCTTTCCTGTAGTTGTTGTCTTGTGTTTTAGGGGACTCCTGAATGTCACATGATCATCATAAAAAAGGTGTGGCTGATTTAAATAGATAGGCTAGTTATACGTAGGAAGGGCAACTTTGCTATTTAATTCTTTTTAATTTTGGAACATCAGAAATAAAATGCCAGATTTGTCATCTCAGTTAGTTGCTTAGCATCATTTGTTTTTGGTCAGTGGACTTTTGCATGCTTTCTTCTCATTGAATTTATATTGTGCAAAGATCCATTGTGACTAGTTTTTAGACCTTGTGTTTCCTTGCCTGAGAATGATGACCGGCAGGTACCTCGCAAAGACCAATAGGAGAGAATGGAAGTTAATTTTTCGTTTTGTAAATAAGAATCACGGCCCAAGAATCCCATCTCTCCATCCGGGCATCATCTACTTTTAGGTTGCTCCTGATGCCACACTTTCACACACATGTTAATTTCTTGCAGTGCTGGCTATAGTTGGGTTGTGTCTAGGGCTAGGATAGGGTCAGAACACTAGCCAGATTTTATTGCTTCTGTGAAGCAGAGGTCAAGAGAGGAGGAGCGTCGTACTCTGCTGCAGCCTCCGCTCTCCTTGCTGAGACTTCTTTTGCATAAGCATGCTGCATCCCATTGTCCATTGAGTTACTTTACGCATTACTTTGTGTTTCATTTATTAAAAGTTTTAAGATAGTTTTATCACAATGAGGCGTACAATATGCATTGGACATTATACCCTAGCCCCGCCCCCCCCTTCCTCCCCAAGCCCCATATATCGGATATCGAAGAAGATGTGACTGATTGATGAATCAGAGGATAACATTTCAACGTCTCGCTCCAAGTGATATTGATGGACCTGGTGCTGGTGCTTTCCCCCAAGAATCTTTGGATGTCCTGCTTCCATACCTATACACATTGCTTCAAAATCCTCTGTCCTTACTTTACTGGGTGAACACATCTTTGGCCTTTTTTAAGTCCCCACTTCCCATGTCACTAACATTGGCCACCAATGTTCAATGCAGATTATTTCAAATATGCATATTAGACACACCCCATTGCCCTTAAGAACATTCTAGATTCCCTCTTTACTGAAGCAAGGCAAATACCCAATTTGGGTCTTTGTTTTCTAGTTTACACACGCACACACACCTTCAAGATAATCCCTAGAAACATAACCATCTCGCTACCAAAACACCTTTTGCTATACAATGTTTTATAGTTATTTGTGCTTTCAGTGTTTCCACTAGTTTGTCCTTGGTAAGACTTTCAAAACAGAGATGTTAAATATGAAATGCCTTACTGAATGCACTGGTAATGTACCAACGTGGATCCTTTGTTTGAGGTGGGCTGAGCTACCACCCCCACCTTTTTCGAATTAGTACGTGTATATGTATATATGTTCGGGGGTAGTTTAAACCTGTCGTTTGTTTCAAGAACTTTTGTGTTTCTAGTCGTTGTTCCTATTGAGTTTCCGTCCTGTGTTTTTTTTTTAGTTTTATCAACCTCCTTTCCCTCCCATTCGCTACACCCATTGGTGTAATGCAATTTACAACATTTTATCATTACGTCATTGTAAAAACTGTTCATGAAAGGCTGTTTTAACCACTGCTATTGCCTTTAATAATCTCATTTCAGAGCTTTAGCTAAGCAACCACTTGAAGTGTTCTTCAGTTTGTTTGAGCCCTGTGAAAGAGCACATTTTAATTCCGTTCCAACAGCTTACTGCTTCTTGTGAAGAGGCTCTGTCTCGCTGTGGGACACAGCACGTTTAATCTTTTGGCTTGCATCCATCAAATCCTTATTTTTTTCAATATTGCTTTGTGTGCTTTAGGCATTCTTCCACTGAAATCCCTATATCGCAGTCTGACAGAAAGTACATGCATAATTTTGTCTCATATATTTCCGTGAATGAAAATTATCTCTGCAATTGCATGAGTAGTTCAAAAGAAGAAATTAAACATTTGAACTTTCTTATTGACCTAAGAAGAACATTAAAAAACAAACTAAATAACTCCGAATATTATTCATGGTAATGTATTAGCAAATGCATATGAGAAGTAACACTTTTTATATTTCATCCAGGCCCATCTTAAAGAGAGTTAAGCTGGGGCTCTTTGTTTTAGGCTCTGCAGTTTTTTTTTGCAAGATGCCCAATTTTAGGGTTGAGCGCGTGCAAGCGCTCTGGACCATTTTGTAATCTCTCTGTGGGCTTCTAACCACGCCTATATCACGCCTGTCACTTTCATTAGTTTGTGGGTTTGCCTTTTAAAAATCGATTGATTCCATTTGTGAAAGGCATGCATGCATACGTCATATCTTTTCCGGTGTTTTGCCCTCCCCGAGCGCACCGGTAAACTACCGAAAACATACGGGGCTCTGTGTTTTCAGATGGTTTCTGGACTACTTTATCTTTTCATTTACTGCACAGAGTGATCTTGCTCGGCAGAAGTTGAGCGATTTGCATGACATCGACCCTGTTACATGGATAATTCACTTTTGCTGGTTACATGCAAAAGTGGACAATTGCACTTTTGGCAATAACCTTCACTGCGAGCGAACTTCTGTTTCCTTCTCAGTGTCTCCTTCACGCTCATGACGACTACTGGCTCGCATATGTGAAACTGTTTTACTTTTCCTTATTAGTTTCTGTGTCAAGAAAAGTCTGGTTAGGGGTTTACAACTGTTATAGCTCTAACACGAGCAAACACGAGACCTGTTGCATTGCAAATACTTGTTCATGATGCTGTGAACCTGACTTCCCCATTAAGTGGTTCCAAGTAACTTGTTTTTTTCTCTCTTGCCCACTCAACCAATATCTTTCCTATTTAGGAGATGCTCCTTGAACAACTGAGGAGACTGTGCCTGAAATCTTTTTTCCCAGGCACTTGCAGACCAAAAAGTTCTGAAACTTCTGATTGCACCTAAAGGAGGAATATTGATGGTGTAAAATTAGTATGTGGTTCGTGTTCATTTTATTCCCTTGTGTTTTGTCTAAATGCTTAATGTAAAAATGGCCTCAATCATTTAACTTTTTTTTTTTTTTACTATAAGCTATGAAGATCTAAATTAAAACTATCCAAATCTGCTGCTCTGCTGTTGCTATCAGATCATCTGAGCCCCTTCTTACTAACGCTTTGTCCTGTTGAAGTGCTGTGCATGTATGTTTCAATAGATTACAAAATGTTTTTAATATGCACGTGTGCAAGAATTTGCTACGCTGTCTGTAATCATTTTCAGCTCAATATCTGCTTCCAGTCATTCGTCCATTTTATCTCTGGTTCATTTTTAGAATGAGAAAACGAAGATCTAAGCATTTGATCCTGGAGCCACAGGTTTCAATGACAAATAAGGACCATTTTAACATTTTTCATTTAGGGCATGGTTCACAAAGGTACTTGCATGTAATAAAGGTACGAGTGCATAGTCTCCGTCCTCGAGGTGGAAACTCTGCACTGAGAACTGCAGTGTGGAGATTCCATCCAGAGTGCAGAGACTCCACACTCATAACTTTACTACATGGGACCTTTGTAAATTGGGTCCAGAGTGTTCTTTCAGGTATGCAGTGATAAGTGGCACAAAAATAGAGGGGGAGTTCTGTATAGCTAGGAGGAAGAATAGGAAGATAGCCTCTAGAACAGTAAAACATTGGTGTGTGAGACACTACTGAGGAGTTTGTGGTTGCCACTGCATACAGGTGAACTGCTGTGTACTTGTGGCAGTGAAATGGAAAAGTGCACGTGTCCCTGTTGAGTGACAAACCTGTCCCTGTTATTGCATTAGATAACCTGGGGAGAGATTTCAGCAGCTAGCTATGCAAGAGCAAAGCACTGCCTGATCAAGGAAAAAGGGACTATCAAAACTGTTAGTGTGCTGCATATCTGAGAAAAAAACATTATAGTGACAGAGGGAGATTCATTATTAAGTTTTCAAACAATCAGTGCTTCTTCTTTTAAAACAGACCTAATATGTAGATACAATAACTGCTTTTAGAACATCAGCATGAATTTTGCAGCCTCACAAGACTCTTAAGAGGCTCTGCCAGACGTATAGGGCCTCATTACGACTTTGGAGCTCTGCCAGACTGCCAAAGCTGCGGGGATGAGGCCTCTGTCGAACCGACAGCCTCACTCCCGTCGTATTACGATGTCTCTACCAAGCTGACCTAACAACGTTTCTGCCGGTCAGCTCGGTGGAAACAGTGTGGCAGCTTTGAACTCGGCTCCCTTAAGGGAGCAGTGGCCAATGCCCTCGCACACCAGTACCTTCAAAATGTGCACTGTCTGCACATCAGACAGTGCGCATTCGGAAGGTGCTGGCACGGGTGCCTCTGCACCGCCCACGACATGCACTGACTTTCTGCCAGCGTTTCCATCGTGGTGAAACCGCCATGGAAAGGCTGGTTGAAAGTAAAGTTGTGATCAGCACAGCGGTGCTGCCATGGCTAACCACAATTACGTCGGCCGCCACCCTGTCGGGATCCGTGATCCCGGCGGTCTCCATGCGGTCCGCTAGCCAGTGTCGTATTCTGGTAGTCGGACCGCCAGGAGTGCGCGGGCCAACCGCCACCCTGGGTTAACCGGTCTGAAGACCACCAAACTTATAGTGAGACCCATAATTTAAAAAAAATTCTTGATAAACGAATTGCTGTTCATGGTTCCTTCAGGACACTTACTTTAGAATTGTGGTGAAGTTGCAGGAGAACTGTGGCTCTCATTTGGATATGCTTAAAGTAAGTTCAAGAAAGTTTATTAAGAAACAACATGTCTATGTCCCCGCTGAGACAAGATGTGTGAAAAAGGTGACTCTTGAGAGATGCCATTTTATTGCATGTGATGTGGCAGTGTAATTTAATGACCTAAAGTGAAGCAGAACTCCTCTCCAAATGATTTAATAGTACATACATTTCTTAACTGCACTACTTCCTATGTACTATTTGTTTTAAAGCATATAGAGTTGAGAAATCCACCCTCAAAATAATTTGTAGTTGGACGTAGTATCCACACTCTTTTATTCTGAGATTTATTTGTGTGGCGATTTTCTCTGTGTTCTTTTTCTGGGGTTTTATATGGAGACATCAGGTATTGAGAGGTGGTAAATATTCTTCTTCCAAGTATTTTCTGTAGTATTTTATTCAGATTTTCTTTTTATATTAAATTTAAACATCTGGTATGCACAACATGAATGTACACATGTTTGTACACAAAAGCCCTTAAGAGAGCCGGAGATGGACACAACAAAGATATCTAAGAATTTGGTTCACCCTTAGCATCATAGACAACACCACCTTGTAGGCCGGCCAGTAATGATGGTGCATATATCCTCCAGTTGCACTGCCGGCCGTAGATACATTTCCTGTTTTTTTAAAAGATTAAGGAGTACAGGTAATGACTCCTGTGTCAAATAACTCCACTATTAGTATTGACAAGAACGCCTCAATAAGTCAGTTACATTGTATACCACCAACAAGTCTGGAATGGTGGCACCCCTAAAATATAGTCACTCAGATATTCTTTTCCTAGTTCAGACCTGATTTGCACGGCATGGGGCTCTAATATCATGTTTTACCACTAAATTCAGTAGAAATTGATTCCACTCTGCTTTGCTAGATCATCCACCCCGCCTTCAAATTTGATGTGACATCCACCCATCTGAATACTTCTCCCTTCTGCTGTCATGTTTGCAGCGCATAGTTACTACTCCACCACACAGCTATTTGTTGCTTGGCAAGAGCTGCCGAATTCCATGGCATTTTTAGGTTGAGCATAGCAGTGCTCAAGCGCTGCTCTTCTCGACATGCTGTAATCTAGTCTGTGGTCTTTAACCACGCCCATCTCACCCATCACTTTCATTGGTTCCTGGGTTTGCCTTTCAAAAATCCCTTGATCTCATTGGTAAATGCTTGGTTTGTCCCACCCTGAGGCTAGTTTGTTACCACCTTGTAGACTGACCTTTTTACATGGATTACTGCACAATCAGCCATGTGACTTAGTGTGGTGCGCTATTTTTCTCTTTTGCCTCGCTGCCCTGCGCTGCATGGCCATATACTGTTTCTTCCTCTTCCTCGTTTTCAGGCATCTTGCTTTTTCTTTGAGTTGTCTGTGGGGCTTTTCTTATTTGTTTACTTTTTTGCAGTTTTATATAGCGCGAACTCTACATGAAGGGTTTCGAGCGCTATCATTTTTGCAGTTTTATATAGCGCAACCTCGATACAAAGGTATTACAGTGCCTTAGAGGAGGCCCGGTTACATTACACAAGAACACATTCATTTTTGGTAGCCAACGGAGACTAAGTGATTTGCCCAGAATCACAGGCTGTTGAGCTGGCGCTGAGACTCAAACTGAGTTCCACAGCTCCAAATTCGGCAGCTCTGGCACTTACCTCACATCCTCTTCCCTAGGGTTCTTTGTTTGCATGTGTTGGGGCAGTCTGGAATAACTCATTTTTTTTGTATAGCGCTTGGTAATACAGGTTCTGCCATTTCGTAGTGCTGCAAAGCAGGTGCCATTCTCAACAAAATCGCTATAATTCATTGCATCAACCTCGCAGAGATGAAGAGGTGAAAAAGCTATATCAGGATTGTAATCTGTGACATTATCGTTCTGTCAAGACCTCTGCAGTGGGTGCATTAACCAACTGACTTGAGTAGACCTTAACACTAGTAGATAGCACATGCTCTTGATAACCTCTGGATGGTCTCCAACCAAGCACATAGGTTAGCTCTAGGCAAGATGGCGAAAGGTGTTGTCTCCAAAATGGTGGAAAAGGAGTTGTGACTCCAGACCCAAGCACTTCATGGCCTCAAGCTTGATAGCAAAAAACATCTAGCCTTTGGATGTAAAATGGGTCTTTTTAAATAGAGTTCAGTTAGTAGAGGCATCCATTTTCCTAACCCTGTAGCACAAAGAAGCTAAAACAAGGGTCCAATAATGAATAGGAGCAGCGTATCATAGGGCACAAAAGTGGAGCAAACTCCATCACGTCCTCCTCTCAGAATTCACTGGTGCCATGGCTTTGACAGTACCCTCGCAGCTACTGTGACTTTGCAGATGCCACTTCCAGAAGTGTTGTTTAAAACAGTGCTCGAATAGCACTGCTTCCTGTTTGAAGCGGCCCCACCTCGAATACCCCCCACAGTCGCTGTCACAGGCTCAGAGCCCTTCACCTTCTGGACCCCTGTGTACAATATCACAGCCAGTCTGTAGGAATAAGGCAAAAAGACTCCCAAAATTACGGCCTTGTTGTGTCCTCTCTCCTGCAGCGAAAGGCCTGGGAGGGTTGCTGTGGCACCTGGCATACATCCACTACACTCTAAACCAAAACACATGGGTAAAAGACATTGTCATTTACAACGTCAATAGCTCTAACTCTCACAAATGCGAGACCTATTGCATTGCAAATCCTTGTTTTTCTTCTCAGTAATGACACAACGCACGTTTGTAACTTCTGAGTCTTCTTTTGTGAACTTCTCCATTTTGTGGCCCTAACAATTGAAGTACTCTAAATCCCACAATGTTGTTTTAGACTCTCCTTTGAGACACAAACCAACTGTCTGTACATGTCAAACTGGTGGTGCTTTTGTGTGTGGTGTACTTATGCTGAAGGATACACTTTGCATCTAAAGGCAGCCTGTCCGAGACATTCCAGCTTTTTTCTTTTTAGTTGCATCCATCACAGGAAAAGATTTGCATTCAGATCTCCTTATTTGTGATAAACTGCTTGTCAAACAGTGCATGCTCATGTAGGGCCACTAACGATCCAGTATATCCCATTTGATGCAATGGTGATGTGGTCATTCCATGACTCCTTACACATGTCAGTGGCTCCAGTAGCCTCCAGCCCGTAGCACATTGAAAATTGTGTTGTTAACATCTACCTGTGTGTCTAAGATAGTATTTACCTAAGAAGTGTAAGCAAAAGGTTAAATCTTCCTGCCACAACCTCCGACACCAAAGTCCCACAACAACTGCTCATTTAATAAAGCAGAGAGCTAGAGATGGACCAGAGCACTAAGCCCTAAAGCATATCATAATAAGAATACTGAGACTGTGGTCTGGGATAGTGGTCTCTGAGCCATACGTCAGACACCCCGACGCTACTCTTAGGATATGCTACTGGCAAACTGCGGGTAAAATGAAAAAACAGCATTTGCAAAGCCATTAGGGCTTGCCTTTGGGACCGACTGGCTTTGTCAATGCTTTTAGCTATTTGTTACTCTATATGCATTGCTTATGTTACATAAGTAAAGGCTTTGAATTTAAGATTTGTAAATTCTTTGCTTTAGTGCAATTGTAATTGACTTTATTAAGTACTGGCAAAGTCAAGGGGTCCCCACTCTTAAATGTTGAGCTATTGAGTTTTTCAAGGTGTTTATGGTACAAGTGAACTGAGTATTTAGGTGGCTGGGTAAGTTCTGATTGTTTGGGATTGTTCAAAAAGGGGCACAATTGAGAGCTCTGGAGCGGAGCCTCAAGATCAATGTGAGTCAGATGGCCACAACAGTGCTCAGATTGCATGCTCATCCAATCCTTTACCTCTCTAGTGCTTATATAGTATTGGTCACTGGTGTACCATTTGTAATTACCAAGTCCAGTTATTTACAAAAAATCATTGTTGTTACTTAAATAAAACTGCTAACAAGCACTCACAAAGCCAATAGTTCTGGCTTGTTTTTAGCTGTATGTTTGTTGTTTTGTGATATGTCGAGATGCAGTTGCATAAAACTCACAGAGAAGCGCCTAAATGCTCATCAGACAGCATGCTATGTAAAGCACAGGGTTATAGTTCACGTTTTTAAGACACACATTTAATTACTTAGACTATGAATGCCTCTTTTGGAGCCCCACCTACCTTTTTCATCTCACTTAAAGCGCTGTCATCCACAATAAGCTTCCACCTACAGACAGCTAAAAGCTGTCTCGTAGACAAGCCCTAAAAATGGTTGTGTTGTAAAACTGGAGTTTTTGACGTCAAGTATATAAAACACTTTGAGCAGAAAGGAATGACTGCTTTGCTCCTCTGCAGCACTCACTCTGCAGTGTCTCTGGGAGGGCAGGAGCACAGCTGCTGTTTCATATCAGAGGGAGGAGTTGAGCACGCCTTTGGAAAAAAAAAACGAGGGCTTGACCACCTCCACTGTGACAACCCGAGACTGGGATTGAAGGTTCTGGAGCACTTGCTACCACTGGGCTTCTTTAGAAGTGGAGCTGCAGTACTTTCTTCCCAGCAACGTGGATCCAAAAGACTTGCAGCTCATTTGCTCCATGGTGAAGCATATCCAAACGTCTTCAGCTTCTCTACAAGTCACGCTCAAAGGGAGAGAAATGGGCAAGAGACTGCAAAGTGGAACTTGAGGGTCTGGAAGCAATACAGAGTGTGTGGGGAATAACCACATAGAACTGGTGGGGGAAGCAACACGGGGGACAGAAGCAACACAGGAGCCTGAATGTAGAAGAAGCAATATTGAGGGTTTGGGAAGGGAAGCAACATGGAGGACAGGTGGAGGGAAGCAATCTGATGGGGAGAGAGTATAGCCTGGGGGAGAAGCACACAGCTGAGAGTGAGAGTGCAACACAGAACACAAATGAGGGTAGAAAACCACACTAGAGAGAGAATTGAAAAATGTATGCATGTCGTGTGCTTAACCAAATGAAAAACAAGCATTTACAAAGCCAATAGTTCTCGCCTTTCGGCTGCCAGTGAAGACCAATCAATTTTTCCGATTCTGCCAATGTGTGTCTAAGAGTGTAGCTGTGTGTCTTAATGGGCGCAAGTGTTTATTTTGGTATTTTTCTTCTTTATTAGTGTGCCAGTTCATACTGCCCCCTTTTTGTGCCTGTCATGGTTTTTTGTACCTATCTCTCTCTCTCTCTCTCTCTCTCTCTCTCTCTCTCTCTCTATATATATATATATATATATAGAATGTTCGATGGCATGTGTAGCTGCAGATACACATGCTGTGCACATCCCGCCATCTGGTGTTGGGCTCGGAGTGTTACAAGTTGTTTTTCTTCGAAGAAGTCTTTTTGAGTCACGAGATCGAGGGACTCCTCCCATTTCGGCTCCATTGCACATGGGCGTCGACTCCATCTTAGATTGTTTTTTTTTGTGCCATCGGGTTCGGACGTGTTCCTTTTCGCTCCGTGTTTCGGGTCGGAAAGTTAGTTAGAATCTCGGAAAAATCGTCGGTATTGTTTGCGTTCAGTATCGGGTTAATTACAACAGATCGACACCGACTTTTGAAGAGCTCCGGTGGCCCTTCGGGGTTTTTTCGGTTCCCCCCGTCGGGGCCTGGTCGGCCTGGCCACGTGTCTCTTCAAGGCTGATGGAACGGACCCCCTTCCGCTTATGCCCAAAATGTCATAACAAGTATCCATATACAGATCAGCATCTGGTCTGCAACTTGTGTCTGTCTCCAGAGCACAAGGAGGATATCTGTGAAGCCTGTTGAGCGTTTCGGTCGAGGAAGACATTAAGAGACCGAAGAGCGAGAAGACTGCAGATGGCGTCGGCGCCGACAGGACAAGGGCGTTTCAAGGAGGAAGAAGAAACCTTCTCCATCCAGGAATTGGACTCGGACGAGCTCGATCCCGAAGAAACGCCGAAAACCGTGAGTAAGACGTCGAAACATAAAACTCACGAGAAGACAACAAAAGCCCAGGGGACGCCACCGCCAACAGGCCATGGCTTAACCCGAAAAATAGGTGACGATCATCGGCACCGAAAAGGGGCATGCATGTGGCGAAGTCATCCGACTCCGGTCGAGATACCGCCACACAACAATCTCGGGCCCGAGACAGCGGCTCCGAGCAGATTCGGCACCGAGACAGTGGCACCGAAATGGTTCGGCACCGAGACACCACGACGCCGAAAATAAAGAAGGTTTCCTCAGAGCCCAAAAAGGCGACTGAAAGGATTTAGATTCCGAAAATCCAGCCTCGGAGCCGAAAACAGGTTCCTACACAGAGGAACAGGGATTGTCCTCCCAGATGCAAGGACATAAGTTCGGAGAGGAACTTGAATCTGTTGAGCCAGACTACACTCAAAGAAGGCTCCACATTCAAAAAGACACAGGGAAGATAAGCACTCTTCCCCCAATTAAGACAAAAAGAAAACTTGCCTTTCAAGAAAAGGACAAGCAGCCACAGGCAAAGGTGGCAAGACAAACAACTCCACCACCATCTCCACCACCATCAATGCACACATCACCGGTAGCCACTCCACCACTGATGCAATCCCCGACTCATACTGCAATGAGTCAAGATGATCCTGATGCATGGGACCTTTATGATGCTCCTGTATCAGATAACAGCCCAGACTGTTACCCTGCGAGGCCGTCGCCACCTGAAGACAGTACATCCTACACGCAGGTGGTCTCAAGGGCAGCTGCGTTTCATAACGTCACCTTGCATTCAGAACCAATTGAGGATGACTTTTTGTTTAATACACTCTCCTCCACTCATAGCCAATACCAAAGCTTACCTATGCTCCCAGGAATGATAAAACATTCCAAACAAATATTTCAGGATCCTGTAAAAGGCAGAGCCATAACTCCAAGGGTGGAGAAGAAGTACAAGCCACCACCAACAGACCCTGTTTATATTACACACCAATTAACACCAGATTCTGTGGTTGTTGGGGCAGCTCGCAAGAGAGTAAACTCTCATACCTCGGGAGATGCACAACCTCCAGACAAGGTGAGTCGCAAATTAGATGCTGCGGGTAAAAGAGTTGCAGCACAAGCAGCAAACCAATGGCGTATTGCCAATTCACAAGCACTTTTGGCAAGATACGATAGAGCTCATTGGGACGAAATGCAGCATTTCATAGAACACTTACCCAAAGAGTTCCAGAAAAGGGTACAACAAGTGCTAGAAGAAGGACAAAGTATCTCCAATAATCAGATACGGTCATCAATGGACGCAGCAGATACGGCTGCAAGGACAGTAAATACTGCAATAACGATAAGGAGACACGCATGGTTGCGTGCGTCAGGATTCAAGCCGGAAATACAACAAGCCGTGCTGAATATGCCCTTTAATGAACAGCAGTTGTTTGGGCCGGAGGTCGACACTGCTATTGAAAAACTCAAAAAAGATACTGATACCGCAAAAGCCATGGGCGCACTCTACTCCCCACAAAGCAGAGGCACATTTTGCAAAACACAATTTAGGGGAGGGTTTCGAGGTCAACCTACAGAAGCCACAACCTCACAAGCAAGGCCCACTTATCAAAGCCAATATCAGCGGGGAAGTTTTCGGGGGCAATATAGAGGGGGACAATTCCCAAAAAATAGAGGGAAGTTCCAAAGCCCCAAAACCCCTCAAAACAAGCAGTGACTTCCAAGTCACACATCCCCAACACATAACACCTGTGGGGGGGAGACTAAGCCAATTTTACAAACATTGGGAGGAGATAACAACAGACACTTGGGTACTGGCAATTATCCAGCATGGTTATTGCATAGAATTTCTCAAATTCCCTCCAAACGTCCCACCGAAAACACACAATATGTCAAAACAACATATAGATCTTCTAGGACTAGAAGTTCAGGCATTGCTACTAAAAGAAGCAATAGAATTAGTACCAAAACACCAGAAAGGAACAGGAGTTTACTCTCTGTACTTTCTCATACCCAAAAAAGACAAGAGTCTGAGACCTATATTAGATCTCCGAACATTAAATACCTACATCAAATCAGATCACTTTCACATGGTGACATTACAAGACGTAATCCCACTACTCAAACAACAAGACTACATAACAACACTAGACCTAAAGGATGCATATTTCCATATACCGATACATCCTTCACACAGAAAGTACTTAAGGTTTGTATTCCAAGGGATACATTACCAATTCAAGGTGTTGCCATTCGGAATAACAACTGCGCCAAGAGTTTTTACAAAGTGCCTAGCAGTCGTAGCTGCACATATCAGAAGGCAGCAAATACATGTGTTCCCGTACCTAGACGATTGGTTAATCAAAACCAACACGCTAGAAAGGTGTTCACAACACACAAAGTATGTCATAGAAACCCTCCATAAACTAGGTTTCTCAATCAACTACACAAAGTCACACCTTCTGCCGTGTCAAACACAGCAATACTTAGGGGCGACAATCAACACAGCAAAAGGGATTGCCACTCCAAGTCCACAAAGGGTTCAGGCATTTCACAAGGTAATGCAGGCCATGTATCCAAATCAAAAAATACAAGTCAAAATGGTGATGAAACTCCTAGGCATGATGTCCTCGTGCATAGCCATTGTCCCAAACGCAAGGTTGCACATGCGACCCTTACAACAGTGCCTAGCATCACAGTGGTCACAGGCACAGGGTCAACTTCTAGATCTGGTGTTGGTAGACCGCCAAACATACACCTCGCTTCAATGGTGGAACAGTATAAATTTAAACCACGGGCGGCCTTTCCAAGACCCAGTGCCACAATATGTAATCACTACAGATGCCTCCATGATAGGGTGGGGAGCACACCTCAATCAATACAGCATCCAAGGACAATGGGACACTCACCAAAAACAGTTTCACATAAATCACTTAGAACTATTGGCAGTATTTCTAGCGCTGAAAGCATTTCAACCCATAATAAGCCACAAACACATTCTTGTCAAAACAGACAACATGACAACGATGTATTACCTAAACAAACAGGGAGGCACACACTCAACACAGTTGTGTCTCCTGGCACAAAAAATATGGCATTGGGCGATTCACAACCACATTCGCCTAATAGCACAATTTATTCCAGTAATTCAGAATCAGTTAGCAGACAATCTCTCTCGGGATCACCAACAGATCCACGAATGGGAGATTCACCCCCAAATACTGAATACTTACTTCCAGAGTTGGGGAACACCACAAATAGATCTATTTGCTACAAAGGAAAACGCAAAATGCCAAAACTTCGCATCCAGGTACCCACAAGCTCAGTCTCAGGGCAATGCGTTATGGATGAGTTGGTCAGAGATATTTGCTTACGCTTTTCCCCCTCTCCCACTCCTTCCATATCTAGTAAACAAGTTGAGTCAAAACAAACTCAAACTCATACTAATAGCGCCAACATGGGCAAGACAACCTTGGTACACAACACTACTAGACCTCTCAGTAGTGCCTCATGTCAAACTACCAAACATACCAGATCTGTTAACGCAACACAAACAACAGATCAGACACCCAAATCCAGCATTGCTAAATCTAGCAATCTGGCTCCTGAAGTCCTAGAGTTCGGACACTTAGACCTTACACATGAATGTATGGAGGTCATAAAACAAGCTAGGAAACCTACCACTAGACATTGCTATGCAAATAAGTGGAAAAGATTTGTTTATTACTGCCATAATAATCAAATTCAACCCTTACACGCATCTGCCAAAGACATCGTAGGATACTTACTACAGCTGCAAAAGTCAAAGCTAGCTTTTTCTTCCATTAAGATACATCTTACAGCAATTTCAGCTTACCTGCAAATTACGCACTCAACTTCTCTATTTAGGATACCAGTCATAAAAGCATTTATGGAAGGTCTAAAGAGAATTATACCACCAAGAACACCACCAGTTCCTTCATGGAACCTCAACATTGTCTTAACACGACTCATGGGTCCACCTTTTGAGCCCATGCACTCTTGTGAAATGCAATACTTAACATGGAAAGTTGCATTTTTAATTGCCATCACATCTTTAAGAAGAGTAAGTGAGATTCAAGCATTTACCATACAAGAACCATTTATTCAAATACACAAACATAAAGTAGTTCTACGGACAAATCCTAAATTTTTACCAAAAGTCGTATCACCGTTCCACTTAAATCAAACAGTAGAATTACCTGTGTTCTTCCCACAGCCAGACTCTGTAGCTGAAAGAGCACTACATACATTAGACATCAAAAGAGCGTTAATGTACTACATTGACAGAACAAAACTAATTCGCAAAACAAAACAATTATTTATTGCTTTCCAAAAACCTCATACAGGAAATCCAATTTCTAAACAAGGCATTGCTTGATGGATAGTTAAGTGCATTCAAACCTGTTATCTTAAAGCAAACAAAGAACTGCCTATTACACCAAAGGCACACTCCACTAGAAAGAAAGGTGCTACCATGGCCTTTCTAGGAAATATTCCAATGACCGAAATATGTAAGGCAGCTACATGGTCTACGCCTCATACATTTACCAAACACTACTGTGTAGATGTGCTAACGGCACAACAAGCCACAGTAGGCCAAGCAGTACTAAGAACATTGTTTCAAACAACTTCAACTCCTACAGGCTGAACCACCGCTTTTGGGGAGATAACTTCTTACTAGTCTATGCACAGCATGTGTATCTGCAGCTACACATGCCATTGAACGGAAAATGTCACTTACCCAGTGTACATCTGTTCGTGGCATTAGTCGCTGCAGATTCACATGCGCCCACCCGCCTCCCCGGGAGCCTGTAGCCGTTTAGAAGTTGATCTTGAACATCTGTATATTTGTAAATATATTACTTTAAACTACATTATGTACATACGTATTCACTCCATTGCATGGGCACTATTACTAGCATATACAACTCCTACCTCACCCTCTGCGGGGAAAACAATCTAAGATGGAGTTGACGCCCATGCGCAATGGAGCCGAAATGGGAGGAGTCCCTCGATCTCGTGACTCGAAAAGACTTCTTCGAAGAAAAACAACTTGTAACACTTCGAGCCCAACACCAGATGGCGGGATGTGCACAGCATGTGAATCTGCAGCGACTAATAATGCCACGAACAGATGTACACTGGGTAAGTGACATTTTCCATATATATATATATATATATACATATATATATTCACATGCACGTGTGTGTGTATGTCTTGGTTTATTTCTGACTGTGTCCACATGTGTCTGCATGTGCTTGAATCTGTCTAACACCAACATCCATTTTTATTAACAGAAACTGAGAATGTATTGCAGACGTCTATAAACGCTCTAGATTCTTACACAGTTCAGGGAGTTCTGACATAAAAAAACAGAGAAGGAGTTGGTGACATGCATACTCGCCTCACACATTTATTGCCAACCATAACCACCCCACAAGCAGACAGAGGGCAACGATTTCTGACAGTACCAATCTACAAGCAGTCACAGAGGTGGGTATACTGAAGACTTCAGACCAGGGCTGGTGTTAAATGACTCCCATAGAGACATCAAATACACAGAGCAGAGGTTGTTGATGCCAAGAGAAATGTGCACAAACAGACACAGAACAGGGATTACTGGTGCAGAAACCGCGAGCAAGATTTATTGACAGAGAAAGTACAAACACACAGCATGGATGAGTCACACAAAAAAATGATCCCATGAATAGACAACGAGTAGCGATTAGGGACCTCAATACACAACTTAAAGACTGACAGAGAATGCGGACTGCTGTGGCAAAGAGACAAGCCAACCCTACTCTTAAATTTCTTTTACAGAGCAGATAATTTTTTTAATCATTGTATTGTTTTTTTTATTAACATTGTGTGATCATTCGGGTATTTAACACATAATTACCCAAGAACAGTGCAATAACCGCTGATCTCTTTTCTCCTGGGTGAACCTTGCCAGCAGCGATTTATTAAAGACATGGTTCAAATGTATAACAAGGAGGAAGCAACAATGGGAGAAATAAGATGAAACCGATACCAACAAGGAAGAACCAATGACAAGGGAAGAAGAAACAAGATAAACAAGATTAAAAAGGGCTATGGAGGGAGAAGCAGGCAGGAGGATGGTGGAAGAAATAGTACCTCAATTACATTAAGAAAAGCAGACAGGCACCAGTTAGGGTGAATCAATCTGTACTTGGTCCGTGCTCCACAACAAGCATCAGAAGTGCCATTTTGGGTGCACTGGCCAGTTAAGACAGCTGCAAAGAAGAGTGGCACTGAAGCTGCCAAATAGGAAGCAATGGGCTGACTCCAAGCTCTTTTTGTAAACTATATAGTCTTGCAAGCAAGAGTGCGTGCACTAACACATAGCTAACACAGGCTCAACTCTAATAATAGCACCTGAAAAATGCACCATGCTCTAGGGGAGGTACAAACACCAGACAAAGTAAAGCCTACACAAGCTAATGAATAAGAAGCAACCAAGTGGAGCCAACTGATGCTAAGCAGTGGGTGGACACTTAGCCAAATGTAAACTAACAGTATGCATCACACCAGATAACTTGTGTCCTGTGTAGTAGACACGAATTAACCAGTAACATAATCTACCCAAGGAAACTAAATTAAAGCAAACTTACTTCTAAACCTATGTTAAAGGCAAATTCTGTTCAATAAGCTAGTACAATAGCTCAGTGAGATAACTGCTTTCTTATAGCATCTATCTGTAAACTGCTGGTGACAAGTTTGATTCATCCCACCAAGAACTAATGTATTGAGTAAGAAAGCCTCCGTCGCAGCACTGTGGAAAGTCAAATGTGCGTCGCTTGCTCAGCCTGAAAAAAGTTAATATAATTAGGATGATTAGAAGAAGATTCTCTGTTGAAAAACGAAATTACCAATCTATATCAAATTACTAATTCAGAGAGCTGAGTGCCTGGGTCAGTGTCTAAATCAGTGAAATGACCTAAAATACTTCATTTCCATTATGCAATGAGAGAAATGTTTTTATGATTTTGACATTGTTTGGGGGCACAAAATCTACTGTGTGCTGTACATTTACAGAAAGTGTGGAAATTGTGCAGAAAGTCACACCTAATTCGATAAGACTTACTCATAGAAAAATGTCATTGAAGAATGCGTGACTAATTACTATTCTAATGCCTATTGAAATTGTGTATAAATAACATCACCCAGAAGCGTTTTCATCGACAAATTATTAAATTGCTATGAGAAGTTGCTTTGATGTGCATTACCCTAGAAGAAAGTCCTTAATCCCGATGACATGACCACAGGCCTTGTATTGTAGTGCAATTGCACTTTTGTAGCATGATACTTGGGACCCCAGGTTAGTGGTTACTCCAGTAGTTAGTGGTTATTGTTGGTTACTGGGATTACCCTGGTGCTCTCAATGAAACCACTCGCCCGTTTACTATGCTTTTTCTGTAGAACAGTCTGAAAAGCAGGACAATGCATGCACGTTGTCCAAACCTATCAGCCGGGAAATGGTGCATGGCCGGTTGTAGTAGATTACAAAGGAAACCACAGTGAGTTTAAAGTTACGATGGTCAAGGTACAACTGTATTAATTCAAGGTTCAACTTCATTAATTCAAATAATACGAATCAAAATGGTGCTAACTAGAATATAGCAGCTTTATTATTGCCCATAATTAGATCTGTAAAGTAAAAGCAATTTGTAGTCGAACTTTATTTATTTTTCTGGAGTGGAGGATGAAAACAAAAGCATGTTGGATTTGTCTTCATCTTAAAGCATGGAGTTATCTATATGTCTAACCCCCGGACAGACATTTCCTTGACTTGTTAGGTCGAGCATTGCAGCGCGCATGCAGTGCTTTTCCGACGTGTTGGTGTGTATCTGGGCTTTTAACAATGCCCACCTTACGCCCATCACTGCCACTCGTTCGTGGGCTTGCCCTTCAAAAATCCTTTGATTACATTGGTAAATGGTTTACCTTTTGTCCCTCCTTGGGGAGGTTTTGTTACCGCCTTGGCAATCGCCCTGTTACATGGCTAACTGCACTTTTGCCGATAAGTTTAACTGCAAGTGAACTTTTTTTCCTTTTGTGTATCTCTTCACACTGATGCTTATGGTGGCCGTGGCGCTGTGAATCGGCTGCCTTATGTGAAAGTGTTTAACTTTCAATTTTCAATTTATGTGGCAAGAAGATTCGGGTTAGGAGTTTATAACGCTAAAAGCTCTAACTCGAGCAGATGCTAGACCCATTGCAGTGCAAATGCTTGGTTTTCTCAGGTTGTGTCTCTGTGGCTTCCTGATTAGTCACTGCAGTTTGTGCAGTTAGGGGCTGCCAGTTTTTAAAAGCCCCACAGGCCAGTGTCATAGCAAGGATGTTTTGACCTTTTATGCTAACACGTAAAACAGGCTCCTATTCCCATACTGCGAAGTAAAATAAAATTGTAAATGCGGTGTGAAGGTTCACCACAGCCTTGGGGTGCCGTTGCTCCTGCTGCACCTTGGAATGTTACACCCCTCTTCCAGGCCCAGTGGTGGAGGTGCATTAAAAAAAAGTATGGGAACTGTGTGCGATGGAGGCGGGGTGAGTGAGAGTGTGGTCAAATGCATGGCAAAAAAAAAATTCTGTAACATTCTTCGTTCTTTCACCTTAAGTAACTACATATAAAATAACGCACAGCTTAAATGAAAAGGAAATGCAAGATATGCTACTGATTGGGAAATGCACTATCATACATTCTGAAACCTATACTAGTTAATGCACTGTGCAAGAGAGCCACATAATTGAATCCTGGTTGGGGCAGTGGACAATAGCGACTTGTGTATGTTTAAGACTACAAGGTCCCAGTCCTAAGAGGGAAAGTACTGTGAACATTTAGGTCATCATTTTAAACTTGCATTACACACAGTACAAGTAAGATAGTCTGCTACAAAATGCACAAAAATGTTTAAGGTAAAGCGCTTCCAAAAATGTAGGTGTTAGTAATACCTGGACTGTAGGTAATGCAATTATTTTTTATAACTGTCTTGTAAAAACACGCACTTCACAACTTAGCCAGTCACTCCTATACAGTACCTTTCAAAAAAGAATAAATGGGCGTCTTCGGGAAGCTTCATGCAATTTCATCAATTAAAGACAATATTGGCTTCCGAGCTTTACATTTGCAAATTGGCCACTTGTGACATTTGCATTTCTTTCAGGTAACAGGCACCCTGGCAAGAAGGTTTGTTTAGCTGTCTGCTTATCCCTCCTTATCAACTCACAGGAGGCTCCCTATCTTACACTTCAGCTGAAGCATTTGTGCTGTTGGAATTAACTGTCTCTGGATGGTTGTCTTCTCACAAATGTAAGGAAACTGTTTTTCTAACATTAAAAAAGTATGGGTACGTCAAGCCCCTCAGACCTCCCTCACTTCGACCACTGCCTAGGCCTTATTAGAATGCCCTACTCTGTGTACATCATCAGGTATTTTCAGTACTGAAAATGTTTGGGTGGAAGTTCTGTTTATTTTCTGAAAAGTGAAGTCCCCACTAAAAATGAGAAGTCATTGCTCTTCATTGTCTTTTACATAGCCCTTGTTTCATTTGTTGTGCTCCCCAAACTGAGGTGCATGCACAGCTGCAAAGTAAAAGACAGTTTCAACTCCTTGTTGCTTTAGGAGCACTGCTCTGCTCATCTGCTTTGCCTTCAGGAAAGGGAGAAACAGTAGTTGCTGCGAGACTTTACATGATGCGTTCAGAAGGAGGGCAATTGAAGTGCCACATTGACATCCTCGCTAGTGGGGCTTCAGCTCACTACTTTCAGTGCCCATGGTCAAGGTACTCTTTAATTTTTTGTCTGTGATATCTTCTTAAATCTGGTTACCTTGTGAGAGAAAAAGTGTTAAACTGTGTTTGAATCTGTGTATTGTCTTTTGTTAAACAATGTCTTATTGGCATTTCAGATATGGCAAAAGTTACATTTGAAAGATGCTCCCCTGGATTTCTCCCCAGTGACGTGCTTCAGTTGTACATTTTCAAACTACGTTTGCCATTCTGTTTTAGCTCATCTTACAATAACCAAATCCTAGTGTGCGCTTTCATTGTGGACTGCTTATTTTCTGTTTCTACGACTATATGTAAGGCATTCACAATTACTTTGGTCAGGGCTGATAATTATTGCCTATCCTAACATACATCCGAAAAATAATTCATCCCCCCCAAATTAGACTGCATTTGGGTCATTTTTGAGTGTGTGAAGCTAGCTTCAATATGGTGTGGTTGGTGGGGATGTGGGCAAAGAGGCAAGGAGCTCCGCACATTTTATGAGGTTGTGAGGGTTCTATGGAGCACTCGCCAGTGGATCCGCATGGGCCCATCAGATGTTAATGAATGCAGTAAGAGGCCCATATGCATTGCATAGTGTTGTAAATGGGCTATAACCATTTTTTTCGGCAGGATTGTTTGCTTTTTGATCACCGTTTTTTGGACTTTTAGTGCTGGTGAGTCTCACTACACAAGTCTCACTCATTGTAATTGGACTGCTTTTGTTTACTGCTAATGTTCACCTTTTAAGATAACACTGTTGCGCATACCAGTACCTGCCTTGGGGAAAATTAGGTTTACAACACTACATTTATTAAATGCTAAATTTGGACTGTTAGCATCTAGAAATACTTCATTCATTCACATTAATTGTAATTTAATCTTGTTAATGGTTAAGTCAGATTTTAAATTATTAATTTGTAAATTCCACTTTTAGAAAGTTAGTATTTCCATGCCTAACGTTTCTGGGCCTTTCTGTGAGTGACCATCTGCCTGGGCTGATGATGACTTTCCCACAGCGAAATGCGTATTGGGGCCATGCAGGCTACAGAGGGGGTCTGAGTGTAGAGGGCAGTGGGTCTTACTGACAGAATGGGTAGCAGCCCTGTTCTTCCCTGATTATTCTTCAAAGGAACCTGTGTCAAGGGCACAAAAGGGAACCTGGCACATGGCCTGCCCCTGCCTTTGATTGAATACCAGGCTGGGGCCAAACACAGGGGGAATGAAGGAACTGACCATAACCAGTTTTAAGGTTAGACAAATGGGTGTTTCCCGCCCGCACTCTGGTACTGGATATAATAGTGGCATCCTCAGAACCTGAAGGAGAGCAACACACTGGATCTAGATGGCCACAGCAGCTACACCACCTGATGCCCTGATAGACTAAGGACTCTAGTTGCAGGTGACCCACAGGACTTATTGGGTCTCACCAGGGCCAGTGATGCTTATCCCCTTTATCCCAGAGGACTAGTTGGGAGAAGACCTGGACTGCTGTGCCAAAGCTGGAGCAAAGAAGCACATGGATCTAGTCAAAGAAGAAAAGCTGGCTCAAGGAGCCAGTGAAACTACTATCCTTTGATTGTGCTCTTTTTAAGGTGAGGCTAGGTGGCATTCTGATGCCTGTTACAGGTAGGTAAGGGTAGGTAGGGTTTGCCACTCAGAGGAAATGAGCCCAAGATCAGAAAAAGCAGTCAAATGGGGCTCGAGATATGGAGGACAAGGAAAAGATTTTACGTTTGACTGCTGCTCAAACGACTGAGCGTGTGGGCCTCTGCTGCAAGTTCCAAAGAACTTCCAATGTGGACCAATGCCTGGAGGTCAGCACAAGCTTCATTAACAATTTTTGTCCAGGAATGGGGTATGTGTGTGTGTGGGCCCCTCTCCCCAGAGTCCGAGGCCTTGGAACCCCATCCTTTTGGTCACGCATTCATGGATGCAACCCAGGACCCCAGATGCATAAGACAAAGGATTGGTCCCATGTCCAGAAGACTGGGGAGAGAATGCTGCTCCCATCCCCCAGCAGGAACAGGGAGGGCTGGCTCCTACGGGTTGGAAGCCGAAAAGTGTAATGCTGACACCTGCATGTTGCTCAAGGGTACAGCAGGTCCGGGGAGCTGATGGGGCTGCAGCATCTTTGAACCCCCCTCCCCAGCAATGCTGTTAGGACAGGGGTGTACAGCGTGGGACCAGGACACCCAAGATTAAAAACAACCAAACAGAAAACACGTGTGACAAAACCGTGCAGTAGATCTTGCGGCAATAATATTCCCTGCTTTGGGGCTAGGAGTGCCTCCATAATATCTGGAAAGGGCCTGTTTACACCTTTTTCTTTCTTTGTGATGCCCCAAGGAGGGGCTGGGTCACCACCACCACCAACGTAAAATATATGTGCTATGGGGGCTGCAGGGAATGCAGGAGCCCCCTCCTCCCCCCACCAGAATGGTTTTGAAAACCGAACCCTACATCTCCTGGGATATTGAATTCCTAACCCAGAAGAGGTGGATGCTGTTTTTAAGTATCCCTGAAGACTATCCCTGAATCCCTTGATAGAATAGCAAACTCTGCAAAGTGTACTCGGGTACATAAATGTGGTCCAGGTCGCTCCCAATCCACCTCTGAAAGATAGGGGCAAAGGTGGAATCGATTGTATAAATTTTGTCTGAAAAATAATTTGCAAACCCTTCACAGTGGAGGACCGTGGAGAGTTCTTTAACAATTTTAAAAAGGTAATTACTGGAACCTTTGTTATCTTTATCTCTTTTGATGAGATTTCTTTTTTTTTACTCTCTTGATGTTGGTGATAGGCATTTAACTTTTATTTATGGACTTGCCGATCTGTAGGGTTTCTGGAAAAGGTTCCAAGTTTTCTCAGCTAGTTTACATTTCCTCTTCTCACATTCTAACTCAGTGGAATACCCAGCCTGCAAATGTTCTCTCTATGGGATGGTTTTGTGTTCCAAGAAGTGCAGATATCTAAGGATTCACAGACAGCAGAGTTAAAATCCACTAAGTAAACTTCAAGAGACACATCTGAGTCAAAGGTGGGAGGGGGCAAAAGTGGTCATTAAAAGAATCAGCAGTGATTTTGTACCAAGACCTTTTCGTTGTGAAGCAATAATTGGGGGTCTGTTTTTGCTTAATCGGAAGAGATACTAAAATCTGATACTGAAATGGTCAGACCAGGTTAAAGGCACAGTATCAATGTTGTGTATGGTATCCAAATTGGAAAACAATAAATCCAAAGTATGGCCAGCTGTATAGAGCCTTAAAGGTTTGTTTGAGCTGAAGAATACTCACATCCACATGCTAGTTGTTTACCGAGGGGGTCGTCTAATTTCTCAAAATGCACATTAAAGTCTCCAATTACTAAATAGTATTCATATTTTAAAATGAGAAGAGAAAGCCAAGCCAGTGGGTTGGTTACCCACTGAGCATCATATCCCGGGGGACTGTATAGAATGGTTCCCCCAAACAGTTTCTGCTCATTAAGACTTAGGTGGAATGCAAGCATTTCACATCCAGTAGAAACAGCACAGGATTCAGTAGTCCCTGTGTATATATCCTTAAAGATAATAGCTACACCTCCCTCGTGGTGAGCTAAACTGTTGCGTTTTATCAACTTATAGCCTGAGGGCTGGAAAATGGCAATAGTAGGAAGAGCATGCTCATTTAACCATGTCTCAGTAATAAATACTACATCAGGGATGGAGTTCCAAATCTCTATGCAGTGTTTCAGTAATTACCTCACATTTAGATAGAGGAATTGAATTTGTGTTCATGTGCCACTGGAAGGCAGGGTGGACTGGTTGGGTAGTTGGTAGAAGCTTTGGCCATCTCTCCTGATCATTTACAATTCTGTAAGAAAAAGGTCCCTGTAGCTGCCCAAGAATACCTGTCCTGCATGCCTCAGGATCATGCGCTGGTGACTTTCTTAAAGATAGAAGAGTATTATGTGGAAGAAACCGCCTTACTTTCTCATCTGAACTGAGACCTGCAAGGTGTCTGGTGTCTGTTGTTGTCTGGGTGCACACGGGCTTGCTTTAGGCGTGCCTTTGGCGAGCCAACGGTGTGTCAACTGCAGCCGCAGCACCCCCTGTTGAAATTCCTCTCCCTCATGTAACCCTTGACTTCTAACCTAGGATGGTAGTCCCTCAACCACGATATCACCAAGAATAATCGGCTGACTTGAGATAAATGACAAAAGAAAGTGTTTTTCGCCAAATAACCACCCTTTCACATTTACTTTAAGGACTCCAGATTTGTAGTGTGAGTTAAAATGTTCCCCCGAAATTCGATTAAAACTATTCCAGGTAGTCCAAGAATTAAAAACGTAGTCCTTTTTTAGAAAGAGATCAAAAATGTGCTAAAAGCAAAGCAAAAATCAAATTTAGTGACTGACAGCGATCGTCACAGCTAGAGTATCGAGTAACTTCCATAACTCAATTTCTTACACATAGACACTTTACAGATGTCTGTGTCTGCTTAGGCTGACGATTTTGCTGCAAAGTCCCTCTAGGCTGGTTTGTCGTCTCAATTAACCCCCAGAAGTAGGAGGAGTTCATCCCATTCCCTAGCAATCTGAAATGTCCTAGGGTCTTTGCCTTCTCTGTGAAATGTTATGCTCTTTCTGGCTGCAAATGTTTCAACTTCAGTATACTACTGTTTCACATGAGGACCTGAGCTGCCCTTCTAATGCATAGCAATGGCACACTTGGCCAGAGCCACAACTCTGCCCCTCTCATTGTCATGCAAAATAATGCCAATTCTATTTCCCACTTATCCTTTAATTCGTTCAGGGACACCTCTCCCAAGTCTAGCACATTTCCATATATCCATGTGATTAACCTCCAGCCACAGCCCAATTAGAGAAAGCCTGTATGCATTCATGGATTTGTTGTTCTGAGTTTGTAATATCCCATAGCTTGTTGAGTCCTGCCTTCATAACCGTGTTACAAAGAAATTATCCTGGGGGAAGCCTAGTTGTTTCCACTGAAGAATCAAATGGTACTATAGTCCCTGTTTCAGGCTGGTCCCCCAACAGATCTATTCCACTTGACCCCAGCTCGTCAGTTCTTCGCTGTGTTTAGAGCCAGCACAATTATCAACTGGACTTCGGTAGTGTAGGGCACTTTGTCACAGGCATGCTGCAGTGTGAGACAGTAGCAGTGTTGAACCACTGGCTCTAGATGAGGCAGGACGTTACACAGCCTAGCAGTGGGCATTAGTTGTCTTCTGCAATAGGAGTTCTTTGTTTGCTCATGGCGTATTACAGGGTTCTTGGGGATAACACCCAGCCAGCATCTAGCAATCCACTGGGTCTGAGCAATTGTGTAATTAAGCTCAGTGTCTAGGACTCCTGCGCACCCACAGCCGCCTTTGCTCTTGAACATTGCTAGTGTGATTCTACACTTTCCCGCACCCCATAATAACTCTAGAAGAAATCTGTCAAGGCCTTTAACGACCGTTTGGAAAAAGCTAAAGACAAGTTTGTAAAGTAATACAAGAGGCACTGGAGCATCACCATTTTGGCTGGGCTATCTTTACAGCAACCGAAAGGGGCATAGTCCTCCAACACACTATCTGGGGTCTTAAGGTCCTAGTGGTACATCCTATCCATGTCAGCTTCAGCACGGTTGATGTCTGTCCCTAGATATCTAAAAGTGGTGCTCTCCCAACTTATATTTTCTCCTCTACAACCCACCCAATCCGGTGTGCCCTCCGAACCCATTGAGTAGAAACACGACTTCCCCCAGTCAACTTTTAACCCTCATAGTTGCCAGAAGTTGTATTGGAATTTTTGCAATGGTTCGGAACTCAGTCCTCACTTTCCAAATGCACAACAGGAGTTTGTTCACATACAGGGAGATAATATCAGTAATTTCCCTGTTTGGAATACCTCAACCCCTTGCCTCAATTCTAAGCCGTTCTGCAAAAGGTTTTATTGCCAGTGCGACAGGGAGTAGTGAGATGGGGCAGCCCTGCTTTGTCCATTGTCTAGAGTGATATTGAGCCAATATCACTCCTCCAGTCCGAACTCTGGCCACAGATGTGTACTGCAGTGATATCCATTTGCAGAAACTGTGCACAAGCCCACATCTCCTGAACGCTTAGTGTAGGAATAGGCAACTCGGGGATAAAAGCATTTTTCCCATCAGTTGTTAATACTGCTGCATCAGGCCATACTTCGGAACACGCCTCCATCATTTTAAATAGCCACCTGGTGTCCTGTGACATGCTGTACGCTGGGGTAAAACTGTTTTGAACACCGTTTTGGAGTGTTACCATGTGTGCCAGAAGTCTCCTGGCCAGAATGTTTGCTCAATAATGTATAGTCTACATTTAGAATGGAAGGAAAATATCTCCTTTGGATCTTTCCCCACTTTAGGGAGTGAGATTAGTAAGGTTTCACTCACTGTCGGAGGCAAGCTACCAAGTTAAAATACAATTTTGTACAGCGCAGCCAAAGTGGGTGCCAGCTGGTCTGCAAAGGTATCTTAAAATTCTTGGCAAAGTCCGTCAGTGGCTGGCACCTTGCCACAGGAAAGGGCCTACAGGGCCTCTTCGACTCTGCATGCTGGAGTGGCGCTTATACTAGTTAAACTAAGCACCTCTGTCTGTCAACCAGGGTGGCATTTGCCACTGTGGCCTCTTCGAGGTCACCAACTTAAGACCCCTGTGCCTCCACCTTGCACTGTAAGATTCTGATTTGTTTTATTTCCTGGCTGAGTTGACAAAAATCCATATTTTTTTTTTTTTTAGTTTTTTTTAAGTGCACTAACATTTTTCCAAAAATTGATTTTTTCTCACAAATTGGGGAATTTCCTCTTTTACCAGAGTGCGATTTTTGGGATTTGCAGAGGAGCTACAGAGTGTCCCTGACTTGCTTTGTGGGACTTGTGCACTCAGCTCTATCCATCAGAAAGGGGGCAGATGACAGCCCTGGTGTCCACTGCAGGTGTTGAATGTTATTTGTTCCGACTGGCTACAGGTTTCCAAATGCCCCAAAACAGCTACATGAAGGTTCACCGCGGTGGTACTACGGTGGGTTAGAAATGGATAATATATGCTGTGCAATAAATCACATCTATCTAAGATGAAACTTTTGTAAACACAGTTAGTTTTCGGTACCATAGTGGTGCAGGGAGCCTGAACTGTAAGTTGAATAGATAAACGTAGGTACTTTTGCCATATGATGGAGCCTGCCTCTGATTAAATTATTTCTAAAGAACTCCGTATCTTACCTTGCCAGTGACGGCTTCCCTAATACCTTCGTTCAGGTTTCGACATACCTACCCTCATATTTATAATTCCGGTTAAACCTACATTTCACCGTTGCTTTATCTTGGGTTGGCATCATATACAGGAACAGATAAACAACTAAACCACCTTGTTTCTAGCTCGTCGGAAATAGTATCAACATTGCGAGACTACACTTCTGAAACACTTCATGTTAATGGTCTCCCATCATCAGGCATGGCAATGCATTACTGAATGGAGATACCGCGGTGCATATTCAGGGTAAAATTGAGTCTGTGGGTATTCGTTACTTCGTCCAGTGTTCTTTGAAGTTGACAACAAGGTCTTACAGATTTGTGTTTTCTTCTGCCGTCTTAAATTTCTATCCCCATCATTCTCGCTGACGTTGACTCGAACACAGTATGAGCCAATAATTGCTATGAACATGTAAGCATTTAAAATGTCTAAAGCAACAGATTGTAAAGTTGAAAACTTTAAAAATGGCTAAAAGGAACACAGGGTCTAATAAATGTAACAGCGCTTTTCCTGTTGCCTTGAAATTTCATTGGGTTATGGGTTATGTATGTATAGCTCAGGATACCTATGATTGCACATGAGGAGAATGACTGTGCATAATATTACAAATGAGGAGATTGACAGCTCTGTTCACAGCTTTGTTCTTCGGACAAAGGGAAGGCCAGAACATTCCAGCATTCAGGCTTTACTCCTCAAGCTGCTTCCCTTTCACTGGCCCAGGAGGCAAAACCTCCACTCTGAGTTTTTCATTTCTGTCCCATCAACGGAAATCTAAAAAAAGAAACACTGACGCCTGTAGCACAAACGCGCGTGCACTGACATCTTCAAAGAATGATAAAATAGTTCACCCTCTGGCCATTCCCTGCGTCTGTCTAACAACGATGACATACTAGACCGAGGTGTGGCTACTGTGCGCACGCACAGACAGTGACGTAGCAACACCTGCTTTCAAGCAGTGCGTTTGGCCGCGCGGCACGCGCCTGTTAATAGTCACTTAACTGCCAGCTTTGTCTTGCAGAAACATGAGCCTTTAACGCGTGGGACAAAGATGGACATTGTTGTCTCATACATTTGATGGTTTTTCATGGTTCATTGATTCCTGCCCCAAAAATTGCTAGCAAGTGAGCTTATAGCTACGGTGGAAAGTATGTTGTGGAGTACATTTAGAGACAGTTGCTTTCTTCGCTGGAGAGGCAGATTTGTCGCCTAACGTAAAGCTCTTTACGTCCCTCCTGGGAGGTTGGTGGTAAGAGCAGTGACATTACTAAAGTTGCTGCGCACGCGTGGCCACTCCCACTCCCCTAGGCAAACAGCACCAGACCTCATAAGGTGCGCTGTGGCAGTGCTGTAGTTAGGCAAGGCGCGTGACATGGCTTTAGGCTGATTGCTGTCATGTAAAGCTAGGGTGGCAGGATTTTTGGCTGCGGGTATTGTTTTGCACTTGAGGCGCGAAGGAATGTATTGATTTTATTTGAAAACGTATCAAAGTCGTAGTCTGTCAGGAAAACCCCACGTCATTGACATAGGGTGACCAGACGTCCCGGATTTCCCCGGACTGTCCCGGTTTTTAGAGGACTGTCCGGTGTCCCGACGCTTCTCTGAATTTTAAACAAATGTCCCGGTTTTTGGGACAAAGGTCAGATCATGTAGGGAAGCATAAGTAAAGTATGAAATAATTAAAGTAATTTATCTGTTACTATCAGGCAACACAGTCCTCTATTTGCTCCCAGCAGAGAGAGGTGGGTGGGGGTGGGTTAGGGGTGCAGCGTGGGAGGTCAAACCATAGCTAATTTGATATTTGTAGTCTTGTAAATGTGTGTGTGTGTGTGTGTATATATTTATAACATATATATATGCAAAAAACAAAGAAGATCACTATCTAGCTCGGTGGGGATAGCACTGTGCTGATCCTATGCTTAAAAACTTTGCTAGATAAGCAGACATTTGAAGTGAGCAAATCTAGGGTGTTGCAGGGTGCTCCTTACTAGAGCAGCTCTCCACCTAAAATTGAGAACTTCCCAGAGTTCTTCTTTGTTGTTTGCATAATTTATGTGTCACTCTAACCCTGAAAGGGCCTTCGTTTGACTTATACTGGGTGCTCCCTTGTGTCTGAACAAAGCTATACCCCTCTGAAGAGCTCTGAGAGCGAAACACGTGTCAGGGGTTGCTTTACTCATTCCAGGTTGGCTTGGATGGTATTTGACCAGTCCAAAGCTGTAATACTGTGCCTGGAGTGGTAAATGGCTTTTGTCATTTTACAGCTTGGCGAGGATGACACTGTGTCAATCCTATGCTTAAAGATTTTGCTGTACAAATGGTAAAAGACTTTGTCACTATCTAGCTCGGCGAGGATAGCACTGTGCTGATCCTATGCTTAAAAACTTTGCTAGATAAGCAGACATTTGAAGTGAGCAAATCTAGAGTGTCGCTGGTGTTGCAGAGTGCTCCTTACTAGAGCAGCTCTCCACCTAAAATTGGGAACTTCCCAGAGTTCTTCTTTGTTTTTTGCATAATTTATGTGTCACTCTAACCCTGAAAGGGCCTTCGTTTGATATAAGAGTGAGAGTAAAGTCTTTAGTCCGTCTTTTATGTCTGACCTGTCCCGGGTTTTGCTCCTCAAAATCTGGTCACCCTACATTGACAACGCATCATTAAGACAAATCCATAAAAAAAAGAAAAAAAGAAATCAGTAAGAACCTGACAGAATAATCAACCACCTCAGTATGAATAAAACACAATGCAACAGAGCACAGTCACAACCCAAATAAAGAGCACGCAACAAAGCAACACAATGCATAATATATTAATATACCGTGCCTTTTTTTTGTGTTATTAAGTATATGTGTTTTTCGTTTTGAGGTGATTTGTTGTGGTATTTTATTGTTGTGTTGATTGATGGTTATGTTCATTTGTTGTTGACAGGTTGATATGCTGTTATAGTTTGTTATTATGTTGTGTGATTTGGCTTTGTATTTGATCTTTTTTCGTTGTAGTGCATTGTTATTCTGTGGTGTTGGTTTTGAATGTCAGTTGAAAATTATCTGCTTAAATAAGCACAAACTTTGTCGTTTCATAGTAACAGCATTACACAAATTTTCATGATACAGCGGAGTAAGGTGTCAGCAACAAGCACAGCCTTGTTTGTCAGCCAGTGTTCAATAGGGCAAACCCTAAACACTTTTGTGTTCTCACCGAGAGTGAACCGGTAGAAAGTCTAGTCACAGCTAGCAAAGCATCTGATGGAACAGCAGAGCATTACGAACATGGACAACTGTCAAAGCGGAATGGCCCATCTTTTAAGAAATCGAGCGCAAGACTCATGAGGATTGAAACCTGTGAGTTTTTCACGTTTTGTCGAGGAGTGGTACTGATTCCTCAGAGGCACGCTTTGACCAATTTTCAAGTCAAAGTCGAGTTTTGAATGTTAATAGTTAGACTAAAAAGTCAACATAGCATTTCACCCCTTCATCCTTCCGCCTTAACTACAATTGAGTACCCATGTGAAAGTAACACAGGTTATTTACAGTTGTTCCGTTCAGGAAAAACGTTGGTATTAAATGTCATATAAAAACTGATTCTCATTGACCATCTGTAAAGAATTGTTTCACCAGGGTGACATGCAGGTCTGTTGCTAGGACCTGTTGTGCCAGGGAATACGGCCACACTGGCATGGCCAAAGCCCTATTATTTTGGAGAGTCAGACATTTTGATATCCTGAGTTAGTGCAAACACGCTTCTCTATGCATTTTTATAAAACAGAGGTACACTTGTAGTCCATTACTCCATGAAGTCCAGATGCCTGAGATTAGAGGCGGTGATTACAGGATTTAATGTTTTTGCTCCGTGCCTACCTTAAATCTCTGTTAGAAATAAGAAGTAATGGTCGAGGCTACTGGACTTAATGTGTTTGTTGTTAAAGGAGAGGTTAGTTTCCTTGAACCTCCCCTGGCAACCATGCAGTATTTTCCGTGCCAGAAGAACGTCTTGCCCCATCACGCAGCCTGTGTTTACAAATCACCAAATACTGCGGTTAAATGACTGGATGGGACATAACTGTGAAAAGCTAAAAAGGAGCGGCATGGGTATGTTATTACCTCATCTTACGGTAAAATTGCACATGCTTCAGAATTATTTTTGCTAAGCGTTGGTGTAGGAAAGCACCCTTTTTGGCATGGATAGACCCCTACTTTTTTCCTGGTATCTGATGTAATTTCGACTGAAAATGCACTCGGTTCCTGCTAACCAGGTCCCCAGTGCCACATCTCTTTCCCCAAAGCTGCACCATTGTTTCCCCAATTGGCAAAACCCGTTAGCACCCTCTGTAAGTCCCCAGTAAATGGTACCCCTGGTACTGAGGGCCTGGGGTAGTAAGAAGGGGCTCTAAGGGCTATAGCAGGAATTGTGCCTCTCTAAGGGAACCCTCACCAAGCACATAACAGGCTGCCATTGCAGGATGTGAGGCTTTGTGCAGATAAAAGTGAAGACACGACTTGGCACACATCCTGTGTGCCGTGACCCCTACCACTGCATCATATGATATATGTAAGTCACCCGTCTAGAAGGCCTTACAGACCTAAGACAGGGTGCATTATATTACATGTGAGGGCATATCTGCACTAGCAAATATGCCCCTGCTATGTCTTTGTTGATTCTCAGACATAGCAAATGTCCAAGGAGGCCATTTTAAATACATGTGCTGGACACTGGTCACTACGAGTTCCCCAGCTGCATGATAACCACTGAAGATAGGGATGTTTGGTATATCAAACATCTTGTATTGATGAACCCACACTAATGCCAATGTTGGATTTACCAATACATGCACCAAGAGGGCACCTCAGAGGTGCCCCCCTGAAAACCTACCAAGTACTAGTGTGTTAACCGACTGGTCCTGAACAGTTCAGCCACCATAGCCACGTTTCTGTCCCCTCCCCCTGGGGTGAGAGCCAGCGCTCTCGAGACCCAGAGACAAAAACCTGCACTAGGCGGGGGTGATAGCACCTTACCCAGGCAGGATGGACATTGCAGGGCAGGAAGCTTCAAAGGCCTGGCCGGCTGTGTAATGCAACCTAGGTCACTCCAAATGATGGAGATGACCAACCCCCCGTCCTGACCCCTCTTTTGGTGGCAGAACAGGCAGGATAATTAGGCAGATTAGGAGGTGTGCCCACTTCATGCCAATCCCACCTCTAAGGTGGACGAGCTGAAATGGACACCACTTTTTATATTCCTCCATCTTGGTTTGGAAGGAATTAGGCTACTAGGGTCAAAGTTACACCCACTTCCTGACCGAAGTAGTTATAGAAGGGGTTTAGTCACCCTAGTGGTGGGCAGCAGATTGGCGGCCACCTGGCACTCCCTGTAATGCTCCTAAATTTGAGTATTTAGGAGTCACCCCTCAACCGTAGAGCTCAGAACCAGACGACCGAAGAAGAAAAGGAAAAAGAAGAGAAGCACCCACAGAAGAGGAGAAGAGGAAGAAGCAGCTGGCTCGGTACCAACCCCTCCGGCCTGTCTGCACTCCTCAACAGACTCAGCACCAAAAGGCGCCACGTTCTGCAGCTGAAGCTCCATAAACCTGGGAGGACTGCCTGGCTTCGTAAAAGACTCAAAACTCCATGAGCAGCAGACCTGCTGCCCAATCAAATCTACAAAAAGGACTCTGCTGCCTCTGGAACCGTAAAGACCGACACCCGAAGACACCAGTGCACCTGCACTCACCAACCAAAGTGGGAGTGGACCTCCGGTGCCAGCAAGATCCCCCAGCTGTCCAGAGTCCGAGCCTATCACTCCTCCTGGACTCTCTGAAGTCACCTGCAGCCTCTGCACGCAGGTCCCCTCTTCCACAGCCTCTGTGATGAGAGAAACAAGACACCTAAAACAACCACTGCACCCATCGCCGCCAGCCTGAGTGGAAGTGGACCCCTGGTGTCAACAACATCCCCCAGCTCTCCTGAACTCGAGTCCACTGTGGTTTCATCTCTCCTGGACTCCCCAATGTCACCTGTAGCCTCAAACTGCAGGACCCCCCAAGCTAGTTCTCCTGGACAAGGACACCCAACTCCAAAGGACACCCTCTGAATCCGTTGGCCCTGGGCCCTGGTGAAGAGGATCTAAGGTGCATCTACATCCCCAGGCACCGCACGTTTGTGACCTACCTGTTTGTTGTCCCCGACTGGCTCCCCAGCTGGAGCCTGCAGCCTAAATCCACAGAGTCCAATCCCTATTGAAATACATTGGGAACCTGAGGCGTACTGCACCTCTGCACGCGGCCACCTCAGTGCTGCCCAGGGTGACCTGTTGGTGTGGTCCTGGCCCCTTGTCCAGTACTCACCTTAAGTCTACAAGATTGGTCCCACGAGTCATCAATAAGTGCTTGTTTGCTGAATGTGTTTTCCTTCCATAGGTTTACATTGAAGAACTCTGAAATTGCACTGTCAATTTGTGTTGTTTTTTTTTTTTGCAGCTAAAAAGTATTTTTACTTAATATCGTACTTAACTTATAACAAAGTTCATTACTCTGTTCACACAGGCGACATTGCCTGCGTGGCAATGTATAAATAATTGTACTCCAAGAATGCTGGATCACTGTCCCTTTGCTGCAGTCTGAGGAGTCATGCGAAATGCCCATGATTGTTCACACACTTGAGGCGAGGCTTCTCACGTGATGTTAATGATTCTCAATCAGTCTTGAACTGAAATATTAGTCCTAAAGTATTAGCCATTGTACAGCATAATCGACTGTATGCTGTCATTGAGGTTAGTTTTATAAATACATGCACAGACAGCACAAAAGTGTATATTAAGTAAAAATGTCAAAATAACTCTGGGGATAAATGTTCTTTCTGTAGAAAATGCACCTTTGTCTAGTAGAAGTTTAGACTCGTGATAAGGTAGCGCACAGGGTTAATGTGCCTGCTGGAAAGAGCGTGTACCAGGCAGATCACAAGTTCATATAATGTAAAAATGTTAAAACTGTGGCGATCAATGTTCTTTCTTGAGAGACAACACACTTTTGTCTGCTGGAAGCTTGTAGTCCTAAAGTAGTGCAGATGGTCAATGTGCCTGCTGCAAAGAACGTGTTCTAGGCAGATCACAAAGTGCATATAATGTAAAAATGTAAAAATAACTACAGCAATCTATGTTCTTTCTAGAGAGAGAACGTGTTTTTGTCTAGTGAAAGTTTGTAGTCATTTAGTAGTGCAGAGGATTAATGTGCCTACTGCAAAGAACTTGTACTAGGCAGATCACAAAGTGCTTATAATGTAAAAATGTCATAATAACTGGCGATTAATGTTCTTTCTGGAGAGAGAAGAGCTTTGTATTTCTGGGTCAGATCTCGACTATACCTGGAAGCACTAGTGCTAATAAAAAACAAATACATAAATATTTACCAAACATTATACGCAAATAAAAGCGAAAAGCAAAAATGAAATGACTCTTATTGCTTTTGCGGAATCAGTTCATCCAGTTAGCATACCCCATCACACGAGCTTCCCTGCCTTTAGGAAGCGGTCCTCCTAACAAACCACCAAATGACCTCTTATACATTTCCACATACCTAACCTAACTCTAGTTTATGGAGTGTACTATAGCTATCCTAACTCGGGATTATAGGCAGGTCTAAGTATGTTTAAAAATTGTAATGATCCCTCCTGCTGACTCCAACTGTGGTGTAGTAATGTTGCAGTGTGACAGCCTGTGAGACGAGGTGTACCACTTGTGGGGCTCTTGCTATAATTAATGTCTTCTTGCATTATCGCAGTGTCTTCTTAGAGCACTATTGTAGTTGAAAACGTTTGTATGCCTTGATTTTGCTTGTAACAATTATAAGCAACTGTATAAGGTAGCTGAAAGAGCCGTGTTGTTATTTACAGCGTTTAACAATGAAAGAAGAGCCGGATTCTGGCAAGGGCCATACTCGTTTTCAAATGCATCTGAAGTAGAGAGGCTGCACATTTTGGCAAACTGCACTTCCTAGAGTTGGACGGCGAACGAGGTCAGGGTCTGTGGCAAGCTTTGATCACATTGTAATGTGTCCCCCTTTAAAAAGATAGATCATTTACATGCTGCGAATGTCATCGCAGTCACTCAATAGAGAGCCTCGATTTGGATTATTCAGGGTGGTGGTCTCTTTGCTTTTCAACCTGCATCAAATGGTAGGGAGACGGAAGGGGAAAGAGGAAAGAGAGTGTTATTGAGGTCCATATAATATTTTCTATTTTTCATGGATTTTGTCAATTTAAATTTATGATCTGAAAGATAATCCATATCTTCCTTGAACTAAAACCGTTTGACGTGGCCGATCCTTTGCACAATCAGTTAAGCAGCAGGCGTAATAATTCTGTGCACACCAGAGGCAGTTGCCACCCTCTTATAACACATGTGGGAATGTAGAAGAACTCCAGCGTGGTGCTAAATAAAGAGGACATCTCAGTAATTAGAGGTAGATACAACGGGCCTTTTTAGCTCGCCACATCCATTACTCTCATTTAGTTTCTGGAATAGCAATTGTACTGTGTCCTCATGTACTATGAGCAGCCATCCGACAGGTACATTGGGAACTATTCACAAACTGCATTTTGTAGTGCTACAAAACATACTAGAAAATGCTTCTCACAAACCTGCGTGTAGCATTTACACATGCACTTCCGCTATCTTTTTCGGTTCGGAGATCTCCACTCCGAGTGTGAAGTCTCAGCACACGTAAGTATACTTTTTAGTGATTAGATTAAATGGGGGTGGGGACAGGGAAGTGGCTGGAAAATGGAGAATACTTACTACTAAAGGAGAGGGGAAAATGGATGAGTTAAGGGGGGTTTAAAGAGGGGTTTAGGAAGGGACGTCTACGCCACAACAAATGAGTATGCCTATTACTATTCTCAGACTGCACTTCTGAGGTTACTACAGGTGAAAAGGCACCCAAACTGTAGTAGTTCACCACAACACATGGCCAACCATTGTTACTGCTACAACCTTCCATAGGAATCAGTGGAGTTGGGGGGCTTTGAGTAAAACCCATAGGATGAAGTTACATTTATTTATCAAAATATATTATCATATTTGAATGTTAAAATATATAAAAATAGTACTTTTTAAATTTGTTATAACATTTTTATGTTTACAAATTAAGCTAGCTGTATATTTTATTAAATATAATTAATTATATACACCACTTTTAATAGTTAATACAGAGTAAAATTGTTTTATTTTTTTCATTTAGGTGGGATTTTTTTTAAATTCAACCATGAGCAAAACCATTATCAATGTAATAAATTTACAAAATAGCATTTTTAAGTCCAAATGTAGTTAATAGTGCGGCATCGTTTTGTCTTTAGTTCTGTGTTTACAATAATCATATAAAAACGATTTCTATAAATATTTTAAAGCAAACGTTTTCTGAGTTGAATAAACATTTTTACTTTTACCTATACTTTACCTTAGGGAGACTCTGCATTCAGGTTGGAGATCTCTGCATGCTAAAGTGTAGGGAAAACTTACCTATACTCTACCATAAAGTAAAGCCTGGGAAAATTATAGGGAAAAGTAAAAAAAAAAAAAAAAAAAAAAAAAAAAATTAAAACCTAACTTGAAAAAAACTTCTAAAAATATTTACCGTGTTGGCACAAAGAAAAAAATGCTATGGTACTGTGTTGCACCTTGCCCTTTTTGCAGGGTCATCCCCAATGTTTTTGCCTCCTTCCTCCTAATTTTTCTGACAAGGTTTTGTTGGCTTTAGGACTCTGGGCACTTTACCACTGCCAAACAGTGCTAAAGTGCATATGCTCTCTGTGTAAATTGTACTGTTGATTGGGTTATCCATGATTGGCATATTTGATTTACTGGTAAGTCCCTAGTAAAGTGAACTAGAGGTGTCCCGGGCCTGTGAATCAAATGCTACTAGTGGGCCTGCACAGCTGGTTGTGCCACCCACATTAGTAGCCCTGTTCACATGGCTCAGACCTGCCACTGCAGTGTCTGTGTGTGCAGTTTTAAACTGCCAATCCGACTTGGCAAGTGTACTGACTTGGCAAGTGTACCCACTTGCCAGGCCTAAACCTTCCCTTTTACTACATTTAAGGAACATCTAAGAGTAGGCCTTAGGTAGCCCTAGGGGCAGGGTACAGTGTATGTTTAAGGTAGGACATATACCAGTGCGTTTTATATGTCCTAACAGTGAACTACTGCCAACTTTGGTTTTCACTGTGCAAAGCATATCTCTCTCATAGGTTAACATAGGGGCTGCCTTTGACTATCCTAAAAACGCAGATTCCCTTTGAGAGCAGATAAAAATGTGGAGTTTAGTGCCTCTGAACTCACAATTTAAAAATACATCTTTTAGTGAAGTTGGTTTTTAAATTGTCCGTTCGAAAATGCCACTTTTAGAAAGTAGGCATTTTCTTGCTTAAACCATTCTGTGACTCTGCCTCTTTGTGGGTTGTCTGTATGGGTCATTTTGACAGTTGGGCTGTTGTGCACCTCTCACTAGACAGTGACACAAAAGGGGCAGGGGTGTAGCCTGCATATCCTGATGAGCCATCTGAGCTAGAGGGAAGGGAGGAGTGGTCATTCACACCTGAAAGGACTGTGCCTACCCTCACACAATGCAGTCTCCAACCCCCTGGTGGGTGTCTGGGGCCTGGCCTGGACAAGGAAGGATCTCACAAACACTTGAGATATTGCTTTGAAGTATCAACTTCAAAGGCAGAAAGGGGTATAAGAAGAAGACCCAAAACCCCAGACTTTTAGAATCTTTTTGGAATCAAGAGGAACCTCTTCCCACGAGAAGAACTGGAGGAGGAGTACTTTCCCTTTGCTGTGTTGCTTTGCTGGACTGGCCTGCAGTTGCTGCTTCTGCCTGAAAAGTGTGCAAAGGGTGAACTTTGCTGTGTGTCCTGCTTGAGAAAGTTCTCCAAGGGCTTGGAGTAGAGCTTACCTCCTGTTGGAAGTCTCAGGGAGATCACAAACTTCAGTTTCCTCTTCCTACAGCACTGGGAACTGTGTGTTTTGTGCTGCTTAAGGAGAACAACCACCGTGATGCCATCAACGATGCCGCTGACCTGCACCGTGACCTGCTGACGCCGCAAGGAACCGCACTGCCCCGCTTTGCACGCGACCCTGGTCTCACTGACGCCGTCATCGGATGACTTCACTGAGCCGCTGCTCGCACTGCGACCTGTGGGCCCGCACTCTGGCATCACCTGCTCACACCGCAGCATGGGCCCCGCCGCTGCTGCTCCTATTGACACCGGTGCTGCTGTCTGAACCGTGGCCTGTGGACACCGCTCGTGAGGTAACACCGCTCGTGAGGTATATGAAGCACCGTCCCATCCCACACCTCAGTCCAGGTCCACCGACACCAGCACCATCGACTCCAGTGTCATCACCAGGCATCCCTGCCTGCACCGTGGCCTGTGGACACCAGCACACCCAAAATAAAAATAGAAAAAGTGAATAATAAATGTGTGGCAGGATATTCTCATTTTGTATTTACTGACTGGAAGGCATGCCCTCCCTGTGATGGCTATTTAAACTATTTTTGTTGGAGCTTAGTGATGTCCCTACTTGGGGAAGGGACACCACTAAGCATTTTTTTTAATGGCATGGTGGTGTGCAGGGAGTGCAACAGCCCCCAAGCAACATAAAAAATAAAAATAAAAAACAGTAAGGGGCTGATTAAAATTTTGGTGGTCGGACTGCCAATACGGCGGTCGGGAGCCTCCCGAACGCCGTATTATGATGTTCTCACGGGGCTGGATGGCGCAGACTGTGTGGTGGCATTGGCTTCAGCTTTAAGGGAGAGCCAAGGCCAATGCCGGGGCACTGTCTGCGCCGCCAGTACAGTCGGAATGCACACGGTTGCCATTGCAAACAGTGTGCATTCCAACTGTGCTGACGGGGCAGGCCCAGCACTGCCCACAACAAGGGTGGTACAGGGGCCCCTATGTGGCCCCTTCTCTGCCTTTTCAGCCACCTTTTCATGGTGGTGTCCCTGCCATAAAAAGGTCAGCCAAAAGGCAAGTCGTGATCAGTGCGGCTGTACCAATATCAACACCGTTGTGGTTGACCACTGCTTTCTGCACTGCTGCAACCGCAAGATCTGTAATCCTGGTGGTTGCTGCGGTCTTGTGGTGGTCTGATCCTCTAAATCTGGTGGTCGGACCTCCGAGGATGCCTTGGTTGGACTGCCACTATGAGTACGGTGATCCCAGGACCGCCAAACTCCTAATCGGGCCCTAAGTCTCCAGAAGGTCTTTAAAATAAATTTTTATAGCATTCCTAGCAGAAGCTTATGGTTTTCTGCTAGAGTGTTGAGCCCCCTTGTGGTGGATTCTTTGGCTGCACTTTGCAGCGTGAAAAATTGTTAAAAATAAATAAATAAAAAGACTCAGGCCCTCATTACGAGTGTGGCAGTCGGACCGCCACATACAGGGCGGTCCGACTGCCATATTATGACTGTGGCAGATGTGCTACGGTTAGACCGCTGGCTCTGCCAGGTTGCCGCCTGGCGGTCGCAATCCACCAGGGCAGTGCTGCAAGCAGCACTGCCCTGGGGATTACGAGTCCCCTTTCCGCCAGCCTTTGCATGGCGGAAAGGGGGCATCAGGGGCCCTCATTGACAGCTCCGTCGCACATTTCACTGCCCAAATTATGGGCAGTGAAATGAGCGCCAGTTGCTGTCCCACCCGATCGAGCCAGCGTCAATGTTGTGGTGAGTTTTCCACTGGGCCAGTGGGTGGAAACGCTGTTTTCGCCCTCTGGCCCAGCGGGAAACTCCTAATAGGGCGGGCAAAAGACTTCCATTACTTGCCTCCTGTGAAAGGACCGCTGAAGTCGTAATGAGGCCGTCAGTCTGTTGAATTTTTTTAAATTAAACTTTATTACATTTGCTTATGAGATTCATCTTTATTAAATATTGCACTGTGTGAATTGTTGGAATATACATTCCTGGCCTGCGACCAACCTCACACCACACCTTAAAGTAACTAAAACTAGCACCCTAACCATGCAGTGTTAACTGTCTCCCATATTACATCACTCGAGACATTCTACTGCATCATGCATAGCATGACTGCAATGTCTAAAATTACATAATTGATGATAACGCTATACTTGGTGGGGTGGTAGTTATAGTTAGTTTAGGGCTCAAGGTACAGTTAATCGAGATAACTAAAAGTGGTAAATTTCAGTGGTTTTGTTTGTTTAAAACAACGTGGTTTAAAAGACATTTCCACCTAACTATAAGATCCCTTGAACCTTTGTGTTTTTCAGTGGCATTAAAGAGTAGCAGTGTTGACAATGCAAGGTTATAGCTCGAGCCAAATAAAGTCTTTATGAGGCACATAAATGAGCAGACTGGATAGGCTGAGTCCTTGGCTGCCATATTTTTGTTGTCTTTAATATTATTTATTGAATTGATCACTGTTGATTAAACAGTCCAGACCTAGCAAAATTATTGGACGTGTGCCAGGTGCTGTCATGAATTCATAATCATTTTGCACTCCAAGACATTGGTAGCAATGTACAATCATCAGGTGCCTGTGAGGCACCCCAACACCTGTCAAGATGTTCAACTGACATAACTGATTGTACTGGTGGTGTCCAGTGTCTTTTGATTTACAGAAGAAAAGTTTACAATGGATCCGCTGAACATTGTATGATGTTGTGGACACTCTGAGGGGCATTAGATCATTTTCTGCTTTGACTGATTCCAGGTAATAGTACATGACTTAAGTTACCATAGCAATTTTTGTACAAGGCCAAAAACATGGGGAAGCCCCTTTGGGGAAAGGAAACATCCTACAACACACCAGGCATGCTTTTTTTTCATTCCAAATGAAGGATGTCCTACTTTCCTTTCCCTATTTTGTTTACATCATTTGCAAACCAATAGATTAGACAACCAGTGCATGCATTAGTGCAATATAGAAATTCCAATCTGTTTTGTTAAACTTGATTATTGCACTATGTAAAAGCATCTAAATTGAAGAAAAACATGTATTCTTTCTTCTCATGTAACAGAAATGGTACAAAATCAGTTCTTGGCCTTGCCATAACTTTGGTTGTCTCGCCAGCCTTATGTTTTCAAAATCATAATAAAATACATATAGATATGTATACATAGAGGGGCTTTTTCAGCCCTCTTCATCCATTCATCTGCCCAAGAGTCATTTGCATTTAGCTTCTGTCAGCCACAGCCTAGTGCATGGGGCAGTGGTTCAGCCCACATTAGACTTTGACTCTGTTCACTGATTGTGATGGTTGTTTGCTCTTGCACATGTGTACATTAATCTAGAAAGCAGTTCACTTCAATATTAGGGCTGGTAGGCTAATCTCTGCTTTTTAAAGTTAAGCAATGGATATTTTTTGTAATTGGTCTTTTTTATTTATATTGTTTGCAAACATTCGAGCATCACCTTTAGACACTTCTACATTTTTATATGTTGTTACTTTTCTAGTACTTTACACTTGTAACGTCTGTTACAAATGTTTGCAAAACATAAATAAATTACAATAATGAAAATTGAATGGTTTGCCAATGCCAGACCTATGGATTTGTAAAATACTCCTATCAAGAGTTCAAAAAACTTGGACCCAGCTTTGTGTGCTATGTGTTCACTTACAGTTGTAAAATTATCTGTAAAATAAATATTTAGCAATACTTTCCTTCATCTTTTTAATGGCGTAGAATTCTTTATGGACAACAGAAGAATGCTTATGGCTCATTTCCGTGATACACACACAAATACAAATAGTACAGCAGTGCTTTGCAGTTTTATTTGTTTGCACTAATGCAAATCTTCTGCAATATTTATGTTATTTTGAGAAGTATACCTCACTGTATGTTTCTGTTAACATTGAATTATGGTTATTTGCTGGTCACTCCCCGAATGTCCAGTGACTGGGCTTTGCCTCTCAGTTCATCAAATGCAAGAACTTACCAGTGTTTGTGTTAATTTACTCTGTTTGTTCCCATAAGGCATATAAATCAATGTTTTTCCAATTTTATGCAGTTTGTACAGTGCTCATGGGGGAGGGCCTTGGCGTGGCAGCACTGCTTGTAACTAACGCTCCCCCACCAGCTCGCTTTCTTTATGTAAGTACTTTAAATAAAGAACTAGGAAGTGTACAATTAACATACAACATTCTTTCAGACTTTTGTCTGTGTTGGTTGAATTTGATAATGATTATTTTAAATGTGTCCGCGATAATTACAATTTTCTTAGCTACGACATTGGAAAATCAGGATGTTTTTTTTTAAACCCTGAGACAGTAATACCTTGTAAAAAACTTACTAAAACTTTTAGCAGTAGCCAATAAAGAAGCTCCGTTTAAATTGTTTTAGACTTACTTGTAAAATTACAGAACTCTTCCACTTTTATTAGTACATCTAAATTGGAAACTGCCTTTTAAAACAAAATGACTGTAGAGGCATTGGTTTATAAAAATTTTTTGTCATTATGCTCCCAACACTTAACACAAACCACAAAGCTGAAATAAAATTCAATCTTTCTCATTTCCTTTCTTCTTCATTCTCCCAAAGTTAATTCACGTGGTTGTGTGAACAACTGCACAGATACAGAGGAAATATAATTAAAATAGCAAATAAACCATAAGCCCAAATTCATATACTAGCTGCAAAATAGTTGAAATAAAATTGCAAGACAAACCAGTATGTGATGGTCACTAATTTAAGATATCATTCCATGTGAAAACATTTCTATGTGCCATTCCAACAAATTTGTTTGAAATGTATGTCCCAAAGGCACTGTAAACACTACCATGTCTGTATAAAACATAGTCTTCGAACACTATATCAGTAAATGTTTCACTTTATGGCACAACAATAATAATAATAATAACTGACTTTAAATATAGTTCTCCAAATTTGACATATGCCATTAGTAAGCTCTGTAAACGACAGATGTAAGTAACCATTACCTTATTCAACGGCACTACATACACTGACATTGGAAAGATAAAAAGTTGAGTCTGCCTTGCTGGGATTCAAACGTCTGACCTTCAGCATCACTGCAGACCTCATTAATGAACATTAACTAACTGAACCATCTTGTCATATTGCTAGAGGGTGCGCTTTACCTTCATCTTATAAGGTTGTTAATAACATGCAAAGAAGGATCTTGATTTGGCTTTAAATGAAAAGTATCGTTAGTTAATACATTTCACTTCTAAGATATTATGATATCCTGAAAGCTCCCTCATGAAGTTTCAGTTTAAGATGTCAAAGAGCTTCTCACTAAATGAGTCCAAACATTTTGTTCCATCGCTGCCTTTACCTAGTTGATTGAAGTAGTCTGGTCACAAAACATAATGTTTAATGTGAGAAAGTAAAAAGTGATGGCCTGCAGATGTGATTGTCTTAAGTCTGTTTTTGTGTTCTTGCAGTCATACTTCTGCACAACGTGTAAGGTGATGTATGTAATAGATATTAATTGATGTACAGGAAGCCTTTTTCTGATCATTAAATAAGCAATATGCGACCTTCGAGATCAACCAGTGTCTGCGTGCATAACCGCCATAAGTGATTCTTAATCTTTCGATTTCTGTGCCTCCCCCCCCCCCCACTTAATGATATTGGAATCCAGGACTTCCACTGAATCATTACTGGAAGCTAGGGAACCTCAGCTTAAGCAATTTCAATTATTTGAACCTCAAAACAATACATACAAATACAGAAACAAGCATTCATCAAACAAACATACAAGGGATTAAACATTTAATTTAATTCACAAACAAATATGCTAAATTAAAATGTTCATTTTATTGGGGAGTTTGGGACATTTTGTAATTAAACTGAAGCGACTCATCATCCATATTTTATTCTGTTTGTTGTATTTGCACTGCTTCCACTAATCAAATTGAGAACACTAACTTAATGTGTAGCCTCCAATTCCAAATGCCTTCACATTTACAGAACATTTTAAAATATTCAGTTTTACATTTTGCCTCTTTATATACATTTCAATAATCAGATCATCTTAATTATTTTTTTAAGCAGTTGCAGACCTCTAAGGGGCCCCTGACAACAGTTTAAGAACCACTGACTTAAAAACACAACATTGACATATTTTGATGGCTGGGGAGGAGTGGTTGTGTAATCAAACTACTTCTTTATCATCATATTAAAGGATCTTTATCTACTGAAACTGCATCCACCAATCTATGACTTGGTGTAAGATTTTCCTAAGTCTGTTTTTTTTCTCATTTAAGGATTTTCCGTCCTGACAACATTTTGATTCTCAAAGCACAGTCTGTCCCTGCTAGGAATGTCTTTTCTGGTTGGCTAGGGCATGCACCTAAGCCAGGCAGAACCCACCATTCTAGTCCAGGTGAGTAAGTTACACACCAAAGCTAACCTGTTCTCGCCGCCTGGTAGCTTGGAGCAGAGCAGTCAAACTCATCATCAGAGGCAATGTGTAAAGCGTTTGCGCAACACACTGACAGCAGTGACACAATAAATACCACACAAAAGAGACTCCACACAGGATTATATACAAAATGTTTCTTATATTGTAAATACATATATCATAGACCAAAAACGACATCAATTAGGAATGTTATGCATATTATACCAGCACTGAATTAGTAATCAGAATCCTGATAATGATAGCCGCAATATCATTACTAATTCCTCGAAGCATGAAATGCAGAAAAGGGTAGTGGGTCACCGAAGTAATGGAACATGATTCAGAGACCAGTTGCTTAAAACATTAGTTATCACCACCATTGCATGATTCCTTGCAGAACACCAACATTGAATGCCTGCGGCATGAAATGCAGCAAATTAGGCAATAAAACACATGAATCATCAGGGGAAAAATAGGGCTCGGCATACTGGTGTGCGTATTAAAGATTATATGGTAATTAGGACAAAATCGTAGGCCGCAGGTGCACCTGCATGCCCAATTCTTGTTGTATGGTAAACTCCTAGTTTGTGGTCAGTTCTTAAGGGTGGGGAAGCCTCTGTTGAGGACTTCCTGCCCGTAATGACCCCAACAACAAGACTAGCACCCCCAAGGTACGTGCCAACCTGGGGGGCACTCAATATAGGATGTGGCAGGGAGGCCTCCCTGGTTCTCCCATATGCAGACTGGTTAGATGACAGCTGCCTGTGAGTGCGCAGTGCAGCTACTGAAAGCAAGAGTGCAGCTCCTTTCTCCCACACGGCCCACCTTTTCTCACTCCTTGACTAAAGAAGCTACTCTGAGGGATTACCTCTGTAAGACAGCAGGGAGTGCTTTTTGAGTGGCACAGTTCTCCAGGGGGCTACCCTCAATACCGGCAGATGGTCACGCTGGGTCGGTGATCGTTCCTTGGGCAGCCGGGCCCCATACACAGTGGCTCGTCGGAAGAGAGTCTCTGCAGCTCTGGGGGGAGCACAAAGCGCTAGATGCACGCACTGCTCCAGCTACAAGTGAAGCGCTCAACACGTGCTGATCCAGGAACAAAAACACATGCTGCTTTCCTTGTGAAAGTAGGAAGCACCTCACTCACACACTGTTCCTGGCTTCAGAGAGCCGCAAGCAACGCTCAACATGTACTAGGTGAAAACACACACTGCAATCTCACGGGGCTAGAAGCTGAGGCACATGTTGAACCAGAGACCAGCAAAACAGCGTTCAGCCAGCACTGGGCCTTGAGAGAACACTTGGGGGGACACAAAGCAGGCAGACAGGCCAGCTCATTAATGCCGGTGCAAAAGTAGTAATCCTCCTGCAGCCCAGCAGTAAGCAGGTAGCAGGCCCACACAGCTAGGCAGTTTTCTCCTGACACACCACAGCGCCTTGGTAGATCAGGGTGAGGGAACAGCTGGTAGCAGGGCAACAAACAGAAAAGCAATCCAATGAGTCATTTAGACCACCCAGCAAGTAGCAGGTAGCAGGGCAACAGCGGAAGAGCAGTCTAGATGAGTCCTTTTAGCAGTGCAGCAGTCCTTCTGACAGAGGTTTGGTTCCAGTTCCAAAAGTGTTCCCCAAACATGGGGTGAGAGCCATTGCACTTAAACTCCAAGTGTCTTTGATGTAAGGGCTGACTTCAAAGGAACCTTTTCAAGTGGAACACAACCCTTTTCAACCAAGCTCTGGTTCAGATATCAGTACGGAGTAAATCACCCCTTTGTGTGAGGGCAGGACACACCCTGCCAACATGTAAGGTGTGAGCGACATCTCCCTCCCCAGCCCAGGAAGACTATCAGTATGCAGATGGATGCAGATGCCTCTACTGTCACACCCCGCCCCTCTTGTGTTGTGGCTGTCTGAAAAGTATGCAAAAAAGTGTAACTGTCACTCTGCTCTAGATGTGGATTGAAGCCAGACTGCAGTACACTCGAGTTATAAGCACAGAGAAATGCCCACTTTCTATAAGTTGCAAATCTAAAATAGTAATGTCAAATCCAACTAGACCAGTAAGCAGGATTCCTTACTACCATTCCAAACATACCAACACTACTCCCTTCAGATACGAAATTAACACTTAGAATCATATTAGGGAATTCCCAATGCTAATCTATGAGAAAAGCAGCCATCACAGTAGTAAAAAAACAAAATAGGCTGTCTGTCACTACTAGGACATGCAAAACATAAAAGCACATGTCCTATCGTTTACGTACTCAGCACACAGCCTAGAGGAATACTTGGGGCCTAACTTAGGGGTGACTTTGGTGTAATAAAAGGGGAGTTTAGGCTTTGGCTTGTAGTTTGAAATGCCAAGCCAAGGTGGTAGTAAACTGCACACACAGGTGCTGCAGTGGCAAACCTGAGATAAGTTTGAAAGGCTACTACCTCTGTGGGTGGTACAGTCAGCACTGAAGACTTATTAGTAGCATTTATTTTACAGGCCCTGGGTATATGGTATACCACTCTACAAGGTACATGTAGGTAAATCAAATATGCCAGACATACGTAAGCCAATCACACCAAGTTTTAGGGGAGTGAGCACATGCACTTTAGCTCTGATTAGCTGTGGAAAATTGCTCAGAGTCCTAAATCCAACAAAAAGAACGTCAGAAAAATAGGAGGGGAAGGGCACAAAGTTTGGGGATAACCCTGCAGAAAGGGCCAGTCCCAATTACGTTACTATGTGTGCTCCTTGACTACACTCTCAAGGATCTCGGACTGCTTCAAAATCATGGTTAAAAATTACTAGTACATTCCAGAACCCTCTGAAATCTTCCAAGCTATAGATCATAGTCAGTGTAACAATACAAGCTCCTGATTGTTCTCACTTTAATAGAGGTTTCTGAGAAATTCAGGTTAGTGAAATGCAGGACTGTAGAATTTTCCAGGACCTTTAAGTTCCTGAAAGAAACACTATGCTGTATGAACATTGTCAGAGCAGCCTCTGCATAAAAAACGTTATTCAGCAACTATATACTGCCTGAGAAAGCCACAGGTCTATGGCAGTTCGACATCATGCTTGAACAGAATTTTTCATGTGACCTGTTTTTATGATTGTGGAAGAAGCGTTTTAAGTGACTGCTGATCTCAGGACAGTTTTGAACCTTCCTGTTGGTAACCATGGTTAGATCTTCCTTTTTGTTTTTGGTGACTACCACTCTCACATCTTGAACACTCCCCTCGCCTGAAAATTATTGATACATTTAAAAGTGGTCTTGGCTTGGAACACATTCACTTCTCCTGACTTTTCCAACACTTTTGTGAGTTATTTTATACTCTGTCCTGTGAATTATAGCAATACATGTATTCTGTGTGTTCTTGCATACTACTTTTTTTAAATGTAAACCTGTTAATGCATGGCTCTTTGTAGCAATTTCAGGCTGCTTATGGTTTAGTATGAATTTTGTTTTCAGCTGAAATCGCCTCATTTACACTATTTATGAGCCCAAATGTATGTTGCATAGAATGTGTGAGAAGTAAATATTTTCCGGAATGCGTTTGTGCAAAGCCATCTGAAAAATTCTTGCACAGGCACTCATTGCATTTAGCAATTTATCTTTACAGATTTGAATGCACTGCCCATATTTCGTAATGTTTTCTGTCATTTCATTTGTAAACCATTAATTCAGTATCGGTGCATCTGAATTCCCTGACGATTTAACATTATTTTACTCTAATGGTCCATAACACTAATTAAAAACCCTAATTCAGCTTCTGACTTTCTCTAATCATAGCCATCATCTATCTACCTGTTCATCAAACTTAGGGCTATTTGTTTTCTTCTTCAATTAGTTATAAGCATCTCAGCAATAGAAGATCTTGTTCCATCACATTGGATGCACTTTCTAACTGACACGAATAAGCGCTTTTGTAGGACATCTATTTACTGCTTAAAGCACTCATAGGTATCAGCTTGTATCACACTCTACTTCATGAGTATCTAGAATTTCCTGCTGGGTGACTCAGCCTTCGGTTAATACTCACATTTTATTTGCATCTCAATTTTCACTAGAAGAAACGTCTCTCAAGTGTCTCTTTTTTAAAATAAGTCACTACCATTTCCCTTTACACGACCTTCATAACTTATTTGACAGGTAGTAGAATTAGATTTGTTATAGATTGTGTCCTCTGGTATTTATCAGATTAAGAAAACTATGTGTCTTTCCTCTTTCTCTTGTTACTGTCCACCAGAACAATTCTTTTGCTGCTTATAAAAATTCTCGTGACTTCCTTTATCCAACTGTATCAAGAGGTGTACCATATTAATTTTATGTGAGCTGGTCCTTTCAAATCGGAGACTGTCTTGACGTTCACGTGTCCCGGTGGAAAGTCACTGGAGGTAGTTAAGTCATGATTACAGTCTGATACATCAATAATAGGCCAACACTTAACTTACTCCCCAACAGTGACTTGTATAAATGAAGACAAAGCTCAATCGAAAATTAACTCCATAAAAATGTTGCTTGTTTATGGCGTATTATCTTGAGACAATATTGACTTACTTAATCATGCACTTTTGAGTCTTCTATATCATGTAATGAATATGAAAATATATGTTAAGTGATGGCTCATTGAAAACGAATGCCATAGACTTAAGCACCTTCCTAGGGCATAAGATTTGAATACATGGACTTATTTGTTGTGTAGTGTCTGGTCATCGCCAGTGTCTTCTTTTTCACACTGGGTCACTCCATAGATTTTGAAAGTTGCAAAATATTGTTTACATTCATGATGCCCATGTTACTTTGAGACTGGAAACAAGCTAAAATAAGCTAAGTAAATTAACAGCTCTACCTTCCTATTTACTTCCCAAGACTAGGCAATGTCAGAAAACTGATATTCATCTAAATTTGAATCTAAAAATTAGATCAGTGGTGGCTCTGCTCTAAGAGGAGCTTAACTCTTACTGCAAAGACTCTGGAAAGAGGTTACCATGACCAGATCTAGGCTATTATCCATGCTCTGAAATCCAAGTTCAAGAAAATGGAATCTGAGAGTTGACCAAGGTAGGTTTAGATTCCGCTACTTAGGAGCTTGTTTGTGTCAAGCTCTCTAGTTCTGATATTGATCTTAAATGACCACGGACTAGATAATAGACATTTTCTTTTAGTCTTTATTGAAATGCCCCGAGATTTGAAAAAAACTATATTTTCATCTTTAAGTAATTAGAAACTCGACATTCATTTGCAAGACTAACTCACCTTTGTAAATATGGTTCTAGAACGTTTCTGATTTGAAAGAGGCAGTCCAATTCTAGAAGACGTTCCAACGAATGTAAACATGTACGTTTCAAAATACCTTCAAGTCTGTGTGCAAAAAAGATCTTTTTAAACTGAACGCGTGATTCTCATAAAGTGTCAGTACGTACATGTACCCTGATGGCATTTGTGCTTGCTTTCCTAAAAGTGTTTTATTTCTAGGGATGCTTGTGTGAAGGTATGCCTGCGAGACAGGATTTTTAACATCACATATTTTTGTATACAGGAAGGCCCCAACTATATTAGTCATCCCAAACAATAATAACATGCAGCTGTGTCACCACAATCCCTAAGGGTGAATAAAAGGTTTTGAGACTGAATATTTTCAGTGCTTACTACATAAACTCTTAAAATGGTTCTCAGCTGCACATATAAGTCTTACATTTGTTTTTCCATCTTTCAGTCTTTTGTTATCATTGTAGTGTCATTTGCATTTGGTGCACTTTTGATCCTTTTTTGAGGAGGAAACACAGAACCTGTTTCTTAATTGAGGGTTCAAACTTTAATGGTAAAGAGGACACCTCCTATCTTTCATTGTCTCAGGAAAGGCATTTCAATTCACCCCAACAGTACACGCCACCGAAAGACCCGGATTCTCCCAAACCTTGTCACCAGTTATGCCAACAATCATGGTAGTGTTCAGCTTGCACGTTGTTTTAATGTTTGTGTCCGATTGAACACATTTTTGTAGTAGCTTGATTTCATGCCATTTTTCCGTTGTGTTCTTAAGTGGGTGTTAGATTCCATCTTTTTCACTATAACACTGTGAAAGTAAAATGTGGAATTCTCATAGTATTCCAACGATGTTCAAAGCCACGGAAGGTTTCAGGTTGATAATACTTTTAAGGTGTGAAAGAAAGTTCTCCGAGTACCTCCAATTTGAACGGATTTTAGATTATTCCCAAGACTGTTGTAGAAGTATTATCTATATTTTTAATTATCCATTTGACAGACAAAAAGGGATAAGATCTGCCATATACGTTTTAGATGTGGCAGGTACTAAATAATACATAGTTTACCTGTTTTTGGTTACATCCTAGACGGATCTCTTCAGCCGCTTGCTTTTCTGTCAAAGAGGTTTTAGTTTGCTTACACTGCTGTTGTCTAAACGATCTGGGGCGACCCTCAAACGTTTTTAACATTTAAAATCTTAATAGTATTAATGCATATATTCATGCCAAAGTTTTTACCGGGTATTTGTGCACACTTCCACTTCTGGCATTATATTTAACCTCAGGTGGTTAGTTTTTTGTTTAAAATTGGTGCAGTAGTTTATTTAACAATATCATTATTCTTGAATACATAATGATCGTCCTTTTTAATTTTCAGTACTGAATGCTGAGATATTTGCGCACATCATTTCTGTTCTGATGATCATGTCCTTAAAGTACTTTCTACAGCTGCGGCACATTTTCATTTCAAGCAAATATGCCAAACCCTTCAGCTAAAGCATGCAGATGTTTTTTGCCTGAGTAATACATTGCTAAAAATATCTTAATTGGCACAAATTGAAATGCATTTTATGTTCTAGTAGGAAAACGCTTTATTTGCACAGATAAAAAGTGTTTTTGTTAAACCTAGTATTTCACACCTAAAGGTCATTTGAGCCATCCGCCAAGGAGCAGAACTCACATTGAAGGTGGCCAATGATTCATCCGGAAGTGGTGACACTTGAAAACATGGGTCTGAACCAAATCTGCTCCCCATATGTTTTCATAAAGTTAAGACAGTTTATTGTGTTTATCGTTATAGGCCTGGAAACTATTGACATGTTAGACAAACATATCCAACATGTTTCTTTATTCCGGTTTGCTAAGTTTACCATATGAACCTATAATCCTCCTCAATGGCAGTTTGACACATTACTCAGGCAACTGGGTTGAGGCCGAGTTTACAGTTAAATAACTTGCGTCTCGCCCTACAGTTTAAATCATCACATGTATTTATCTTCGTCTCAGCCACTCGTTGGTACAAGGCGCACAGAAGCGGATATCCTAAGAATTGTTTCTTAAGTGTCCTAATAAAAGAAATGTGAATAATGTAGCAAAGTTCTGTGGTTTATGCGAGAAAGAATCTTATTTACTGGGGACACATCTTGAGTTCCGTGTAGATGGTCGGTGTATTGGACCCCAGAGGCACATATTACTGTCCCACGTTTTCTACTATGCAATGAAGCCACTTTGTGTCCTGTGGGTTTTCAACATCAGTAATGCTGTGGGACTATAGTAGGAGCAATGAGGGGCCATTATTACAACCAAAGGGCTAGTGGTAAATGTCCGGGGTTAATGTTCAAAAGGGCATGATATTAATGCCGGCACATTTCTGTTGCTGATCCCTTAGAGTTCAGAATTGAGAGGTTAAGCACAGCATTAACCGCAACACTGCTACTGGGTTTAACCTCACACTATCGAGTGAGTGCCTTATATATCTAATATCTCGGGAGCACGTTTAAAGCCTAGCATACAAGATGATAACATTGTTTTTCGCTATCCTCACCAGGTTAGACTTAGCTGCTTGATTTAGAATATTTATGTATTGTTCACACCTCTACAATATCAGGATAGTAGTTTCCTTTTTTATTTTAAAAATAACGGGTAACTTAATTATTTGTACCTGGGTAACAGCAAAGATAAATTCTGAATTTTCGATTTTTTTCTATTACAAATCATAAGCCTACCCTGATAAAATATTTATGCATGAAACATGTTCTTTTTTTTTTAGATTGTTGTCAAGGTATGCTTTAAATTTGTATTCAAGATAATTAGGGTTTTCAAAGTATTTGTCCTCCGAAATGTTGTGTACTTCTATTGGAGATCTGCAGGCCTTTCTTGTTGATTCACCTATTATTGACTCTGCCTTTTGCCACAGAAGTAATTTTTTTACATTACAGATCTACGTAAAACAGTAATCTGTTGCTAGCTCAATGAAGGCACAGGGATGCTTCTGCTTATTTCACAATGTGAAATATGCATTCACTCCTGTTTGTCACCTTCCTGTAGATATCTTACCACGGAAAACAGCACCTATTTTGGCTTTGGTGAACTACTACTGCATACTGTGCTGCTATGTGCATGATGCTGGGCAACGGCTAACCAATTCAGCAGCAATTGTGTCCCCACTGTTTACATCCCTTCAAATTAACAGTCAAATAAAAGTCAATTTCTGGGTATATGATTTGTGACTCCCTCACCCTGTTTCGGGGCTGAACCCTCCCTTCTGTACTGGTGGACATGCCGCTGTAAAGGTAGGTGCTGTCATGTTCGTCTTGAGAGGTGACATTCACCGCAAAGAAGAAGACAAAAGATATCCTCCGGAGTACATTAGGGGGTAGATGGAGAAGAACTGGTGGTTTATAGTGATAAAAGGCAGAAAACCAAACATTGTAAGTTATTGTCAAAACTAAGCAGAAAATCGCAGATAAAGGACTTTCAGTAAAACCACAAAACCCAAATAAAACTAGTAGAAATACACATATAATTGTGAAAACGTGAATGTCTAGGAAAGAAACATGGCACCTAATGTACGGCATATGAAGGAAGACTAAGATAGCTATGAATGCAAGAAAGCAAATAAGACTGCAAGATCTTAAAGGTAGGCTGGAGAGCAGTGACATAAAATGGCATAAAGGAAGGTACTCGATTTTTCCACGAAAATGGCACACTAACAAAGAGAATACGTGATGAATTATTCTGTTTTGATTTACTATAAGACTAATTTAAGAAATGTAAAAAAAAAAAAAAATATTGTAGTAGAGAAAATAATTGTACACCACTGTCGCTCCCACTTTTACTACTTCTTCTTAAATTGAGACATGCCGCTGCTTTTTAAAAAAGTGACTACCTCTGGGAAAATGTGTGTTCTGTCTGTACCTGTTCGTAGCATCTGCTCTTAGTTCCGTACATCTCTCTAGGTGCCCTACTGACCGTTGTGGTTTTCTGTAATTTTCTGTCTGTTTTTTCTTTCAACTGGGCCCTGTGTCTTCTCCGACTTTATATTGGTGTTAATGTGTACTCCACATATCAAGCATAAACCAAACGTATATATTTAGGACACGCTCATCCTTATTTTTTCGAAATTTTGTAGTGCTAAAATATATTATGGTACGGTGTAGCTAGCACATCTGTTACTTTCCACTCCCGTAGCCAAATGTTCTTGCCTGTTTTGTGCCAGAGATTTTGACCAGATTCCCATATGTTCTGAAGATCTTTTTAACAAGTGTGCAACAGGAGACCAGCATATTCATCAGGAGACCATTGACTCTTCATCGGCCTGCTGATGGCCTGTGGCTGAGAGGAGACTAAGTACAGTGCCCTGAGCAACCGAAGAAAATGGCAGGGTCAGAAAGACCACACCACTAAGCCAAAGGCCACATTTCTGAAGTTTAGAAGTCTTTTCTCTGGTCCTGCCTGGGAGAACGTAACTTAATTAAAGAAAATGCCACTCAGTAGATTAGAAAAGGACCTACATAGTCTGTATGATTGCATGCTTCGTTTAGTGCATTGTGTAGACCCGCATTAGGAACTGGTACATATTCTAAACTGTAGAATTTCTGCGGATGTAGTTGGTCCTGAGGAAAACCTGCTGACTCTGGGTGGCGCTTGAGATAGGCTGAAACATGTTGGCCTTATTGAATTATAGATGCTAGGGGTCATTGCACCCTTTATACATCACACTGTTTTTATCCAAGCTAAAGAACCTTATTAGTAAACAATAAGTAGGATCCTGAAGGCTTTTTTTAACTTGCACTTAGGTTTTAGTAAGAGCTCCGCTTACAAACTGTGTTGAGCCCAACCACTCACACTGGGTGCAGTGGGTGAGGATACAAGGATGAAGCATGCCACTGGTGGTTATAGTGGGTGAGGAGCCTCCTAATATATCTATGTGATGCAAGGGTCACACTGTTTTACCTGGTTGCAGTTCCCTTTCCACGTTGGTATATATTGAGACCAGTGATTTGGAACTTCTTATTACATTTAGAGTTTGCTAGCTGTGAGGCTCCCATGTCTTGTGTAAAGGACTGTAAGAATTATTTACCACAAAAGTAAGCTCTTTTAGTTATTTTACGAATATTGTTTCAACATATTGGAGCATGTATGAGTATCATAGAATTTGCATGCAATTCCTAAGCTTAGTCCTTCTGTACGCAAATCCAGTTGAATGGCTTTTACAAAGAAACCCTTCTTAAAGCTAAAAGCATTCTTCATAAGCGGGCCTCAATTTATTTTTTAAAAACATTTTTTTTATTCAAGAAGATTATGCATTTAATGTCATAAGAGAGTTATAGCACGTTTTAACAATATAGGTCCAAGTGCTGATAAAGTTCAATTACTCATAGTGGCAAAGACCATTTTCTACAGAGTTAGCATTGGTAACTTGGTTTTTGATATGCTGTTTAAACTAAAGCTGATCTTAAAAGATAATGCCAAGATACATATGTGGCCTGACCATTTTTTATTCTATATTGTTTATTTTCCTATTTCTGGGGGATTTCACATTTCCTTTAGTAAAATTTGTAATCTTAGTTTTAATAATACTGTTATCTAATTTGGTAATTTGTTGCAGTAAGCAAGAGTTGTAGCCCTGTGGGAGTCTTATCAATAACAGTGTCAAGCATATAAAATTGCAGATATTTGTCTAATGCCCTGTTTTGGAGGATAGCATCGACTGAGAGCCAGAGAAGAAGAACATTCTGCAATGCATTTACAATGAAAACAATAACTAAAGGAACACCCTTGTTTCTGGCCATCTTGCCTATTCATTTTTAAAGAGTATTAATTTTGAAGTCCTTGCATTACTCACACCGTAATATTAGGTGGAGTTGCATGATTAGCTTCAGAAGCCCAGAAAGATTTTCAAAGCTGAAAGCATAGTCCAGAGGACACAGTGATCTACTTTGTCAAAATCGTTTACCAAATTGATAAATTTGATGTGTTAAGCTTCTGGGATTTTTTCAAGATATGCTGTACTATTTATTTCAAGCTTTGCATAGAAACTATTGTACATCACTGGTCCTTACACCGCTTTAGTGGAATGTATTAAGTTGTTTTTTATTTACCCAATTCTGAAGCAGTTGGTGTAGGTAACTTTAGCAAATATTTGCCCCAAAACATCCAGGAGTGCAGTGAGGTGATAATTATTTTCATGAATTCTGAATCCCCTTTTATAGATTGGCACAACCAGACTATTCTTCCCTGAAGATGGTTAGTAAACGTTAAAAAGGTTTCTGCAAATAATCTGGAGAAAATCTTTGCACAGTACTAAGATGCTGATTGATAGACTGGTATCAGTATCCCATTTGGACCTTCGGTCCTTGACACCTTTGATTTTTGATAAATAGATTAATATCATAATTGCCACCAGATGAACCAGTCTGGGTCAGAGATGAATCATTTTATTTATGTTTAGTATTGTAATGTTTTAGGCGGAGGAAGTAGGACAATACACATTTTGGAAATATTCATGCCATTATTCCTGTACAAAATCTTGGAAATATTCATGCCATTATCCTTTGTGATTTGAATAGATAATTTAGCACTACTTTTAGTTATCACTTTGGCCACTACTTGCCAGAAGGGACCATGTTTTGTCTAGGCACAGTGATTTTTTGAATATCATGGGAGTTGCAGGCTTCCATCAAATCACAGAATGAGTTCTGAAGTAATTCATTAATTTTGTGCAGCAAAATTTAATCTTGCCATAATTATACTTAAAATTTTACAGTAGCAGCTTATCTGATGAAATATCCAAAACTAGTTTCCTTAGGCAAATTAACCATACAAAAACCAAGTTGAGCATATTCTCTAGGTAGCTGTTGACAACTATAGGATTTTGAACTAAATCAATTTAATTTGTTATGGCCGTATTTCATAATATATTAATGGCACAGTAAGTTCCTTGGGCTAAAGGTATAGACATGACTAATTAGTTCACTTTTTCCCACAAAATACATAGGATCCCTTGAGAAGATCTCCGATATCTCAATATTCAGTACAACATTGCATAAATCATATGGGACAAAAGGCTATCTTTTACACAGGTAGGTAGACTGGCATGTTTCCATTGGCATCTGCCATTCCTTAAAGTTCCTAAATATTCCAGTAGTGGAAGATATTTTCACACAGCCCCTTCCTGAAAGGGTTGATTATGATGATTCTAGCATGCTCCTTTGTTCACCAGTATTGTAGATTCAAATGTCAAGGTCCCCCGTGTCTAAAATATATTAATCAGTGTTTCAGGCTTCATTTGGTTCCCCCTTTCCTTTGTCTTAGGAGGACAACATGAGAGGCCATTTTATCCTGTAAACTATCCCACTTCGCTTCAAGTGACCTCCAGTAAATCAGCAGTGGACTCTTGTTAAGAAAATGAACTGTTGGATCTTATGACTGTATTTACCAGATGTTGCTAAACTCCCACCGAATTCTCCAGTATCCCTCACACTGGCCACAAAGAACATGAAAAATGCCTTCTGGAAACCATTCTGGAACCAAAAGTACTCAGATGGAAAACATTAGGGACTGTAAATTAGGGATAGAAAGGTTAACCTTCCATCAACTGCTACACTTCCTTACAAAACAATTGCTGCCGTTCTCACATTCAGGTATATTTTTGCATTGTTAGAATAATTAAAATCATTACAGTAAATCTTCATATATAAATCTAAAATAAGTAAAGACAACTTCTGGCTCTAAAAAAAAAGTACAGAAATTAAAAATATACTATAGTCATCGCAGACCCAGTACTTCATTGTTCAAACAATAATATCTGTAAAACGGAATGCTGTACCGGTACCAAGCCATAGCTGTGTTGCACCTCGGTTGCCATATGTGTACATTTCAAGAAAGTTTTTTTTTTAACTTTAACCATCCAGTTTAAAAAAAATGTACTATTCCATAGCTGAGTGGGACTCTTTTCCCTGAGACCAAAAGCTCAGCACATACCATCACTGCTGTAACCCCTAGATTGTAACAGTGTTCTGGAATGCTAATGTGTTCCCTTTTTAAATAAACACATAGAACAGGTGGATGATGCCATCCCTTTTGTAGCAACCTAGTCTACAGTAGAAGCCAGAGAGGGATTATGTCTTCCTGGATAGCCTAAGTGCGTTTATGGGAACAACTGTAATTTGAAGGTGCAGAAACGGCTCTTTGGTATCTCATCAGGTTGGACGTTATATATTAATTTTGGGTTAATTATATATAAGTGCAGCAGTTAAGATAATTTTTTTTTTTTTGGAACTATGCCAAGTCTACATCATCAATAATTTATTTTACCTCTTTTTTTTTTAATAGGTTTATCTAAGTCAACTTACACCCAAAAAAACATCTGTGAGCATATGAGAAATTTGACACACAGCTATTATTTTAACCAGTGGCAGTATAAAATAGATTCATATAAAATACCTCCTCATGCTTATATGAATCCTATCCACTCTACTGTAATTGAATTAATGTCTTCTAAAGGTCTGACCCACAGAGTTTACTCTTCGCAGCATATTTACCTCTGACTGTTCTTGGTTGACAGTATACTATTAAATATCGATTCTGCAGAAAGGACTTCCAGTAGGCAACTACACATTGTTTTCTGCTCGGACATCAATTGTGTATTATTTTTGCCAATTAAATAATTCACTTGTAGGAGTCTGAAACTCTACAGTTACACTTCTTGTGAGAACTCAACGTATGGCTGTACATTTCGAGATTTAAACCCACTTGAAAAACATCACAATGTTCTCTCCCAAGCTAATATCAAATCATATGTGCACATTTATCTACTTTTGTATAGGTTATCAACGCTTTACAATGACAATCAGAATTATCCTTTTAGATTTAAAAAATATTTTGAAACAAAGCTAAGTTCAGTCTTCGTAATGCCCTGAGAATATTGCTTTTTCTAATGTTTAACTTGTTTCAACCTACTGGTGATCGTCCTGTTATACAAGTTTTCAATGTGTTTGAAAACGACCAGCGTACTTCTTTCTATAGGTAAACATAAACTCAGAAACTACAAAAACTATAAGAAGTATCAAAGAAATGTTTAAGCACTCCTTTGTTATATGCAATATCCATTTTCAGTATGCTTTAATTTAATTCTGGGTCGTCTTTCATTAGGAATAAGCAAGTTTAATCCAGTGTGGAAAATTGCATTTAATTTACTGATTCAGTATGCTTTGCATCTCGTCTTGATTTTCAGTACATCTCCTACTTATCTTAGTAATGGCATCATGCCCACTGTGCAACGCCATTCAATTAATTTTGTGTCTCCTTTATACAAAATGTTGAGCACTGTGGAGTTGATGATCTTGTTTCTTATGCCTGCTTCCATGTTTGTTCCATCACAGTTTTGCTGGACATGGGGAGTGAACTGCATGGCATTAAAAACGTCAATTTAAAAATAAATTCCTGAAATGTAATTGTCATTGTCTTCTTAAAATGAATGTGTGTGCCTAAAGTGGATGGAAACACCCTTGCTTATCAGCAATGAGAGAACCTAGTTGTTCTAGTCCCAGGGTATTTCTACATTTTATCACTTTTTCCTTATCCACACTCATCTACTACGGTGTATGGCCATTGCAAATATAGAAGATCGTGTCATGTCTTTACTTAATGCAAAATAGGATTTATTTTGAACTTAAGATTCATTATTTTAAAATATGTCATACTTATTGACACATAAACGTAGCCATTTCTGTATACAAACTATCCATTTATCAGAAGGAGAAAAGAGTAGAGCTTAACGTGCATGATTGTGTAAAGCGAATGTTTATTAAGGAAATAAACCAACAATAATGTCAGTATGACATCAGTGAAGAATGTTAAACGAAAAGCAGCGTGTCACATTTAATCGTTCTGCTAATAAAGTTTTTTTGAAAGCTGATGGAAAGGATAGGCTTCATCAGATTGTAATAGAGTGTGAATTATTTCTGGTTCACATGTTTGATAACTTTACAGATAATTTCTAAAGACCTTCATCATGACAGTTAGAAATGCCTTTCTGGTCTACTTTTCAAGTGCAAAACATGTTGCAATGTTTGTGTGAGGGTGTTCTCGATAAAATGCATGACTACACATGCCTATTTTTTTATGTTTTTTTACCTGCGTTGACTTCTGTCAATCAGCAGATAGGAGGAAAAAGAGCACCCATAGGATTGGACTTACAAAGATCATTTGTAAGGCAAATAAGGAATGCTTCCATCATGTTTAGGTCTCTAGAATTAGTTCTCCCTTTCACTATATTATTTAAATAAAACCTTTACATATTTACCAAAGAAGGGGCCTGTGTCTTGTAGTCACCAAAAATCATTATACCCGCATGATTCCTGCATACCCTCTAACCTACTACCTTCTCTCACCCCACATAGCACAGTGTGTACTTGCAAGAGGATGAGTCCAATCACTGAATGTCAGTATGTAGACAGTAACAGTGAATAATGGGGATGAGGGGTTCTAAGTGTTGTCCAACAAATGGAAGTGAAGCTTGGGTTGTCTATGATGTCATAGAGAACTCTTAGGTGAAAAACATCCATGATATTCACTTTTTATCATCTATGATTTTATGATATATATGGCATCCCACATCATCTGGCCTTATTTCAACATCTATGCAGGGGCAGAAGAATAATGGGAAGCCATACATAAAACGTTCCCTCCTTCTAGAGATGAAACTAAATACCAGGACACCGTCATCCAATAATGCCACCCCTTCTCTGCTATCTCTCCCCTTCCACACCTGATGTTGTGCTCCCTGGTCTCCAGTGCTTAATTTGTAAATAAAAACGTGCCTGTGCCAAAAGCCCACCTCTCAAATACGTGCATGCTGCAGTTAAATCTGCGAACACGGAATATTGAGGCAGTGTAATCCTGAAGCCATCTCGGGCTTCTTTAATCCATTTACAGCCACCCCCTGCCCCTTCTGCTCACTTCTGCAGCTTTCTACTTTCTCCCTTTGTGACACTTTTTTGTTTTTCTCTTCATCCGTCTTACCCTCGTGTCTTTTGCCCGCAGTAAATGCCCTCAAAAATAAGTGCTGGTGCTCTGCACCGCAAACAACAAGCACAAAATAAGCACCGCTGGTCTCCATGGAGCAGAGAGCTAGTGCTGTATTGACAGGCTTTCTTGGAGTCTTGTAACAAGGCCTGGGATCATTTCATAATGTAACAACAGTTAGAATTAATTTCTGTTTCCCATTGTAACTACATCAAAGCAGTGAATACCCAGGTTTAAAATCTGGTTATTCATGGCAAAGGCTTCCTGTGACAGCCATACATATCATGTAGAATTATAGATGGGTAACTGTGAATAAAAGAGGTGTTTTTCACCAAGGGACTGAGAACAAATGTAGGACGGGGGTAAAGCTCTTACGCATTTGTAGCTCTTCCAAATCACTGGCCCTGATTAAAACACATACTTGGGGTCAGAGGAGTGATTTGGGACCATTTGAAATATGTATGTATATGACCCCCCCACCCATCCCCACTCTTAACATATTTCCTTTGCAGCAATACATTTTCTTTTTAAATGTGTGCTCCTGCCACACACCCACTGCAATCCTATAAAAAACACCATACCCATTCATCTCCAAATTGATTAAAAATATACCTAGGCTCCTGCCATTCACCCACAATACCCTCTGCATATACACCTCTGCATGCCCACCCAAACTGGAAAAAAATACATGACCACCTGCCACCCACCACCATATCCAAAAGTCTCCCCCCTCCGCCCAAACTGCAAAATAAGTACCTCACCTCCTGCTACCCACCACCACCCTTTGCACCATCCCACCTTCCTCCCAGCCCAAGTTCATGATTGCTGCTCTATTGAGAGCGCAGAGATGGCACTATGCTGATAGCGGATCTGAAAGTTGCTTGTAAGCTTACGTTCATTTCTCCTGTCAGTACGCGCTGACTGGGTAGAAAGCAGTTGGTGCGGTCACAGCACTACCCATGTTCTTTTGCACCCTTTGGATCTCTGGAGACCTGGAAGGGACGGAAAATGGAGGAAAAGACTGTCAAACACCATTTGTCTATCTGCTTTAAAGTTTCTGGAGAGCTGGTGGAGGTGACAGAATAACGGGGAAGCGAGCTCTTCCCCCTACTGATGTCACAACAATGGTCAGCCACTGTTGAGTTGTCACTGCATTGAGTTAACGGATTTCAATCCAATTGTTTATGATAAAGACATGTACAACAAGTGTAGGTCTCATTTTGAGCCTACTAATCTGTTTTAAACTCTTGATGTAGACAGTGAATGATGCTCACTTGATATAGTAATGCCTTGATTTGTTTTAAGTGATCCATCTACATTTCATCCGACTACAAGCATCAACTTGCACCACTCATATAATTGCTTTCAACTTTAAACAACATACATATAAAGACATAGGGGGTTATTACAACTTTGGAGGAGGTGTTAATCCGTCCCAAATGTGACGGATATACCACCAGCCGTATTACGAGTTCCATAGGATATAATGGACTCGTAATACGGCTGGTGGTATATCCGTCACTTTACCGTCACTTTTGGGACGGATTAACACCTCCTCCAAAGTTGTAATAACCCCCTAAATGTGATACAACTTCCATGATAAAATCACCAACTAATTTGTTTCCTATGAAAATCTAACAGATATATTAGAAGTACCTCTGTTTCCGGTCATTAAGATGAAGGTATAATTTGGGTACAAACATTTCTCTGTATATCAGCGTCCTCATGTGTCATGCTGACTTTGCCCATAACCGATACAAAGTTTTAATCTGCAAATTCACTGTTCTAGATAAATACATTGCAGTTTACAGACTGGATTAGTTAATTAACTTTTAATAGATTGTAATATTTTTAAAAGGTGTGTATAAAAGATCAGCTAATTGCGTGTTAAACGCAAGGCATTATTTATTAACAAGAAAATGATACCTCAATAAATATGGTTCCTTTACATAGTGGCTTTGAATAGTTTAATTAAAGAAGGGACCCGGTGGAGGATAAATTCAATAAATAATCTAATCTCTGAGAAAGACCTGTGGGAATATTGTTAACTCTCAGGATTGGTGGGGCAGACTAACCCCGTGCTCATTTTGAGGCTGGAGGCCACAGCTGTGGGATTGCTGGGTCTACAGTGTGCATGTCGGGCTGGCTGTAACAAGACAGCCGGCCAACCCGACATGCGCACTGAAAGGGGCAGCATTCATCCTGTAATCACAGGATTCCGCCCTACCCCCTGTGCTCACGCTCGTGCTGTACACAGCACAAGCTGGTGGCAAAATAAAATGGCATAATAATGTACTCACAGCAGGTGGGGTGGCACTCCTTCACTCTTTAGGAGGAGCCGCCCCTGCCACTCACCCAGAGGTTGAAAGTCGGTACCAGGAATGGTGAGCGGTCACTGACTAAGCAGGTCACGAGGAATATTTGTCCCTTGTAAAACACCAGCTGGGACACATCGTTGGAAAAAAAAACTATGCCTTTTCAGGACTATATAGCTAGCAGTCAGCTAGAGCTCCATTCTGCAGTTGTAATTGAGGCAAGAGACACATCTCTGACCTGGAACCTGGAGGGTGTCCTGGACACATGGGGCAAGGCTTATTGGTCCTACAACATTAAGAGAGGGGTTCAATACTCCCCCACATCTCCCCTTCCCCTGGGAACCACTGATGCCCTGCTGGATTAGATTAGTACTATATGATACAGTACTTATCAATTGGTAAGTATTTCATTTTTCTAATCTTTGACTAGAGCATAATGTGAATGCTATGGATCATCAAAATAGTCTCTTAGCAACCTGCCTCAACCAGTTTTCAAGTATACTTTTATAAGCTTATTGTAATCAGAACTAAACCTTAATCAGTTCTTCTCCCACGTCCGCTGCTATTGCAGACTAAGTTGAGAGTTTAGCATTCATTGTTGTTGAACAGCATACATTTGAGTCTGTAACTTTTGGTGTAATTTAAGGTGAAGTCTCCATAAAATTTAAATGATGTCTTATATCACCCAGATTGTGACTCTGCCTGAGCTTACCGACATGTGGTAGGCAATAGTTACGTCCTTCAGTAATGGATCCATCCACTTTGAAGTAGTTTCTCCAGGTGTGGCCATTTCTTGCAGTCATGGTAGAAACACCCCGTGATCAACTCATTCATTTGGTTTGGAGAGAGGAGTGCGTGAGGAAACCAGTGACCCTCTAAGCACCTGTTGAACATGTATTCAGATCAAGTAGCAACAACACATTTTGCTTTGGTCAGTGCCTATGTGAAATATTTATTTTACGGTTTCGAGGTTGGAAAACGTTTTGTTTTTTAAAGGCCATAACAACAAGACTTCAATAGTAACATATGGAAGTCTGTGCCTTTCATGTTATTTGTTTACTTCTTTATGGTTTAGAAATGTTTAAGTCCACTCATCCTTTCGTAAGATAAGAGTGGCCAGCTCTGAGGAGGGTAACAATAAGTATATGATATTGGTGCCAAAAAAGCACAGACTGAATAGGTTATTTTCTAAATAGACTGGGCATTGTAGTGAATGCAGGAGCTTGTATCAAATACATTCATAATGGCGTGTGGGGGCCACTGCCAAGAAGAAGGTGGTCAGATGTCACGTTGCCCACAGGATCAAGGCATATCACTAGGTGATGGTGAGGAAGAACGTTTTGGGTGGCAGTAGCGGTGAACGGGGACATACAGTACTGAGAGCGGGGATTACTGGTGACGGAGGGAAGAGGGGCAAGGCAAAGAGTGGCGAAGGTAGAGCTGGGTTAAATGAAAGAGTGTTCAACAGTTTTCACCCCCCAGCCCTGAGCAGCCAAACGTTCCATTTGTATGCGACGGACTGTTGGTGTCAGAAATGGTTGCACCGGCATCACTGCACCCACAGTAACCAGGACATAGAAAAAGGAGTTGTGGGTTAAGTAGATAGTTGCATTGGTGGATGGCAGAAATAATCCGCAAGAACAAGTTTGTATGGCTTGTAGCGGTAAGAGGGAAATTATGCTAATAAAACCAGATAAAAATAGGGATGGTGGAAGGTAAGGACTGATGTAGCTAAGGGTTCAGCTTTGGAAAGAAGGGGCCTGATTAATTGAATTGAATTGAATTAGTTTTGTAAAGGGCACAGCTATCCATTTAGGGTTTCAGGTGCTAGGCAAGCGAGACAGTGACCGCATAGTCCTAAAACAAGAACAGCCAAGTCTTCAAGTTCTTCCAGAAGACTGATAGAGTAGAACAGTTCCTCAGAGAGAAAGGAAGGGAGTTCCAGAGTTTGGGACCCAGAACCGAGAAGGATCAGCCTCCCATGCGAGACCAACGGAACCTGGGAACAGTGCACAAGCCCATGTATTGAGATCTCAAGGAGCTAGTGGGAGAAAAAGGCTGAATGAGCTTCTTACTATAGCATGGGCCGACTGACTCACTTGCCTTAAGCTCGTAACACAGTACCTTAAACTGTGTACGTTTCAGAATAGTGAGCCAGTGAGGCACACGAAGGAGCTGGGAGGTAAGAGCGGACCGCGGAAAGCAGAACAGAAGCTGAGCAGCTGCATTCTGGACCATCTAAAGACACCAAATGTAGTTGGCTACGGGAGTGCACTAAACCAGTGTCAAAGGGACCAGAGTTTCTAGCCCATGGCCGGAGGCAGACGAGCGGAGATGGACTTGCCTTGGGGCGCGCCCGCTGCAAGTCTGGAGTCTAGGCTGCATTTCAAGGGCATGGAGCTCTTACAGACTCCGCACCCGAAACCTGATTGGCTCCCCATCAGTCAAAATTATTGCAAGGAATGTGAAAAGAAAAACTAAGTAAAAAGCACCCCACCTGTTTAAAATTTTAGCAATAGAGTGACTAGTGCAAAATCAATTAAAGAAAAAGGTAATGGCAGTCTCAAAGCAGTTAAGCAGGCACTGTCCCAAATCTTCATCTTTATGAGCACACTATATTTACCAGTCTCTGAAATGCATCTCTTGTTAACATATCTACCCAGTAAGTAAGGACAGTGTCAATATAATAACCACTGAGGCCACTGAATAATGTGTATGGATTCTTTAAAAAATGATTGCTATGTTCCTCGTTTTAGGCCTTGCCTACACAGCGCGTGACTCAATTTACTTACAATCTGCCTACAGCATACCATTTGTTGTTTTCATTGTCATTATCATGTTCAGTCGGTCAATCCCTTAGCTCCATTAGGCTTACCTACCTTCCACGTGTTAGCTCCGCCCTGGAGCACGGACCAAGTACGAGTTCTTCATCGTTTTAGTTATTTCTTGTCTTTTTGCAACACACTTTTTTGTTATTTTATAAGCAATTCAATATTATTCCTGGGCGTGCAATGTATCTACCTTTTTAACACAGGCATACGCCGTATTTATGTAGCTTTCAACCTATCTACACCATTCCTCTCTATGCCTCTCTACATTAATCCAACCTACTCTATGCCACTCCACTCTTTTCCACTCCACTCTTTTCCACTCCACTCTTTGCCACTGTGCTCCATGCCACACTACACCACTCCACTCTTTGCCACTCGGCTCTACTCTATACCACTCAGATCCACTCTGCCACTCAGCTCCACTCTAATCCACTCTACGCCACTATACGCCACACTACTCCATGCCATTGTACACCACTTTACTCTAAGCCACTCTACTCCACTCGAAGCCACTCCATGCCACTTTATTCTATGCCACTCTACTCTAAGCCACTGTACGCCACTCCACTCCATGCTACTCCACACAATGCTGCTTTATGGCACACTACTCCACTCTAATCCATTCTATGCCACTCTACTCCACTATATGCCACTCTACTCCATGACATTGTACGCCACTTTACTCTAAGCCACTCTACTCTAAGTCACTCTACTCTAAGTCACTCTACTCTAAGTCACTCCACTCTAAGCCACTCCACTTTATGACACTCCACTGTACACCACTTTACACAACTTTATTCTAGGCACTGTACCCCACTCCACTCTGTGCTCCTTCATTCCACACAATGCTGTTCTACGGCACTCTGTTGTAAGCCACACTACTCTACTCCATGCCATTCTACTCCACCCCACTGTATGCCACTGTGCATCACTCCGCTCTATGCCGTTCCACAGTACTCCACTCTAAGCCACTCTACACTCCTCTACTCTCCAGCACTGTACTCTACTATATGCTACTCCACTCTATGGCACTTTACACCACTCTACTCTACGCCACTCCATGCCACTGTACTCCACACAATGCCACTCTGCAGCACTGTACGCCATGCCTGTCTACTGTGCTCCACTTCACTCTGCTCTACGTCACTCTCCTGTATACCACTCTGCTCTATGCCACTCCACTATTCTCCATGTCAGTATACTCTGCCACTCTACGCTGTCCCACTATACTCTGTGCCACTCCACTCTATGCCACTACGCCACTCTACTCCTTGCCACTCTGCCCTACACCACCTTACTCTACACCACCCTACTCTAAACCACACCACGCCACTCTTCTCTACTCCACTGCACTCTATGCTAGTCCACTCCACACAGTGGTACTCTATGGCACACTGTGCCACTCCAATCTGCGTCACGCCATGCCACTCTTCTCAACACCACTGTATTCTACATCACTCAGCGCCATTACACCCTACGGCACAACACTCCATTCCACACAATGCCACTCCATAATAATCCTTTCCACACCCACCCCATTCTGCGCCACTCAAATCTATGCCTCTCCACTTTATGCCACTCTAGGCCACTCTACTTTATGCCACTCTACATTGTGCCACTCTAGTCTACACCACGCCACTCCATGCTACTCCACTCACTGACGCTCTTTGGCACTCTGTGCCGCTCTACTCTATGCCACTGTACTTTATCCCACTCTGCTCTAAGCTGTTCTACTGTACTCCACTCTGTGCCACTGAACTCTATGCTACTCCTCTCTCCTCCATACCATCTCTTCTATGCCACTCCAGTCTATGCCACCTCACTAACCTTTAGCCATTATGTTTGAGAATGCACAAATAAGTAGCAGTGGACAGCTTCATAGAGTAATTTTTAGTTGCAGCAGAAGCCGGATTAAGAAAAATAAGGGTGTTATGTAAGAAAATGAAACATGTAATTAAGAGGACAGGCTTGCCAGTTTTCCATTATCACTTAGCATAATACATTGTGCATGTGGAGACACACTATATGGGTGCATGGATACAACAGAAGACGTTTGTGAAGAGTGGGGGGACTATGAATCACAAAGCCCTTTTTTGGGGTTCCATCTTGTATCCACCTTTTTGTTTTTTTAACTCAGGCTGTCTTAAAAGATGCAATTATTCCCAAGATTGAGTTTATAGAGTGTGATTGCTGTTCGTATTTTTATTTGAGTTCTAATCCGTTACCACCCCTGAAAGCCTTTACTACTCACTGTTGCAATTTTTGAGAATCAAGTTTAGAAAATGAACAACTCTGGTAGCCAAATAGAATGAAATAGTCTTATGCTTTGAAACACCAGAGGGAAGTACCGATACCTACCATGCATACTGCCCACTAGCCACCTATGGTCACAAGACCTACTCCAGTGGATATGATTTAGCCATTGAAGTAGGATTCTTGTCATCCAATCTCAGCCTTACCACTTTACCTAGAAATGCTGAAAATAAACATTTTATTCGAAGGTGGGCAGGACCACAGCAAAGTGACATTCCTGGGAAGGGCAGCCCCTTGGCCTTGCCACCGAAGTCAGTGTCACCTCAGTTGTAGCCTAGTGGGAAATTTGAAACAAAGAAATACAGCTTTTATTCCAGGCTTCCCATTTTCCCAAATTATGTGCTTTTGGGTAACCACGTTAGAAACTTGTTTCTGAACTATGCATTTTTTATATGACTGAGAGCATTTAGAATTAGTATAAAAGTGGCTGGTAAGCATGTGGTTAAAATGGAGTGGGCGTTGCTTTAGTAGGAGAGAAGTGTACAGCCTCCTGGTTTGGTCACCAAAATGCATATGTTTGTAAAGCTATAGCATTTACAACAAGTAGCAGCATGCTGCAGTATCAGGTGTATTACTTTAACCAACTGTTTGATCATGGGCAAATCATAGCCTCCCTGTGAGCTGACAGTATGTCAACACTTTGAACCCGGCTTAGTGTAAGAAAGGGTATACTTCCAGGACTGGTCCGCAGCATGATTTTCATTCACACTTTATGGGGTGTTTATCGGCACGCGGCTAGATTTGCATCTCAAAGGTTGAAGATGCCACTGAAGCTGCATTGTGAATGATCCCACTTGTGCTGCAGCACCTTCCCGGTCAATGATGAATAGCTCATAAATGGCTGCAAGTAGGAGAATTGCAGTCATATGAGGGGGTTGAGGGTGGCAGGGATCCAAAATGCGGGACAATCTGATAGGAGCCATGCAGGGCCAACTTGCAAAACGCAGGATGGTTGGCCACCGTAAAGAGGGATTCCCCCCCCCCCCGTTGCCCTTAGATTCCATATGGCTCATTTGCATGCGTTTTTATTCTCCTTTATTTCTCCTTAGCTCTTCTGTATCCAATCTTGTTGCAGCGCAGACCTGTCTTTCAGTGGTGCAGCTCTGTCTTTGCTGTTCTCCTGAGTTTTTGATGTCTCCAAAGCCTTTTTTTATAGTAATAGTCATGAATTCCCAAAAATGTGTTTTGAGAGACCTGGGTCCCTATAGACAAGTTATGTGTGCCTCCAAGCTTGCATGAAGAAAATCTAATGAAATTAATTAAAGTGGGGGGAAAAGCTATTTCATGGTAGCGACTCAGCCTTGCCAACCTTGAAAACATTTTCACTGTGGTAGCCCACCAAGAGCGGAAGATGGGCCCTAATAGGTGTGGGGCCCTGGAGAAGGGTTGTGCATTGAAAGAAGCTCTTGTCCTCTCTTAAAACACAAGAGTGCTTCACCCTCCCATGTTCTGAGGAGGTTTCAAATTTTGCAACGCCTTACCACTGCCCCCGGCCTACTCACTTGAGCTGGCAACCTACTCTCTGTAGGTGGTTCCTGCTCACCATGTTTTCTCATTGACTTTTCACCAGGTGACCATATGAGGAGTGCCTACATTCTTTGATACATGGCATCATGTGAGATGGTAGGTTTGTAGATTGCAGAACTATTTTAGAGTGCAGTTGCTCCCAGCTAGTAGTCTAGGGCCCACCTGCTCGGGTTTTTTATGCCCAAATCTTCATGGCAGCTATTTGTGCATGTAAGAAAAAAGTAGCATTGACAAAGTCAACAGGTCCGTCTTTGGGCCTGATGGCTTTGCCAATGGCTTTTAATCTTTCTCTACAGCATCCTTCTACAAAGTAAAAAAAAAAAAAAAAAGTGCCATGATGCAGTGGGTGGGGTGAAGCAACATGGGGAAGGGGAAGGGGATGGGGAGGAGAAGCGACTGATGAGAACAATATAGAGCAGGTGAGAAAGCAGTGGGGGAAGTACACAAGGGCAGGTGCAACATGGAGGAGGATGGAGAGAAGCAGGTAGGTGACACATTGCAAACCGGAGTGCAGGTTAAGAAAAGTGCACGAGGGATACAACTGGAAACACATGCACTTCCATGGAGTATTTATCTCAAAATTAAAAAGAAGTACCTGGAAAGCATATAGTGGAAGCATAAAAGCCAGCCAATTAAAATATGTGGAAAAGAGGCTTTGCTCCCTGGGAAGGACAAAATCAGGATTGACAAGCTGGAACGCAAATAGGAAGCAGGCAAATGAGAGTGACCGGAAAGCCAACCAATTGTAAGCAATGGGTGGCTGAAAGCCCTTATATGATTTTGGTATACCCACAGTATCTGTACATGTAAGAATAAACCAGCAGTGAGAAAGCCAACTGGTCTCTTCTTTGGGCCTGGTGGCTTTGCCAGTGGCTTTTACTCTTGGTCTAAGGCATCCTTGTACAAAAGTTTTTTTTTAAACGGAGCATGATACAGTGGGTGCAGTGAAGCAATATGGAAAAGAGGGTGGGGAGGAGAAGATTTGGACAAGAACAATGTGACGGAGGTGAGAAAACAATGGGGGAAGTACACAAGGGCAAGTGCAACATGGAGCACGATGGAAAAAAGAACATGTGTGACAGATTGCCACATGGAGTGCAGAAGAACACAAGGGAGATAACTGGAAAACACATGCACTTCCATGGAGTACTTAGCTCAACATTCAATAGTAGTGCCAGAAAAGCAAGCAGTGGAAGCATAAAAGCCAGCCAAAATAAAAAATACCAAAATAGGTGATAAAGAGGTTATGCTACATGTGAAGAGCAAACATAAGATTGACAAGCTGACACAGAAATAGGAAGCAGGCAAATGAGAGTGGGGGCAAAGCTAACTAATGGTCAGCAATGGGTGCTTCAAAACCCTTGTATGTTTTTGGTATACTCACAGTATGTCTGGTAACAGACAATGCATGCATTGTCAAGTATGCTCGACCTAAAAATTAACATTGCTGACTGCACACATAAGAAGTGAATGGAAAAGCAGGTACTAATAAAATTATTTCTGATCACAAGAGATTTTGGCTGTACAAATTAAAAATACACGGACATGACCAAGGAGCTGTTAGAACTGCCTGTGCTTTTTTCTTGTCTGAATGCCACCAATGAGGGCAGGTTGGCTACACCAGAGCGTTTACAGACTTTGTTCCCTCTTTTTATGTGCATCAGGTTAATGGTCAACTTGACAGAGAATTTGACATACATTTTTTTTCTTGCTGTACAAAATGTTCCATAAACTGGAATCAAACCTTATGTAGCGTCATGTAATTACTGGTTCCACCTGACTAAGAAAAGAACGGCCATTCTTGCGACTTAATTGATGATGGTGCACTTGGATCAAAAGAGAGGATTGTTAAAATGACACTTTGCTGAATTAAATGAGAAAATAAAATTAGACTCAGTCTGTAAAGCGTTATATTGCATACAGTCATATGCTGATCATGTATGGGAAGCTCCCTTACAGTACTCCCTAAACTTAGAATTCCCCTACACCCCAAAGAAGGCTGTAGTCCCAACACAGTGTTCTCTAAATCTAATCTACTCTTTCAGCTCTTCATGCCTTGTGACCCTAAGATGCCTGTGTCTTGTGACCTCACAACCCTAATGGGCTTATGATCCCAAAACCCTAGCTGTCTTTTGACTCCAGTAATCAGTGCCTTTTAATTGTTACTAACCAAGTATTTGATCACATAGACGTGCTTCTGTACCATACTTTACATTGTATATGCTCTAAGTAGAATACATTCTGGATAATACTGATAGCCTTTCTAGCAAGAGTGGTAGAAATACTGATGCATGCCCTTTTTGCCCTGTGCACTATGTAGGGGAGTGAGAAAGAGGTCCCCCATAAAGTCTCAGTACAGTATCAGGTGATGGACTTTGGGGGTAAAATGCTGCTCATACTTACTGTGCACTAGTCTCTGACATAATTTTGACTAATCATAAGACCTGTTACCCTTGCTCTTTTGCAGGCGCTTTTAGTTTGGCAATTCAGTGCAGCTGATAAAGATTATAGCTAGAAGTTTGCATTGTCATATTACTTAAATGCCAAAGCTCTGTAGTGCATAGCTCCATCCTCTGCGTGTCAGTTTCTATTCTCCTTTACACCTACATATCTTGGCAGATTGAAGAAGAGGGGAAATGTGCAATGCATTGCCAGTACTTGTAGCTCCTAGAAATTACTAATTTTACTTTTATAGATTGACTTCTTTCCTAATAAAGTTTTAGAGGAGCCGGTGAGCGTATGCTATTTAAGGTGAGCATGAAAAATAACACGTTCCATGAGTATAGCTTCAGTATGTCTGACCTTTACACACCCTGTTTCTAGTACTTACTTTGGTCACATCTTGCCATCTGTAGGTGTATCCTTCCGTACCAGTTGTCATTCCTTGATAAATTCAATAAGCAGACATAATGGAAGATATCCATGCTGCACAGTACTATAGACTCTCCAAGTACATTCTGTGAACAGTCATTTGATAAGGGGCCTCTGTTCCAGCTTAAAAAGACAGGACTTTGTCTAATCTGGCCTTTTTATTGAAACTTGTCTATGACAGATAGTTAGGTCATAGGTCAGTCCTGTGTTACGTGTGTTCATAATGATGGCTAAACCACCCATCACAACAGAGTTCAAGTTGCAAAAGAAATGGAGAAGGGAAATGATGTGATCATTGTTTAAGTAGTTTTAGCTTCGGAGTGCGAAGAATGGATACTATTGTGAGACTGTGCAGATTGAGGTATGCTTACATTTGTTGCATTTAGGGAAAAGGATATTGTTTTGTATTTAATTTATTAATCTTGTTACAGTGTGGGTGATTTTGATTTTATGGGGTTATTAAAGAACACCAAACGTTAATGCGGCTATACTTCTGTTTTTCTTATATTTGACCTGCTATTGATTGCAGTACCACTCTGATTTTTTTAAAGGGATGTTTCCAGTATGCATATCAAATGGGTGTTATCCTTGTGTGGATATGAGAAGTTAAAGGATGGTAGCATCATTTGCAAGTTGGTATGAGTGGAGGCACTGTTTTCTTTCCTGAAGATTATCAAGTTGAATCTAGACATTGTTTATGCCAATACTGTTTCCACAGATGATATCTATTAATGTGGGGTTCAAGACATTTTCCACTGGCTGAGAATGGTGAGAAAGTCATCTTGTGCCATGTCTAAGACCAAGAATCGATTGTTTAGTTGGTGAATATCTTGAGGTAGATTGCAGATATTCATTTTTGTTTGTGGGAGAGGAATGAACCTAATTGTATTATCTTAAATAGGGTTTCCCTCTTGTCCTTTAGAAATCCAGAGCTCTGGGTCCTCTTATTAATCAAGTTGAGCTTTAGTTTATTAAGGAATATGTCACCTTTCATTGCTGTATTAGATTTCTACTGAAGGAAGAACCCTAACCAGATCTTTCTCAATAGAGGCTCTTTTTGCTTCCTCGAGCAAAGCCGGTACTTGTCAGGCTGGTATTTCATTGGTTGCACACCTTATTGGAGAGCTGAGACAACCATAATTTGCTTGATGGAGTTGAGAGGCCACTAACCGAGATAGTTGAATCATATATTTCAGTGTGAATCAAATGTTAAGGATTAGTGTTTTTCCAGTGTTTTGATGATAGGGAAATAGCTGTCCTTAATCCACAGTTTTTTTCCATATTCATTTTTTTCAATTAATGATTCCAAGTTGGTTGCCTTATGCAAGAATCTCAGCATTTCCAGAGGCAAACAGGATGTTTGTTTCTTGTAATTCACATACTACATTTACTCTTTGAACCATGCAAATTCAAAAAGGTCTAGCTTGGTGAACACACATTGGTGTAAGGTCTTTAGACCCAAGACTGAATGAAAACCTTCATTAATCAGGTGTGTTCTACACATACAGGACCAGATTCACAAAGGTAAACTTACACATTAGTGTAAGTTTACGATTTTTTGGTATTCACAAACTAATTTTAGTATTAGTATCTTTACGAATACGAAGTCTCCGCAATCATGGTGGAAACTTTGCACATAAACAGCTAGACCTGTAGCCATTTCGCCACAGCGGAGACAAAGTAGTCTCCTCCGTGGCCAAACTTAAGGTCAGCCCCCATTAAATTGGGTGGGCTGACCTTCATGCAGCGACATTGTATACATAGCACCAACGTATAAATCACCCCCTAAGTCTCTGCAAACTGGGCTTTTCTGCACCTGAATGTCAGGGTACCAAGGGCAAACATTTAAAGGCTTCTCCAAGAGATATTGTTGGGGCAAAGACTCACAAATCAAATAATAAACTCAATAATTCACTCTCCAATTTAGTGCTTGTCTTTTTAGAAAGAAAGTACTTTTACTTTCAGAGCAGTCGAAAATACTACACAATCAGATAGGCATCAGATGTAAGGTTTGACAAACTTACTTCGAGGAATATTCAGCAATGCCACACTCCACCTGCTGCCTTCCTCCCCGCTCCATGTCCCCTCGTATTTATGGTGGCCCTCTCCCATGAGTCAAGTTTAGACAAAATTAGGCATAGCTGCAGGTTCACTAAATAGTTGCTTCTGGGTAACTGTTGGATCAATTTGTAATGTTCTTTACTTCACAAGAGTCTTACTGAAAAAGAAAATTCTTACAGTGGTTTGGCTTTGCTCAGTTTACAGTTTCGCAGTCTCTGGAGGCTGTGCCTCTCTGGTATCTTTTTGGTGAAGGCATCAGACCGGCTTGCGGTGGCTAGTGTGCTGGCCAGCTTACAATGGTCTTTGGTGGCATCTCTTCATTTGAGGAGCCGCTCCACATCTGTCACTCACAGATTGCTTCTGGAATCCTCTTGACAGGCAGGGTTAGTGAATATTGGCCTTTGGCAGATGTAGCTTGTTGGCCCAGCATACTTGGCAGGTGTGGCCTCCAGCTGGGCACCCCAGGCACTTTCGGCCTTTGTGCTGGGGCAGAATTTCCACTTCATTGGTTACTCAACCCTCTTGGTTGCTAGATGCTGACAGCGATAGCATTAGTCCTGTGATTGTAGAAGTTCCTGGCAGCATGTTGTTATGCAGTTGCTATTCTTCGTGTAATTAACCACTAAAACTGGGGGTGACCAAATGACCTCTTCAAGCAAAGGCCAATATTTGCAGCACTCTCATCTGATAGGCATCTTCAACTGGATTTCCCACACACAATGGGCACAGTTGGGCTTTTCCTCCTGAGCAGTCTCTCCTCCTGCAGAGCCAGGCACTTTCCTTCCTTCTTTGAGCTGGCATGCTGGCTTCTAGAAGCTATGCAGATCAAAGCTTTACCAGCAAATTACAGAATTCATGCAATGTCCCTTCATCTCTGTGAGACTGGCTGTCATACAAACACCTGGTCAGGTCTTGCAACAGCTTATGTAATATGTGGAGCGCTTCCTTTTTTGGGGGCAAGAAGAACTTCTAACTGGAACAAAGTGGGGTGGTTTGGGTCCCTCATTTATATACATTTTCTAGGCAGGAGTTGTGGATCCACTGTCTACAACCCTGGAACCCCTTTGAGGTTGTTCCCTAAAAGATGTCATGTTGCGGCTTCAGTGAAGTTACAGACTTTGTGTAATGTTATAGAAGGCAGTGATGATGCTGGCAAGCGAATCCATACATGAGCAAAATGAAACCAGAGTTCTGCAGAATCCCTGTGGCTCGTGCGTAGGCAGTAGAGCTAGACCTCTTACCTTGACGAATGTGTGACTTCAGGTGAGGTCCCCCACCAGAGTGACTGATGATGTAGGACCAAGAGGACTACTGAGAATACGTTTATTGACAGAGAAAGGTGAGACTTATTCTTACCTGGGTGTGTGACTAAATAGCATGCAGGACAAGCATAGGAGTTGTTGTTCTACACTCTAATGAAGGCTCACAACCTTTCCATGAGATAGGACTCATTGCTCTAGGGAGGGATCCGTAAGAAGGGCCAAAACATGTTGACACAAAACAGTCGGGTATGTAGAGCTATTGACACTCACCCAACCCCACAATTCAAAGTAGAACTGTAGTACGCTTTTAATCCTACCCAGTGTACGCTACTATTAAAGGTTATTATTCTGGGATTACATTGAGGTTTTTTTATTTTTACATCTGGACCCCCAGACTGACCAGAATTACTTTATTCTGATCTCCCTTTTTCCCCCGTAGGGTGAAGGTTGAGACCACTGGGTTGGCATTGCTCTAACCCAGTGGGGCTGACTGGCCGATGATGAAGCATGCCACAAATATGTGGGTGAGTGGAGTATTTGTCAGAAGAACCATACCTGTTACTCTGCTCACCACTTTAAAGCATGCACTAGCAATTAGGGAAATAGATTTTCAGATGGACCAGTGCTTCTCATAGGCTTCTCAAAAGCCTTTAGGGTTTTGGTACAGTGAGTGATATCTCTTAGAAACAGCAAAGAGATTTATTATGCCACCCAAAAAATTTGATTTCTATATGTGTGTTTTGGAAAGACCACTGTAGCTTTGAAAAAACATCTTGGGACCTAAACAGCCTTTTATTTGTGTAAACAAAGTGGATGATCTCTATTGATTTAAATTATTTTATTTCAAAGTCATATAGCGCAAACTGAACCACCTTTCATTGCCATCTCTTAGTAATAAATGGTGTAATAAAATATAGGTGCATATTTGGTAGGCAGCAGGTGTTGCGGATATCCTGGGATTTTGTGTTAACACAAAATGGAATTTGGGTTAAGGAGTAGACAAATGAATCAAAATCACCAACATCGGATAGTTGAAGTATGATAATAAAGAACATTATAAAGTTGTGTGGTATCCTCATTGTACTGTGTGCCCTGGTATATGATGGAAGATCACCAATGTATAGTAGATTCTAAATTTCCTGTAGCAGCTCAGATGCCTTATGGAGCAGTGATAAACAACTATATATTGCTTGATTGTTGGGGACCAGTTTGGCTGGAACAGTAGTTCAGTGGGAGCCCCCAGGTTCCAGTTAAGATTAGTAGGAGTCCACAGAAGTCAAAAGGTTGAGAACTACGGAGATCGAGAAATCACTTCTAAAACACATTACAGGTACAAACAAAGCCATATTTTAATAATCTTATACAGTGTTTTTTTAACCTTTTCACTTCTGTGGACCCCCACGTAATCGTTACTAGAACCCAGGAACCCTGCTGAATCGTTATTGGAATTCGGGGACTCTCACTAAGTGAATAATGGAAGCCAGGGACCTCAGCCTATGCATTTTGATAAGTTGAACCAAAAAACAATACATAAAAAACACAGAAACAAGCATTCATCAAACAAATGTATAAACAATAAAATACTCTAATTCACGAACAAATCTTTTTTTTTTTTTAAATAACATTTTTATTTTAATGGGGAGGTTGGATCTTTCCCAAATTCAATTGATGCACTCTTCGTCCATACTATGTTCGGTGTGATGCACTTTCACTACTTCCACCACTCAATGCGCGGACACTAAGTTATCTTTTAGCCTCCAATTTCAAATTGCTTCACATTAGCAGACTGTCTGAACATTTTCATTTGTATATTTTGCTTCTTTATATGCACTTTGTTAATCTGTTATTGTTTAATTTTCTAAGCAGTCATGAGGTTGCTGGTGATGTGCTTTAGTTGCGTACAAATTCCCTGTGGGAAATGTCTCTTTCTGCAGTGGATGCCCCAGTGAGTTGTAAGACCCACCAGTTTTTAAAACATTTCATCAATTTTGCAAATAACGGGAGTTTGCAACTACTTTTTCAGAATCCACCCCATTCCTTTTCGAAGTGTGAGAGATTCCCTGCCACAAATGCTCTTAAATCTAACAGAGGGCAGTCGGACCTCACTTTTAGCGCGATTCTTTGCTGAATTGATCAAAGGAACCCTTCTCAACTCTGGGCTTGGGTTTCACTCTTCTCTTTTTGGGAAAGTCTGGAATCGAGCTGTGAATAAACACTTGGGTGGTGTGATGACGTGTGGTTGCGTATACCCACATGGCCAGAAATATTGTTGCAAGTGGTCCAGGGCAGAGAGTTAGTCAACAAATACAAACGGTAATTGACTTCTAATTTATCTTTTGAGAGAACCACTCCTGTCATCTAGCATTACCCGTTATAGAAGTGTGTTGTTTCTTTCAGTGCAATCGTCTAGTGAGCCTTAGAACAAATGGTTACAGGAGCGAAGTTTTGCGTGAAATCCATGGAAATGTTTGCCTAGTTTGCCGTATGGGAGAAAACGACTGGTGCAATACCACTCAGAAGTAAACCAAACATATGAACTACCATTCTGCCGCAATCAATTTTTCATTCCTGCTCCCTCTGCTGCAAGGTCTTTATTAAAAATAGAACACAGCATCAAGATAAATTAAATATGTGGTATTTCAGTGAGCGAGTTTATGATCCAAGCAGAACATAATGCTAGAGGAAACACAAAAGCAAACATGAAAAGGGTCGCACTGTTATATCAACCAACCTTTGAGAGCGGGAAATTAAGATTATAATCATTTTTAGGCCATCAGAATAGCAGTGCGAGAACGTGTGTGTAACTTAGCATATTGTTAATAAACTCAACCACAAAGTGGCAGACTCCCCCTTTGTACCTTTATGTGCACAAAACGCCCTCCTCAGTCCGTGGCTCTTTCTAGGTGTCGGGGTGACTGAAGAACGGAGGGAGGATGAAAACTTTGGCTGCCTTCTAGTCTGAACAGAGCCCACCCCCTCCCCGCTTTCACAAGTCTTTGTGACATATATCTAATGCAATGGGCTGCAAGATGACATAAGGTGCCCTGTGTGATCTCGCTCTTTGCTATCGGTTTTGGTGACCACTATCTGGTGGTCTGTCAAACCAAGCCTAGCAAGCACTGACAAAACCAATAGCTCTTGCCTTGTTGACCTATTGTCTGTACCAATGCTTTTTGCCTATGCTGCGCAGCACTTGGAAAACACTAAATGCTTTTGCTGATGCTGTACAGCATTTGGGGAAATAATGTAAAAAAAAAAACTGCAAAGATGTGTCTTTAGTCTCATCATGACGCTGCTGTGCTTGTCACCATGAATACGTGTGCTAGCATCTTGACGTGAGCACCGTTTTATTTGATTGTTTAATTATTATTCCAGTATGACACATGCTACATATATCAGTAAATAGAAAGAAATAGTTCTGTAAAAGGGAGCAGAGGAAGGGCACAAGTGAGCCAGTCAAGTGGGTAGTAAAGAGGTTGTGCTGTAGGGGAAGGACAAACTCAGGAAGTAACAATGTGGACAAGGAAAGTCATTGAATAAGAAGCAAGGAAATGGGTGACACTCAAGCAATTCAATGGTAAGCAATGGTCAGGCTCTAAACCCATTGTACGCTCTTGGTAAGCCCACGGTAGGTCTTTTGCACCCAGACAGTTTTCATTGTCTTGTAGGAAAGCCCTAAAAAGTAGGGGTTCTATCCTTTTTAACAACTAATAAACTCACATCTCTATTAACACGAGCACAGTTTTAGTTTCTGTATTGTTTCATGCTATTTCTTGCTCTCTACATTATTTTTTGATTATGTTACCCAAAGGATATTCTACATTCTCAGTTCGGGTATGCCTCTGTGGTGATCTGCATGCTTTAGAAAAAAACACCAACATAATATACTTAGCAAAAAGACCAGGGGGATCTGCCTTCCTACTTCCCAGCTCAGTGCACCAGAACTTAATTAGCATGCTTAATCAAAATACCCAATTACCCCACAACCACCACTTGCAAGTAAATGAAAACATAAATCGACAAACATCTCTCCTGCACAAAACAGACTCTTTTATTAACTTCAAGACCATTTGTTCTACCTTCTAATAACTATAAATTAGAGAACGAGAAGAATCCAGAGCTGTGTAGGTCTCTGTGTCCTTTCAGTCTTCCGACAAATATGTCCGGGCAAGTGAATGGAGCCCAAATACATTCTGTTTTAACCCCTTCGCTGCCAGGCCTTTTACCCCCTCCTGTGCCAGGCCTTTTTTTTGCCTATTTGGGGCAGTTCGCGCTTAGTCCCTCATAACTTTTTGTCCACATAAGCTAACCAAGCCAAATTTGTGTCCTTTTTTTCCAACATCCTAGGGATTCTAGAGGTACCAAGACGTTGTGGGTTCCCCTGAAGGAGGCCAAGAAATTAGCCAAAATACAGTGAAAATTTCGTTTTTTTTTAAAAAAATGGGAAAAAGGGGCTGCAGAAGAAGGCTTGTGGTTTTTCCCCTGAAAATGGCATCAACAAAGGGTTTGCGGTGCTAAACTCAGCAGCTTCCCAGCTTTCAGGAACAGACAGACATGAATCAGAAAACCCAATTTTGCAACACAATTTTGGCATTTTACTGGGACATACCCCATTTTTACAATTTTTTGTGCTTTCAGCCTCCTTCCAGTCAGTGACAGAAATGGGCATGAAACCAATGCTGGATCCCAGAAACCTAAACATTTCTGAAACGTAGACAAAATTCTGAATTCAGCAAGGGGTCATTTGTGTAGATCCTACAAGGGTTTCCTACAGAAAATAACAACTGAAAAAGAAACATATTGAAATTGGGGTGAAAAAAACATAAATTTTTCTCTATGTTTTACTCTGTAACTTTTTCCTGCAATGTCAGACTATCGAAAGCAATATACCGTTACGTCTGCTGGACTCCTCTGGTTGCGGGGATATATAGGGCTTGTAGGTTCATCAAGAGCCCTAGGTACCCAGAGCCAATAAATGAGCTGCACCCTGCAGTGCGTTTTCATTCTATACCGGGTATACAGCAATTAATTTGCTGAAATATAAAGAGTAAAAAATAGCTATCCAGAAAACCTTTGTATTTCCAAAAAGGGCACAAGATAAGGTGTTGAGGAGCAGTGGTTATTTGCACATCTCTGAATTCCGGGGTGACCATACTAGCATGTGAATTACAGGGCATTTCTCAAATAGATGTCTTTTTTACACACTCTCCTATATTTGGAAGGAAAAAATGTAGAGAAAGACAAGGGGCAATAACACTTGTTTTGCTAATCTATGTTCCCCCAAGTCTCCCGATAAAAATGATACCTCACTTGTGTGGGTAGGCCTAGTGCCCGCGACAGAAGACGCCCCAAAGCGCAACATGGACACATCCCATTTTTTAAAAGAAAACAGAGGTGTTTTTTGCAAAGTGCCTACCTGTAGATTTTGGCCTCTAGCTCAGCCGGCACCTAGGGAAACCTACCAAACCTGTGCATTTTTGAAAACTAGAGACCTAGGGGAATCCAAGATGGGGTGACTTGTGGGGCTCTGACCAGGTTCTGTTACCCAGAATCCTTTGCAAACCTCAAAATTTGGCTAAAAAAACACATGTTCCTCAAATTTCTGTGGCAGAAAGTTCTGGAATCTGAGAGGAGCCACAAATTTCCTTCCACCCAGCGTTCCCCCAAGTTTCCCGATAAAAATGATACCTCACTTGTGTGGGTAGGCCTAGCGCCCGCGACAGGAAATGCCCCAAAGCGCAACGTGGACACATCCCATTTTTTTAAAGAAAACAGAGGTGTTTTTTGCAAAGTGCCTACCTGTAGATTTTGGCCTCTAGCTCAGCCGGCACCTAGGGAAACCTACCAAACCTGTGCATTTTTGAAAACTAGAGACCTAGGGGAATCCAAGATGGGGTGACTTGTGGGGCTCTGACCAGGTTCTGTTACCCAGAATCCTTTGAAACCTCAAAATTTGGCTAAAAAAACACATTTTCCTCACATTATGGTGACAGAAAGTTCTGGAATCTGAGAGGAGCCACAAATTTCCTTCCACCCAGCGTTCCCCCAATCTCCCGATAAAAATGATACCTCACTTGTGTGGGTAGTCCTAGCGCCCGCGACAGGAAACGCCCCAAAGCGCAACATGGACACATCCCATTTTTTTAAAGAAAACAGAGGTGTTTTTTGCAAAGTGCCTACCTGTAGATTTTGGCCTCTAGCTCAGCCGGCACCTAGGGAAACCTACCAAACCTGTGCATTTTTGAAAACTAGAGACCTAGGGGAATCCAAGATGGGGTGACTTGTGGGGCTCTGACCAGGTTCTGTTACCCAGAATCCTTTGCAAACCTCAAAAGTTGGCTAAAAAAACACATGTTCCTCACATTTCTGTGGCAGAAAGTTCTGGAATCTGAGAGGAGCCACAAATTTCCTTCCACCCAGTGTTCCCCCAAGTCTCCCGATAAAAATGATACCTCACTTGGGTTGGGTAGGCCTAGCGCCCGCGACAGGAAATGCCCCAAAGCGCAACGTGGACACATCCCATTTTTTGAAAGAAAACAGTGCCTACCTGTGGATTTTGGCCTGTAGCTCAGCCGGCACCTAGGGAAACCTACCAAACCTGTGCATGTTTGAAAACTAGAGACCTAGGGCAATCCAAGATGGGGTGACTTGTGGGGCTCTGACCAGGTTCTGTTACCCAGAATCCTTTGCAAACCTCAAAATTTGGCTAAAAAAACACATGTTCCTCACATTTCTGTGGCAGAAAGTTCTGGAATCTGAGAGGAGCCACAAATTTCCTTCCACCCAGTGTTCCCCCAAGTCTCCCAATAAAAATGATACCTCACTTGGGTGGGTAGGCCTAGCGCCCGCGACAGGAAATGCCCCAAAGTGCAACGTGGACACTTCTCATTTTTTGAAAGAAAACAGTGCCTACCTGTGGATTTTGGCCTGTAGCTCAGCTGGCACCTAGGGAAACCTACCAAACCTGTGCATGTTTGAAAACTAGAGACCTAGGGGAATCCACGATGGGGTGACTTGTGGGGCTCTGACCAGGTTCTGTTACCCAGAATCCTTTGCAAACCTCAAAAGTTGGCTAAAAAAACACCTTTTCCTCTCATTTCGGTGACAGAAAGTTCTGGAATCTGAGAGGAGCCACAAATTTCATTCCACCCAGCGTTCCCCCAAGTCTCCCGATAAAAATGATACCTCACTTGTGTGGGTGGGCCAGGTGCCTGCAACAGAATAAGGCCCAAAACTTGTAGAGATAGAGGGGATAGCACAGCGAGTTTATAAGGACATATTCTTTTATACATCTTTAGACGGACTCTGCTTTGGGGACCCACATAAGTGAGGTGTCATTTTACTTGGGAGACTGAGGGGAAAACTGGGGAGTAGGAATTTTGTGCTGGAGCGGTGATCCTACTAAGAAAAGTCAGGAAAATATGCTTTTTTTATGCAAATTTTGAGGTTTACAGAGACGTCTGGGTAAGAAAATGTTGGGGGAGCCACGCAAGCCACACCTCCCTGGACTCCTTGAGGTGTCTAGTTTTAAAAAAATGTCTGGGTTTTGTAGGTTTCCCTAGATGAAGGCCGCACCCAGGACCAAAAACATAGGTGGGCCCTGCCCCCCAAACACAGTTATTTTTGTAATATATCATTTTGATGTGTGCACATACGTCCGTGATGTGCCAAACACTAAAATTGTGAAAAGAAACACACTTAGGTTATGTGAAAAAGACCCCTCACCCACCAACCAAGTTGGTGGCATGCTTCATCATCGGTGACCCACCTGAGGCACCTAGCGTGTCACAGGTGTGCTGCAACGCCTGATTACAGCGGAGCAGGTTTTGTCATTTTTACCACACATACTGGTTGGATTTGGCACAAGGGTGAGTGATGGTTCAGTGGATCAAATTTTATTAACAAGAGATTTCACAAAAACGAAATGCACTGTTAATAACTGAAAGGCAAAAAACTGAACCAATGACTCACAGCTCGTGAGCTGTAAAGCCGCGACAAGGCACCAACCGCTTTACAGTCCATTCACACACCTTTCATACATGACACGCACAAGACCATTCACACCGCCAGCCACGGGCCCAGCACATTACAACACTCACATCGACAGACCGCACCACTCAAGGGCCCATCACTTACATACGCCCACATGCCTGATACAAGAATCACACCAGCTGATGGGAGTGTGGACTGGCGTTTGGCTGGCACCGCCAGCCAAGCGCCACCCCAAGCACACCGCCAGCCAAGCCCCACCCCAAGCACACCGCCTTCCAAGCCCCACCCCACGCACACCGCCAGCCAAGCGCCACCCCAAGCACACCGCCAGCCAAGCGCCACCCCAAGCACACCGCCAGCCAAGCGCCACCCCAAGCACACCGCCTTCCAAGCCCCACACCACGCACACCGCCAGCCAAGCGCCACCCCAAGCACACCGCCAGCCAAGCCCCACCCCAAGCACACCGCCTTCCAAGCACCACCCCACGCACACCGCCAGCCAAGCGCCACCCCACGCACACCGCCAGCCAAGCGCCACCCCACGCACACCGCCAGCCAAGCACCACCCCATGCACACCGCCATCACTTTTTTTTGTTTATAAACAACAAAGAAACCACTAATTATAAAATAAGCACAAAACTACAAACACAAAAGCTCTAACTAAATACATGACAGAGATGCCAACTGTGAAACATATGAAAATATAAAACAGACAGCTTACGCTCACGGTATTTCCCAGAAGTTTTTTTTTGTATGGTAACTTCTATAACAGCTGGGCACACACAGCCCAGGCTTTGAAGGGTATTCGGGGCAGTACATCCGGCTCTCCCTTCGGATTAATCTCCGGGCACATACTCTACATTTCTTTGTGGGCAAGTCTTTTTTGGGAGTGGGAGGAATGTGATCTGGAAAGTGCCGATCTTTCAATCTAGCCACATCCTCCACCACTTCTACTCTAGGAACTCTTGCCGGTTCCACCACAATAAGGCTTTCTATCACCAACTCCTGAAATTTAACAAATGTCATCCTTGACTCAGGTGAACAATCCTTGTATACAATAAAGGCATTAAAAGTTGCCAAATGAAATAAATGTAGGGCCAACTTTTTATACCACACATAAGACTTACGAAGAGCAGTGTAAGGTTCCAACCTCTGATCTACTCTATCAACACCACCCATGTGCCTATTGTAGTCCAAAATGCACGCAGGTTTGCGCACTTCCGCAACCTGACCCCAAACAGCCACAGGGGAAGTACTCTCATCATGGATGGTCGATAGCATGTACACATCCCTCCTGTCTGAAAATTTCATAGCTAGCAGCTCATTATTCCGCAAGGCACTGCACTGTCCCCTCACACGTTTCTTACAGACAAGCTCCCTTGGATAGCCTTTCCGGTTAGAACGGATTGTGCCACAAGCAACAGTGTCCACTCTAAACAACTCCTTGAACAACTGCACTCCAGTGTAGAAATTATCTACGTACAAATGGTGACCTTTGGTAAACAGCCGTCTAGCAAGTTCACACAATTTTTTTTCGCTAACTCCAAAAGTGGCCGGACAACCAGGAGGGTCAATATTGGAATCCCTACGAGTGTAGACCCGGAAATTATACACATATCCTGTACTGCTTTCTGACAGCAGATACAATTTAATCCCATACCGTGCCCTCTTACTAGGAATGTACTGTTTAAAAACTAAACGCTCCTTGAAAAGGACCAAAGACTCGTCCACACTTATCTCTTTGCCTGGAACATAGACCTCTGAAAACCGATCCATAAAATGATCAAGGACAGGCCTAATCTTAAAAAGACGGTCACAATCAGGGTGATCTCGTGGCAAGGCTAAAGCATTGTCTACAAAATGCAACATACGAAGAAGAAGCAAATACCGATTACGTGTCATAGTTGCAGGAAATATAGCGGTTGCCATCAAGGGACTAGTAGACCAATAAGAAGCCAATGACGGCTTCCTGATCAACCCCATCAAAAAAGTCAAACCTAAAAACCTTTTCATCTCTTCCAGATATGTGGGAACCCACTGAGTAGCTCTAGACTGAGGCTTAAGTCTGGCAGCGTTGTCCCGCAAATATTGCTCTGCATACACATTTGTCTGCTCCACAATCTCTTCCAAAAATACATCGTCCATAAACAAGTGAAAGAAATGGACAGGCAAAAAGTTTTCCGTATTAACTCTACACCCTGGGAGACCAGTAAATGCAGGTAACTGTGGCTGCTCCATGTTTGGGGCAATCCAGGTGTCAGGTCTTCTAATGGGAAACCCTTCAGCCCCAGGCTGCTACACTCTTGGCTCATCAATGTCCTCCTCTAACACAGGCCCTTCATCTGCACTGAGAGTAGCTTCCTCATCAGAAGAATACTCTCGGACAGAAAACTCACTTCCAGAATCTCCTGCTTCCTCCTCTGCCTCAGATGCAGAGTCAGTGTCGTAATCATGGTCTGAAGACGACTCAAAGAGCATGCGAACAACCTGCTGAGCGGTCACTCTGCGGCTAGCCATGATCCTCACTAACAACAAATGGATTGCCAACAACAACTAGCACTAAAATAAGTAATAAACAAAGTGTAGCTTTATCACAAAGAGTTATGTACTACAAAAAACTATACCACTCACTTGCCTGAAAAAGCTACTCACCAAGCAACTACTCTGCACAGACACAGCAATCACCAATGATATCCCACTAAAAAGAAAAAAGCAAATTAGACAAATGACAACACAAACATCACTGTGCTCAAATCTAAGGACAATGTCAAACACACAATACTGCATTTAGTACACCACCTACAAACATGTCATTCATGCATGTCAACAATACTCCTTTGGAGTAAATTGCTTTCACTTACCTAAAACATGCAACTATGCAAACCGCAGGACAACTACTGCCAAAACCGCAAGGATCCACAGCAAAGGAAGCAAAAGCGTTGAACTAGAAGAAAAAGAAGAAATAAATTGTTATAATCACAAATACAAATACTTCGCCAGTTGACAAACACCCCACCACCAAGAACTTAGAAGTTGTCCCTGGTACCTGAGTGGATCCTGCCCCCCTCGGGGGTAGATGGGCATAAAATAATTGGCCAATCTGCCCCCAAGGGGGGCAGAAATGGGCAACACCTCTGTGCCCCCTTTAGGGGGCGACCCTTCCCAAAGGGGGCACCCCCAGCACAAAACAAAACAAAAAAAAAACATCCCTGGCGTATTGGTGGTTTCTGCCCTCCTTGGGGGCAGATGGGAGATGGCCAATACGAACTTTCCCCACTTTAGGGGGGTGACCGTTGCCCAAGGGGTGCCCCCAAACACACACCACACACACACACACCACACAATCCCTGGCGCCTAGTGTGCTTCGACCCCCCCCCCCCCGGGGGCCAGATCGTCCCAAAAAATGGCTGGTCTGCCATCGGGGAGGCCAAAACAGAAAAAAAAAATAGCCCCCCAGGGGAGCGACCCTTGCCCAAGGGGTTGGCCCCAAAATAAACAATAAAAACAAAATCCCTGGTGTCTAGTGGATTTCACCCCCCCCCCTCCTTGGGGGCAGATCAGCCCAAAAATTGGCGATCTTTCCCCGGGGGGGGGGGGGGGCAAAATACTATAAAAAAATAGCCCCAAAAAGAAACTTTTCTTTACAAATAAATCCCTGGTGTCTAGTGGATTTCGCCAACCCCCCCCCCCCCCCCCGGGGGGCAGATCGGCCAAAAAAAAGGCGATCTGCCCCCAGGGGGGGGGGGGGGGGCGAAATCCACTAGACACCAGGGATTTATTTTTAGTGAAAAGTTTCTTTTGGGGGCGACCCCTTGGGCAAGGGTCACCCCCAAAAAATACAATAAAAACAAAATCCCTGGCGCTGTGCGCGCGCTGACGTCATCGGATTGCCGGGAGGGTGTCGGGGGTGGAAGGGGAAGGTCTTCCCCTTCCATCCTCCCCTTGTGGGGGGAAGGGGGGTGCGCGCTAGCGCTCCCCCAAGTTCCCGTGCCTTGGACGAGGTGACCTCGTCCAAGGCACACGGGAACTGTAGCCTTGGACGAGGTCACCTCGTCCAAGGCACAGAACGGGTTAAACACCCCCTTCCAAGCCAATTTTAGGATCGAACATTGAGCTTGAAGTCTATGACGTATTTTTGTTTGAAATTGCAGATCAACAATCCGATCAAGGCTTTCAACATTTTCCATTATATTTCAAGAGGAGGTGTGCAACTGCTTCAAATGCTCATCTGATGTGTCACTGTCATGGCGGCAATATCCTGAGCCTCATCTGGATCTTGAGTCAGAAGTACTTCTGATAGAGGCATTTGAGCAATACTCTTTTATAGCTGTCAGTATATGGAATAGGAGATACTTTCCAGTTGCATAGGATGCCACACTGGTAATCTGGAAATAATTCAGTGACAGCTGTTTTACTGTAAAAGGTTATTTATTAGGACAGGATTGCGTAAGTAACATAACCATTAACTTTTAAACGTAACCGTAACTTTAATAATAAAGCCCTCCCATTAACATCTCCTCGCTCATCCTTCCCCTTCAAACCCTTATCTCGTTTTCCTTCCCCTACGCACTCCCCTTTTCCTTTCTTGCCCCATTTGGTTCGTGCGTACCCCCACTCAGAGCCTTCACCTGCTTGTTTAGTCCCTGGAAGGGTGGCCAAGCCCGCATCTGACTCACCACCCTCCCCCATCTACTGCCAACCAGCACAAACCCATTTGGCGTTTTGCTGCCCCACCCCCCCTAAGGCCACGCTACTGCGACCAGTACTTCTCATTTCTTGTTTGTAATCCACAAGTTCTCTCCCCACAGCTCCTCAACCAGCAGTCTCAGATCTGTCAGATAGTATGCGTTTCCCAGTGTGGACAGGTGAACACCATCGTCTCTGAACAGTGCAACCTCCTGCTCTGTAATGTTCTCATGTTTCAGTATTTTGATCCCTTGCGCCCAGCAAAAACCCTCATTGCTCTGTTAAGTTTCCTTCGCGCCCGCTCCATGGCTCCATACTTTACTGCCCCTCTCCACACTCTACGTGGAACAAACTCTGCCCACACCAAGCATGTACCATGCAGTTTTTTTTAGTTTTTTTTTTAGAATCTCCAAATCCCTCCGCATGTGTTGCAGTAGAGTGAGTCCTGACAATTTTACGAGATCATTCTCTCCCAAATGTATGATTAACAAATCTGGACATCCCCAGTTCAATAAGTTAGCAGTGATGAAAGGAAGCAGGTTACCCCACCGCATTCCGCTCTTTCCCCACCATAGCACCTCGTGCCGCCTGCTGGATAGTCCCAGGGCCCGACCATATATCTGTTTCTCCGCGAACTTCGCTGCCCAGTGGACAAATGAATGGCCGACCAGCCATGTAACCGTCTTGCCCTGCGATGGACCAAACGCATCTCCTGCTATGGAAAACAACTGTAACATGTGTTTTTTAACATAACAAACCCCCCCCCTTTTTCCAAAACTCCCTACAGCTGTCTCTTCCCACCTTTCAGGGTCTAACGTAACGTTCACAACACCTTAATCGCCAGCGGCCTTTCCCTGATCTTTGCCCAGTCCCAACCCAAATGCGCCGCGGCCGTAGCTGCCCCCATCCTAAACAAATGCGTGCCAAAAATCCATGTCCCGGCGGCCCACACGTTCCAACGCCATCCTTAACACTCGTAAAAGCTGAAAGCTAGTGAGCTTGGACCTTGATCTGTGCACACAAACCCCGGCTTCCTTGTTTGACATCCGTGAGGATTGAAACTTGCTCCATTCCGTGACTGGGTAGGCCAATACATTGCCCCCTTTCTCTAACCATACCCACTTTCCTTTACCTAGCTGATCGGTTTTCGATCGTCTAAGCCATGATCCCCAATCGATCGCCGTGCACACACACCTCCCTGTGTCGTATCCCAACTGCTGCCCCCACACCCAAGAATTCTGACACTCTAAAAGCTCCAAAAAACATCCACACCATGCATAAGCGGAAAAGTGCTAGTTAGTATTCGTCTGCGCAACATACCGGCAGTACGTGTAACAACTTTAGTAACAAGTCAAAATCAATGGGTTCCTTGGCCGTTCTACCCTCTACCGCTCAGATTCTGCCCCAACCTTTTAACATTCTTCCCAACAGATCATTTCTTGCTGGGTCGTGATCAAACAACAATTTCCCATAAAAAGATACACCCGCCAGTTTACCCCCGATAGTGGCCGCTGATAAACCTCTCTGAATCATGCACAGAACAAAACGCAACGCCCAATGCTGTAGCTGTTTGTCACTCTGTCCCCAAAAATTTCCTGTAAACCGCTCAAAAGACTGAAAATCCAACCAGGCCAACCGGTAACATCGCCGAGTGGATTCCGCTAAAAACATCTCCACCAGTCCCGTGATCATCATGCCCCCATTCCCAAATGTCTGCCGGGACCGCTGTCTAGGGCCACGCCTCTGCGCACCATCTGCCATCCCAGAAAATCCCTAAAACATGCGCTCCTGCTGCATCTGAAAATATCTGCACCTGCCATACTGTCTCTTCTTCGCAGAACCACATGGATACACAGTTGAATTGTTTCAGAAATGTTTCCCACATCCTAACATCTTCTCTACGGACAAACCTAGTCGCCTGCAAAACGTCCTCCCCCCCCCTAACTGCCCTACAAGCAAAGTTAAGGTACCCCGACAGCTTCTGGGCTGTTCTCAAATCAATTTTTCATGCCTCCTTCACCGTGACCAAGAAAACCAGCATCTCTGTTACTTTCTGTGCCGGTAATCTGGCCGCCATTGTACTGGAGTCTAACTCAATACCCAGAAAGGTGAGTACCGATGAGGGACCTTTGGTCTTTTCGGGTGCCAACGGCACTCCCATCTGCTGTGCCATGTCCTGAAAATTTTCCAGAGCCGTCCGGCATTCCCCTGCATCCTTCCTTCCTACAAAACGGAAGTCATCCAAGTAATGAGTCACCGCATAATGCCCACTGCTCTTGACAAAAACCCACTGCCTGAAGGTGCTAAAGGCTTCGAACAAGGTGCATGAAATCGCGCAACCCATGGGCAGGACCCTGTCCACATAGATTGCTCCTTCAAACTGCATCCCCAGCAAATCAAAATCCCTTGGATGTATCGGCAATAACCTGAAAGCTGATTGTATATCGCATTTTGCCAGTTCTGCCCCATGGCCACATGCCCTGACCAATTTTTATAGCATCATCCACAGATGCATACACCACTCTGGTGTCTTCGGCTGCAATGAAATCGTTAACAGATGTGCCCTCCGGCCATGAGAGGTGATGTTTCAACCTGAATTCACCCGGGGCCTTCTTCGGCACGACTCCCAATGGGGATATCCTCAAATTCTGACTTGGCCCGCAATTCTGCCCAATGACAGTTCCTTGTCCAACTTTTTCTTTACCACCTGTGGTAGTTCCTTTGCAGACCGCAAGTTGTCTGCCCAGCGTCTCGCCCGTAGGCCTTGGTAACTGACCCTGAAACCTTCTTGAAAACCTTCTGCTAACTTAAAAGCAGCTGCCCTATCCGTGTATATACGCAGCCATGGTAAGATAAAGTCTAACCTAACGGCATAGGCCCCTTTTGGAGCAGTAGCGCCCTGTGTCCCTCTGCCTTTAGCCGCCCTCCATTGTTCGGAGGGACTGGAGAGTGAAAGGCATTGTGTGACCAGGTGATGGCCCCCGCACTTGGAGCAGTCATGTTTAAATTTGTAAGGATGTCTGGAGCAGAAACCCTTGTTGAAATTCCAGCACGCTCCTGTCGTGTTAGGTGTTGTTCTTTGACCCACACCCGCAATAGGGTCAGGGTATTTCTCGCAATAAATGCTTGCAAAGATTTAAAACGCAGATGTCCAATTGTCCATATTAATTGGCACCCTCGGCCTACGGGCCAACTCCCACTCCTCTTCCTTAGAGCCTTCTTTGGCTTGTATGTCCCTATGTAACAGTTTAAAAACGTCTACGTACTTGTGTCTCCATATTCTGGCCTTTGTTTTCTCCGCTACGTGTGAGCCCAATGGCATAGCCAGTCCCATATAGGGTAGCCTCTTCTTGTGTTCTCCCCCTTCCTTCTCTTCTGTGCCTGACTTCTCTCCTGCTGCCTTGTCCCCGCCCTCAGTTGTACCTCTGGCTTGCAGCTTTGTGCCTCTTTCCCCGCCCTGCTTATCTTTACCTGTTAGTGTGTCAAATATCGAACCTTCCCTACCCCAACGGATTTGTAAATTGGAGTGTCATCCCCTTTTGCACCGTCCCCCCAAACCGACCACCATTGCCCTTTACCTCTGCCATGTGTAGCCACCGGCCACGAAACCTTCCGGGCCCCTCGGCCCCGTGCTTGTTCTTGCCTTCTTTCCTGTGGACCACTGCTGTTGTCCCACTCCTGAAAAATAGAAGCGGAGAGAGGGGTTACGCCGCTCCTGCGTCCTCTTCCCCTCCCCCTTGTGCTGTGTACCTCTGTATCCCTGGTCTCCCCCTCTTCCCATTCTTCCAGAACCTCTTCATAGTCAAGTTCCAGCACATCCTCTTCGCACACAACCATCCGTTTCTCAACACTCCCACTCCTCATCATGTAGTTATTAGACATATCATCGTGACCCACATGGCGTCCGCCATCTCTGTGATGTCCCTGATCCTGCGGAGTAGAGAAGGCCGCCGGAGACCCCTCTAGCGCTTCTGACCAACGTGCCGGGGCCGTATTGCGCTCCGTTGGTATCGCCTTCTTTCTGCCAACCTCTTGCGTTGGCATTGACCTTCCGCGTGGCCGTATGCGCCACTGGCTCCAATCGCGCTACCTAAACCACTATCCTCCCCGACTTCTTGTCCCCTTCCGCTCGGGACCCATACCCAGCTGCCGCTCCGCCCTTAGGTAAAGACAGGTCCATGGGCGTAGTTTCTATGATGGGGGTGGGGAGTTCCTGCCCCAACGTTTCTTGCTCGGGGGCCCCGTCCGCCACGCTCTGGTTCTGTGATAGCACAACCTCCCCTGCCTGCTGAACTGGCGCTGTGCCCTCCCCTGAGGGGCCTGGCTCAGCTTTGGGGCCCTCCCCGTCTCCCAATTGGCTGGCGGGGGAGGTTGCGCCAAGCGCCCGCCCCAACGCCGCTTTTTTGGGCTTTTTGGCCCTCTCTGGGGATGTGCATGCGGCAACTGCCGCTGCTACTCGACTGGATGTGGCACGCACCGGCCGTACCATCCCCACCCAGGCCTGTTCCAGGACCCCAGGCCTGAGGAGGTCAGCCCGCCCGCTTCTCCAAGAATGCAAAGCGCAGCTTGTACCGCTTCTGCGTCGTGGCTGGTTGCCATGGCGCTGGGGCAGAGGTCCTTCCCGACCTTACCTGCCTGTACCCCCCTGCTGCGTGCCACAAAGGGTGTGTTGAGAAAGGATACGTGTGCCCTGCGTAACCTGGCGCCTCCCGGGGTCCTGCGGGGGTCCTGGCAAGAGGGGGTCCCGATAGTGCATTGGTTTTTGCCTTGTGTAATAACCCCCTTGTACAAAATTGTATATATATTTTTTTTTTTTTGGAGGGGGTGCGGGTTGGGGGGGGGGCCTGTATTGTCCCTAACTCACTTAATTGGGCCTTAAAGGCCGGTGGCGAGGGCCCCACACTGTAATGATGTGGCCTCCCCGCCTAAATAATTATAGTAGCCCAGCCTGAGTCTATCGCGTAGTATTATATATATTTATTTTTATTTATTTATTATTATGTATTTATTTTTATTCTTTTTTATATATTGGGCCCCCACGCGGTCGGAGCCAGTACAATCTGGACCGCCGCTACTGTAATGAAATGTTGGGCCTATAAAACAAAAAGGCCTGCTGGCGGGGCCCCCAGGGGCCGCGGTGGCTTAAACCCAGCCACCTGTTTACCGCAGCCGCGGAGCCACGAGTGCAGGCCGGCCAGCAAACACGTGCCTTGTTCCTGGAAAGGGGGGAGCGGCCGCTCGAAAAGGAGCGTATGGCTGCCCCCAGTAGATGTAAAAGGAGGAAGGGGGGTGGCACGCGGGTTGAAAGCGCGCCCGACCTTCTGCTATAAAGGAAAAGGGGCGATACACTTATACCCCGTCCCCGCCCTGGGCCCCACCCTACCTGAACCGCAAAAGGTCCAGAAGTGAAGATCCCCAGGGACCGGCCACTCCAAACTAAACCGCACAATGGGAGTGCGGAAAGAGGCCGGTCCCTCCACCCCAACCCCTTTTATTCCCTCCCCTTAGACCCACCCCCACTTACCTTTTCCCCAATCCCTGTCCCCATCGCCGTCACTTCCTTCCCGAACTGGCCCGCGGGAAGACTAGAGCATTGCTCTTGCTTCCCGCGGGCCCCTCCATAGTCCACACAGATCAGATATAAACTGTATTCATTTTAAACAGCCACCCATTATCCAAGTGCTTTGTCATGCTTAAATATTATTTATTTGTAGGGAATGAAATCTGAATAATACTGGGCTTACCACTTAATGAGAATTGCATTTTACAGAAATTAAGTGAAATATGGATATTTGTGCCAACGCGTTTTGTGCTATAAAAGCAATCAACTGTGATATATGTAGTGTATATGCAGGTGTGCAAAGTATAATATGCAATTTATTAACATTTTCAGTGAGGGCGGGGGGAGCATAACTCCCAAAAGGCAAAGTCTTGCGTTTGTCAAAATACTCTTCTCCTCCTTCCACAATGGTAATACATTGCATATTCTGTTCTGTAAATCTGCATATATCTTGCGTATGGCGTGGCATTTTTTATGTTCATTTGTTGTAGGTACTTTATTTAACCAATACCATGATGCAAGGGTTAAATGTGTTCAGCTCGGTAAAAACACATTGAAGAGGCCTTGAATCCATTGGGATATTTTTCCATATCTAGTTATAATATGCAATGTTTGAGGAAGTTAACAGTGTTATTACCATATAAAGTTCACTCTATTGTGGCAATACATTGCAATTTGACCTTTGCACTATAGCAGTAAATGTGTGAATGGTCTTCATTTATTTTTACTGCCACAGCATAAATATAATTTTTTATGTATGCTGATGCGGATTGTGTAATATTCTGTTGGCAAGTTCCCATGGCCCTTTCAGTGGTTTTGTGAGTTTGAGACAAAACCATAACTTAGTTTTTTTTACTTGTCTTTTTTCATTTATTATTTTGTAGGTATTTTTTATAATACACTATGCACAGCCTTTGTCTCTCCCCGTCTTTGTCATTTTTTTCTCTGCCTCTCTTTTTCTAAATATCGCTCCGCCTCACACTCTTCTACTTTTAGATGATTCTGCTACCTAAAATGATGTCTCTCATGATTGTGTTTTAAATCAAATGTTACACTATGTATTCTACATTTTTTTTCTAACCTGTTACTCAAGTTTTCCATGTCTCTGTGACGCCCTCATCTCACTGCTTTGGGTCAGACACTTTTTATCATACCCCCTTTTCCTGTGGAATTTTGGTATCACAGCACAAAAGTCACGCTTCAAAGTCAAAGTTTCAGCAGCCAGTTCCATTTGTAAAAACATTCAAATGTGATTTACGTGAGCCACAAGTCACTAAATCACAACTTAAGTAGCAGAAATATACAAAGGTGTTAATTCTTTCTTTCAAGTCTATTTGACACCTTTTTCGTATGGCTATTTCTCAGAAATTGCTTAACAGGTTTTTACCAAACCAATTAAAGCTTGCTATCTGAGTACATTCCTATTATTATACCAGTATTTTGCTGTAGGTGTGTGCACAATATCTTACTGGAGCTTAAGTGGGAAAACACATTCTCAACCAAACACCCCTTAGCTTTGTTCCCCTTGACCTCAGTAAATTACTGGTGAATTTCAGTGTTTTTGAGTTTAAAATTCTATTTTTAACTGACAGTTTCACTTAACTATACATCATTTTAACCTTTTGTTTCTTCAGTGAATGTTTAAGTTTTTTTTTTTAAATATAAAGTAAGTTATTATTACCAGACCTAACTACAATGTCACTTTAGCCATTGTTTTATCATATATTCACAGAAAAAACGAGGGATAGAGTGGCATTTTAGATAGGTGAATATGTCAGTGCCAACAAAAAGGTTTTGCACTAAAATAACAAAGAAATTTGCTAGATATAGTTAGCAAAGCTAACTGTAACTTGCACCCCCATAATGCACTGCTTATGGCCTCAGATATTAAATCACTCAAGACATAGGGCCTCATTACGACCCTGGCGGGCGGCGGAGGCCGCCCGCCAGGATGCCGCCCTCCAAAATACTGCGCCGCGGTCAAAAGACTGCGGCGGGTATTACAAGTTTTCCCCTGGGCTGGCGGGCGGTTGCTGAAAAACCGCCCGCCAGCCCAGGGGAAAACGACCTTCCCACGAGGATGCCGGCTCGTAATCGAGCCGGCGGAGTGGGAAGGTGCGACGGGTGCAGTGGCACCCGTCGCGTATTTCAGTGTCTGCAAGGCAGACACTGAAATACTTTGCGGGGCCCTCTTACGGGGGCCCCGCGACCCCCCCTACCGCCATCCTGTTCATGGCGGCTTTCCCGCCATGAACAGGATGGCGGTAGGGGGGGTCGGAATCCTCATGGCTGCGGAGCACGCTCCGCAGCCATGGAGGATTCACACGAGCAGCGGAAAGTCAGCGGGAGACCGCTGACTTTCCGCTTCTGACCGCGGCTGAACCGCCGCGGTCAGAATGCTCGTTGGAGCACCGCCAGCCTGTTGGCGGTGCTCCCGTGGTCGGTGGCCCTGGCGGCCACCGGCCGCCAGGGTCAGAATGACCCTCATAATCTATGATATCATTTATGACGTCACTGATAAAAATGCTGATTTTGTTGTATTATTTAGGCCCCACGGGGATCCCTCTGTGACCCACCCCCCTTCCCCAACCACAGGGCTACGAGAGGCAGAGTATCCTTAGCGTATCTCCTAATATTATTATTTTTTTAAAACTTTATGCAGGGAACTAAGTCCTTGAGTCCTGTAATGGCTGCCAGCAACATTTTTCTCATGTTGGTGGCAACCAATCAGAGGGCTGGCTCGCTCCCGCTGGAGTCTGACTCCACAGGAGCAAATTGGCTCAAGGGAAGAAAAGCACACGGGGCCAATCAGAGTGCTCCATTTTTTACTTGGCCCTCAGGCGCGACTCTGGTGGGAGTCCCTCCAACCCAACAGTCCCCATATCCAAATATATTTAAACCTTCATTTCTCAAAAACTACCCAGCGGATTTACACCAAATCACAAAAAGTACAGTCTGTGAACTAAGATCCAGCTTCCTACCAAACCTGGTGTAATTCCGTTCATCAGTTTTTGCAGTAAGCCTTCTTAAAAGTAAGTCTATGGAAAATGCATGAGGATTTTGCTTTCACAGCACCTGCATGAAAGATCACTGTGAAACTTTCCATGCACAAACTAGGCAGGCAAGAGCACTTTTTTGGAGAGGTTTGTGAAGATTCATCTAAAGGTGCTAAAGTTATTAGGAAAACAAAAAAAGCATTTCCTACGGGAAAGCTGACCTAACTATAACTACCCAGTGGTGACCGCCACTGGGTAATATCTAAAATTATGCAAACCTTATGGCACACAGGTCGGAGGTAATAAACTTGAGTCAAAATTGTAAAATTATGTTGGCCACAGTGTTCTTAATGTCTCTGCAACTGGGATAAAAAGTATCAGTGAAGTTTTATTAAGTATTCCAATGTCATTTATTTTTCACATAACAGCAGCAGAGTCAGTAATACAAAGAAACTGACAATGGTTGTGCTTGAGTATACCTCTCCCAATGAAGCGATAGACAGAGCTTCAAGGGGTGTTAAGTCAATTTCTCTAGAATCCTTGGCTGGCTGCTGCTTCCACCAAACAGCAAGTGCCACCTGAGCTACTGCAATGACCTTTATGATTGTTACTATCCAAGACAAAATTGGTAGCAATCTGGTCCGCAAAGCAGAAGAATAAAATATTTGAGTCCATGCAGGTTAAGCTCCAGAATATGTTGAATGAGCTAGCAGTAAACCCTAGATTATATATGTCCAAATTTAGGCAGCCTGCGAATAACTCACTGCCAGAATCATTGCAAATACATGGCAACGTTTTTGAGAGAAAAGTGGGAGATTTATAGAAAAAAAATTGGGAGAATGTATTTCCCCTGTTGGCTTTTATGGGGGCTTCAACAAGGTTACTATTATAAATGGGATTTGCAAGTCTGCTTCTGCAGGATCAGATATTAGATACGCAAATGTGCATTTTTTTCCCTTACCTGTCAGGAGTATGGAGAAAGTTTGCGGGCCAGCCGGAGCTGTGGACCAATTCTGGGGCATGTGACAAACGCCTCCCAAGAGCGATGCCCAGCGGGCCATGGGAGGCCCAACTCTGCTAAAGAAAAGTGTGCCGATTGGCCAGCATTCTTCAAACCAGACAATCAGGTGCGAAGGCAACAAGCATCATATGATTTAAAGAGGGTGCAGGATGGCACCCCTAGAACAAGCAATCCCTGCTCCCCTATCCACCCCAGCATTGACCCATTCACCCACACCATAAAAAGGGCTTCACAGCTGAAGGTTTTTGGTCTGGGAGTTAAGCGGAGGATAAAACTCAGCTGGACGGATAGCACAATAGCCTAAAGAAGGAGAGCTGCTCAGGTAGTGTCCTAGGGATTCCTCACGGCAGGGACACAGGGAAGCAGACAAAGGCCATCAGCGGGCATACACCGCACTTGCAGTCTGGGCAAGGCGAGGGGGCCGCCCACTGCAATTTAGTAGCAAGGGAAGCCTCGCCGCAAATGCTGACTGCCTGACCAAAGGGCCCTTGGATGGATGGCTGTGCAGGAACACTTGTGACTAGTAGCATAGCATGTGACTCACAGGTTAACATGAAGGACAAAGAAACCTTTTATTATGCTTTGAACTTGATGACCAGTATTGCGCTGTTTGTGTTGATGTATGAGTCAATAAACTGCAGCCGTTTTATCCCAATAATGTCTCCCCTCTGTTTGTGCCACAGGGAAGGGGGGAGGTTGAACCAGGGGTACCCAAGGAACGGCAGGAATGGGGACATTGACTCTAGCACGTCTGGGAGGGGTTAGTGCTATAGAAGGCAGAAAGAGCGTGATGCAAGTGTTGTGCACTGGCCTGCAGGAGCAGTTTACTGGCTATCAATACTCCAAGTTACACAAGATGAAGCTTGCAGAGGAATGTAGGAATCGGGAGGTGGGAGACTAGCCTTGAAATCGGTAGTCTCCCGCCTGAATCAGAAGGGTTGGCATGTATGATTGGAGTCCCTAATTCAAGGAGTGCAACCATTCATGTTAGGTACATGGTGTTCCTCTTATAATGAGGACTTATGCAGAAACGGTGAATGGGGCACCCTCGTTCAGACTCCCTTGCCATTGTTGACCCTGAAAAGCACCAATTGCTGTTTGAGGAGGCTCCAGATCAGAAGTCGAGCAAATTGTTGCTGTATTCTTTGTAGGGGGCTTGGCCCCCCTAACTCTTTTTATCTAAGCAGTTCTCCTGCCTATTAAAAAATAGCGAGTTGAGCACCTCTGCTGGCTGCTCAGGCAACAGTTAAACCCAAGCAATAACAACCCCAGATGCACCAGGGCCCGGCTTCTCTGCGCGGCGCCTACCCTGGCTATGTTTAGTGTCATCCCATTTTATAGAACCAACCTTTTCCAAGACTGCAAGCACTGGAATGCTGCTTTCTGCATGTAAAGTATACTGTGTATCGTTCTGTTGGGACAAGAGAGAATGATTGAGGGTTTAGCAAGCCAGGTGGTGAAAGTAGCTTTTCAGCACGGGTATAAATCACCTAAATGTAGAATTTTACTCTTCTGGTTAATGTCTCAGATATGTTCAAAGTCCAACAGAAGACGACATGTTTATGTGGCTTAGACACCAAGGTTATTGTATGTCAGGCCCAAAGAATACAGCCACAGATCTGTGTCAGGATAAAATATAGATTTCCACAAACTGTTTAAAGTTTATTTGCAAGCACTAACCTTCCAAGGTGAAACGAGAGTACATGACATGAGAATGGAAAAAGCCATGCTCGGTTCTTATTATTTAGAACCACCTCTTTAAAGCTCACTATCTGTGAAATTATGGAAGAGTATTGTAATGTAGTATATGGTGGATTTCCCTTGAGGAAAGAAAGGAGCTTGGAGACGTTTTCCTTTCTCTAAAATATTAGGCTACCAAGACTGGGTCATCAAACTCTTGAGCCTTGTTTCGGACAGCCCTCTGGGTCATTACTGCCAGTTGAGGCTACTGAAGGACCTTCAAGGCCCCTTCCGTCATACTGACCATACACAAGCTCATACAACTGGCATGTTGTGTGCATGCTGGTGATAAAATGCTGTCGGGTAATGAGGCTGTGGTAAATGCACTGAGCTTCCTGAGAGGTGGCACACTTTCAGTACATCCTACCGTGGCACCTTTTTAGAGGTACACAGAAGTCTCTTTGAACCATCAGATTTATACCCAGGTTTGTGGTGTCCGAAGCCACCTTCAAAAGTTACATTGGTGTGTTGCTGGACAAACACATTGAGGGAGGAGGATGATGCTAGTACCAGCATGTGCAGATCTGCAGAGCAGACCGCAACAAGCCTCTGAAGGAGGGCCTCATTGCCCCACCAGGGCGGGCGCAATATTCCACTGCTCTGAACTTTAGTCAAGGGGCAGGTGTTCGTCCACACAAAGACACATTGCAGCCACTCTGTCCCTGTGTTACAAAGTCTCTTTCAGGTGTTAACTTTCATAATAAGTTGCGTTTTAAATACAGCTACATAACACACATTTCTAGGAACTTAGAATGGGTGTTTATTACCTCCCAAATTAGAATACTCAGTTTATCGACTTTCAGAAGGTTTGAAGGCTGAGTCTGACTTGCTGAGATTCCAAGTGCTAACCTCTGGCACATGCATTTTGTTAGTAGCGAGTGTTCAGGTCATTGAGCCACCCTGCGGATTACATTTAAAGCTTCAAAATTAGCAGTGCTTCATTACGGATTTGCAGGATGTTACTAACCAAGAGCAGATCAACAACAATCAGGTTCATGTTCCGGAAGTAACTAAAGCACCAGGGTGCATGCGGTTGAAAACATCTCCAACAAGCCGGAAGAAAACCCTAGCATATGTGTCCAAATTCGGGCAGTCAGGCAATGACCTTCTGTCCGAGTAAAAGCAATCCAAGGTTCAAAGGGTCGAGCCATTCAGGCTGGTTACATGGCTTCTCCCCTCTGAGGAGTCTTGGGAGGTATTATCCCCATTTTGCAATGTGTCATCAAGTACACCCTCCACGCAGCTCCTCTGTAGGAAACATGCACTCCATCCAGACTGCCTTGGTAAACAATGAACCATAAAGGCAGAAGAGGTGGAGCATGTCGTTATCAGTTATGTGCAGCACTGAGCTCCCATTTTTAACCTGCATTCCTACCCTGATTACAAGTGCACTGGCAGGGATCATGAATCGTTTACTACGCACACTTATTCCAGTGACTGATATCAGTTATTGCAAATGTTATACTCAAAGGCCCATTTCACAAAATAAAATAGGGAAAATGGTGTTGGAGACCTCTCCCTCCAATTTCATGAATGTTTCTGACTTTATGATATTCACCAAACATTCCCAAGAATAGGCCTTGAAATCTATGCTAGGAACAGATTTCCAGGCATACTCGTGGAAACGTCAGGCGACTTTTTAAAGAGGGTAATTAATATTCGTCCAGTACTGAAAGCTCCGTTGCGGGGAACTCCACAAAGGGGGAATTGGACCCCCCTGTGTAAATGAGTCGTTTTTTTCTGCAAAGAAAATATTTTTTCCTGTGGTGAAAGCCCTCCACCTATGCCTCCTGCAAGCCCCGGCAATCAATTCACCCTCACCCGGGAAATGGATCTGCACTGGCGTTAAAACCTAACCATTTCTCGGATGGAAATGTGAGAAGTGTCAGAATCTCTACAAACATACTTGTTTCCATCTATTCACAAACCTCCAAGGCCACCCGTGCCTTGAAACACCCATTCCCCTGCCTGTTGAGTGGGTTTTACAGGTGTGGAGAGGTTTATATAAATTAGCTTACACATGCCAGTATTCCTTTCAGTTTCTGGCAAGCGATAAAAGTACATTATTTTTATAACCAAATATACATTTGTTATTAGCGCCCATAATATTTGGAAACTCCTCAAACACACAAACAGTAATATACTTAAAGGAGCCACTGTCTGCCCCAAGCCTCCGGACTTCATTTACTAAAGAGGGGTGCAGGCAGCACCCCTGTGTGCAGCTAAGCACCCCAAAAATATAGACATGCTGCCCTCAGTCCAGACTTCTGCAAAGATTGTCAAGATGGCCACTTCTTTCACGCTCCAAGCATGAACCCGAGAAGCACCAATGTGCTCTTGGAGGAGTCTCTGGATTCGAAATTCTAAAACTGATTCCAAATAGCAGACAGAATGGGTACCTTTTTGGGACAAAGTAATGTCAGAGGTTATACAACTGCACACGTTGTAGGGGACTTGTCACCCCGTCACTTGCTTTGACTTTAGCAGTAGACGTGGATCTTAAAAAAGTGAGTTCAGCACCTCTGCTGACTTCTCAGAAAGATGTTAAACCAGCCATCCAGAACCCCAGATTCATGCGGGCACAGCTTTCCTGTGCGTTGCTCCTGCCCTGGCCATATTTAGTGCCAGTGTGTGTTCTACAGAACAATCCTTTTCCAAGACCGCAAGCCCCCGAATGCTGCTTTCTACATGGAAAGTAAACTGTGTGTCGCATTCTGGGACGAGAGAGAATGACTGAGAGTTGAGCAAGCCGGGTGGTGAAAATAGCGTTTCAGCACGGTGTATAAATCACTTAAACATAGCATTTTACTCTTCTGGTTAGTGTTTCAGATTATGTTCAGCGTCCAACAGAAGACGACATGTTTATGTGGCTTAGACACCAAGGTTATTTTAAGTTAGGCCAAACAATTTAGAAAGAAACCTGCGTCAAGCTTATATATCGATTTCTACAAAAGTATCACTCTTTAGTTTCAGGCGCTGAGTTTCCTCCGCAGAGCCTGGTACCTGACGCGAGAAGGGTAAAAGAAACCACGTGTTCTTAAGATTTTGAAACACCTCTTAGAAGCAGGATCTCTGCGCCATGATAGAAGTGCGTCGGGGCATATTATGGTATTTCTCCAGTGAGGAAGGCGGAGAGCTCTGAGAGGTTTTCTCTTCTCTAAAATATTTAGGCTACTGAGACGGGATTATCAAACTCGTGGGCCGTGTTCGAGCAGCCATCCGGATCATTTGAGGCTGCCTTTCATATTGCAGAAGGAGCTTCAAGGTCCCTTTTGTCGCACTGAATATGCGCGCGCTGGCTCGTACTGCTTTTGTACCGTGCTGGTGATACAAAAACATGCCATCAGGCAGGGCCACTGGAATTAGGCAGTTATACAGCTGCAGCTTTTCCCGCATAATTAGGGATTTGAAGCAGTTAAAACATGAGCCGTCATCTGCTGCATACTCTGTAGATTTTGTACAAAAAATGAAATGTCTGGCTCAGATTAAAATTTACTAAAAATGCATCAGTATGTGTTCCTGCGTAGTGGAAGTCCCTGTGCAAAGTTTGACTTGCCATCTTTATGTAGGTTATTGCTGTAGTACTAATGAAGTGAAATCCTTCCCAATGTAGGGTAAAAATGACAAAATAATGAGATAACGCTATCACAAAATGTGCCACATTTTGCCATATGTTTTAACTTTTCTTGTCTCATAATTTAGTATACCCAGCTGCATTATTCGGTCATCCCTTCCACATAATTCCATTGGCATTGCTCTAGGGTAATGAGCTGCCCAAAAAGTGGGACACTTTGCGTGCAGAAAAACGAACCGCTCTTTAGTCAGTGGCGTGAGCAGCCCTGATCTGTACATAGTGCATCCGTAGCGGGTGCCATATCTGGCCACAGGTAGTGCTTCTCTTCATAGAAGTGGCTTTTCAACTGTTATACATCAACTTGTTTAAAGGAGGTTAAAAAACCAAATCCATGCGTACCATTTTTGCTGTTTGTTAGTAAGGAATGGCGTAAACAGTTTGTATTCCCTTTTCTAAAACTGAGAGATTGGAGTAATTTAAGTCAAATTCATCTGTGACATTTTTTAATACACAAATAGCAAGATTAGTTGCTCTACCTAAAAAAATGTTTACTTACAGGGTACCATCTCTTAAATATGTTATATGAAATATTTATCTGATTTATATGTTTAGTGATTGGAACAGAGTCGGTTTCCTCCGCTGTTGCTCTTCTGCGAAAATGTTGTATTCATTTGGACTGTTTAATAAAATGTTAGCTTCGTTCCGTGTTAAATAAACAGCCAAATAGTGTGGAGAATGTTGGCCTGCTATTTGCAGCTTTCCACAGAGGGCCGTGCCAGCGGCATACGCGCAACATTAGGGGCGAACACTAAAGAAATCACTTGTAGGCTTTGCGGTTCAGCGTCCGTCTAGTCCTAAATTCGTCGTACTGACTGTACTGACCGTTTCTAAACTCTTCAGAAATAAACCCTTTCCTTTAAAGGTGGTGAACGGTTTTATGAGGCAAGGCGGGAGATGCTCGAGCCAGGTCTTTATTAGACAGTTAGTATTCTAATTTCTCGTCTGCAAACTACGCAGTACGTGGTGATTGTACCATATTGCACTGTGCATTTATTGGAATGTTTCCATTTCTGTTTCATTAAATGACATTTATGCAACAAATTCAACTTACTCTGACATCTCTGCATGTGGACAGACTGCAGACACAACACTGTCACGTGATTAGGCCCCTTGGAACGCGGAAGGGAAACAGTGATACCGGGGTAATGTCACCCTTAGGTGAGTTAACCCATGGCCTCAGATCTTTCTGTGCCTTTTTGGACCCCCCACTACTTGCACACATCACCTTGGAGGTATGGGAGCAGCTGTCCATCCCCAGTGGCCGTTCACTAATGGATGAGGCAGTGTGATTTATACACATCCAGGGCAGCATGAGTTCTGCATATTGGGAGCAGTGTGAATTCTCATCCAAAGCAGTGGAGTTCCCCACATTCGGGACTGCATGAGTTCTGCACATCCAAAGCAGCATGAGTTCATCCGAAGTGGCATGTGTTCACCACATCTGTGGCAGCGTGAGTTCCCCACATCCAAAGCAGTACGAGTTCCTCACATCCGGGGCAGCATGAGTTCTCCACATCCCAAACAGCGCATGTTCATCTGAAGGAGCATGAGTTCTCCACATCAGAAACAGCGTGAATTCTCCCCGACCGAAGCAGCTAAGTTCAACTGAAGCAGTGTGAGTTCAAGTGGCAGCCGGCAGCTTTAGAGGGGAGGGGAGCGGGCGGGAAGCTCACTCACACGCATTCTTTCACATACACACGCACGCACACACATCCATTAACAATACTCATCAACATTAAAACATACATGCACGAAACATTAATTTAAAAAAATCACACACACACTTACCTTTAGCCTCGGAGGTCCCAGGAGGGATGGGACTGCTGTCTTCCCTTGCTGGCTGACCTTAGGTCAGCCAATGAGGGTAGGCAGCAGTCCCAACTTCGTCACAGAGTGGAATGGGGTCAGAGAGACTGCTGATCCCACCCCACTTTGTGACGAGGTGTCACTGATTGACACTCGCCCTGGGCGCTTCAGGGCTTAAACCTGAAACGCCCAGGTCGAAGTCAATGGGTGAGGCTTCCCTCGTCACCCGGGGGAGGGCCTCGAGACACCTTTGCTGGGCCAAGGAGGTCACGCCCACAGGAGTCTTGACCTCTTCAGACCAGCAAAGTTCAGCTCAGGCACCCAGGAGTCTGCGCAAATCGCGCATGTCTGCTCCTGGCTGCCTGACCTGAACATGAAAAGTGTCTGTCAGGCTGAACTTTGTTCAACCTGACCGGCACTCTTCATGAGGTGCAAAAGGTGGAGGGGCATGGCCTCTCCGCTCTAAAAGAGGGTCCGCGCCTGCTGAGTTTGTCACACCCGAGGCAGCGCAAGTTTTCTACATTCCAAGCAGCGTGAGTTTTCCACAGCAGAAGCAGAGTGAGCTCTCAACATCCAATGCAGCTTTCAATACGCACACGGACAATGGTTAAGATAACTAAGGGGGCTGCTGGGCATCTCGTGGTTAAATGCAGCACATGAAACCCCGGTATCCCTGTGAACCCCGGTGTCACTGTATCCCTTCGGCGTTCCAAGGGGCCTAATCACGTGACAGTGTTGTGTCTGCAGTCTGTCCACATGCAAAGATGTCAGAGTAAGTTGAATTTGTTGCATAAATGTCATTTAATGAAACAGAAATGGAAACATTCCAATAAATGCACAGTGCAATATGGTACAATCACCACGTACCGCGTAGTTTGCAGACGAGAAATTAGAATACCGCTGTATAGCTAGAAATAAAAAGAAAAAGTGCTATGAAGCTGTCAACGCTCTTCACTTTTAACCCACTGGAATAGAGGGTTGTTCTGCCCCTCAAACTGTGAACCATGTCTGAATTGTATTCATTAAAAAGGAGCTGGAAGGTGCATGTTTTAGAGTTCTCTGGCCAAACCACCCAGCAGGGCTTTCTGAAATCTGGCTGTTGTTGACTGCGTACAAGCACCTGAAAGCTGTGGTGTAATTGCTTCATAAATGAAGTTAGTAAGTAAATATTGAGAAATTGTGATTAAGGAAAAAAATCTGTTTGAGATCTACCGCCTACTGCCCTTTTTTAAAACGTAGCATGTTTTGGCAGAGATTGCTGTCATTCATCCAAGGCTTCCGCAAACAACATCTGCCACCATAATAAAAGCGCAGTGCCCCTACTTGGCACTGTGTCTAGGGTGGCGCCAGTGGCTCTTGAGTACTCCTGCCTGTTGTCTAGATGCAGCTATTGTTGTTTGGTTCCTTGTCTTATAGTCCCCATTTTGGTTGGACCTTGGGATAAATATGACAAGTGGAGTGGAGAAACGTTGATGCTAGTGAGGAGTGGAACAGTCAGGGCAACATCAAGCATTTATAAGGTAAAAGCTTTAGATGTTGAGGAAAGGTATTGTATGTGAAACCTTTTCCTTTTTATTCATATCTGTGAAAGACCGCAAATTGATAGGACATTTTATTGTTAGGTTCTGTCACGATGTTATGGATTTGTACATTGTACTTCGACTTCTTGTGAGTACATTTTCTTTACAGGGAGTGCAGAATTATTAGGCAAATGAGTATTTTGACCACATCATCCTCTTCATGCATGTTGTCTTACTCCAAGCTGTATAGGCTCGAAAGCCTACTACCAATTAAGCATATTGGGTGATGTGCATCTCTGTAATGAGAAGGGGTGTGGTCTAATGACATCAACACCCTATATCAGGTGTGCATAATTATTAGGCAACTTCCTTTCCTTTGGCAAAATGGGTCAAAAGAAGGACTTGACAGGCTCAGAAAAGTCAAAAATAGAGAGATATCTTGCAGAGGGATGCAGCACTCTTAAAATTGCAAAGCTTCTGAAGCGTGATCATCGAACAATCAAGTGTTTCATTCAAAATAGTCAACAGGGTCGCAAGAAGCGTGTGGAAAAACCAAGGCGCAAAATAACTGCCCATGAACTGAGAAAAGTCAAGCGTGCAGCTGCCACGATGCCACTTGCCACCAGTTTGGCCATATTTCAGAGCTGCAACAAAACTGGAGTGCCCAAAAGCACAAGGTGTGCAATACTCAGAGACATGGCCAAGGTAAGAAAGGCTGAAAGACGACCACCACTGAACAAGACACACAAGCTGAAACGTCAAGACTGGGCCAAGAAATATCTCAAGACTGATTTTTCTAAGGTTTTATGGACTGATGAAATGAGAGTGAGTCTTGATGGGCCAGATGGATGGGCCCGTGGCTGGATTGGTAAAGGGCAGAGAGTGCCAGTCCGACTCAGACGCCAGCAAGTTGGAGGTGGAGTACTGGTTTGGGCTGGTATCATCAAAGATGAGCTTGTGGGGCCTTTTCGGGTTGAGGATGGAGTCAAGCTCAACTCCCAGTCCTACTGCCAGTTCCTGGAAGACACCTTCTTCAAGCAGTGGTACAGGAAGAAGTCTGCATCCTTCAAGAAAAACATGATTTTCATGCAAGACAATGCTCCATCACACGCGTCCAAGTACTCCACAGCGTGGCTGGCAAGAAAGGGTATGAAAGAAGGAAATCTAATGACATGGCCTCCTTGTTCACCTGATCTGAACCCCATTGAGAACCTGTGGTCCATCATCAAATGTGAGATTTACAAGGAGAGAAAACAGTACACCTCTCTGAACAGTGTCTGGGAGGCTGTGGTTGCTGCTGCACGCAATGTTGATGGTGAACAGATCAAAACACTGACAGAATCCATGGATGGCAGGCTTTTGAGTGTCCTTGCAAAGAAAGGTGGCTATATTGGTCACTGATTTGTTTTTGTTTTGTTTTTGAATGTCAGAAATGTATATTTGTGAATGTTGAGATGTTATATTGGTTTCACTGGTAATAATAAATAATTGAAATGGGTAGATATTTGTTTTTTGTTAAGTTGCCTAATAATTATGCACAGTAATAGTCACCTGCACACACAGATATCCCCCTAACATAGCTAAAACTAAAAACAAACTGAAAACTACTTCCAAAAATATTCAGCTTTGATATTTATGAGTTTTTTGGGTTCATTGAGAACATGGTTGTTGTTCAATAATAAAATTAATCCTCAAAAATACAACTTGCCTAATAATTCTGCACTCCCTGTAGTGTAGGCAGTTAAACTTGCCTAATTCGCTTTTATTCAATCTAAAACAGTAACACTACGTAGAAATCACTGTGTGCAAGAATTGTCAGGCTTTGCAAAGAGAGAAATCGAACAGATGACATTCGGGATTGAAGGAAGCCATTATTGTCTGGGTTTTGTTTATGTCGCCTCGGGATTTTTTGCACCGATGCCCGACTTAATGCGTAGGTAGAAAATGCAAGCACAGGAATAAATATGACACTATAATCGCAGTCTCTACCGAGTTCATATCACAGTTCACAAGAAGCCTCAGAGTCAGAAACAGCCGAGTGAATTAGTGCAGCTAGAACAGTTGAACGCTCATGAATATTCAACACCCATTTGCAAGTACAGCCCATCCAGGTCTACTGTTGTTTTTGGAGATTTCTCGATATACAAGAAATCAAGTTTCTGTGTGTGGTGGGCACGAAAATGTACCTTTCAAAATTAGAAGAGATGTGTTTCATAGCTGAAGTAGATGGTTTAAGTTCTGTTTGACGGCTACCGTTTGATAAGAAACAGTGACACACTCGAGGCCTGTTGGAGGGGTCTCAGCCCAATTTCCAGGCACTTCACCCATTTTCAGCTACAACAATCATATCCTTGAATTTACAGTTTGTACCATGGACCAGCATAGGTACTTAGGTTTACTAAGAATCTCCATAATATCCTAGCAGAGAATAATAATATTTTTAACTTCACCCACTATATTTGTTATATTTTTATAATTTTGGGATATTCTTTAAGAACTCGGGATGAACTAACCTAGATAGTTGATGTTTTGGTAAAACCTGTTATCTTACTACATAGCTTGTACCCAGGAGTGGCTTGCGGGGGTTTGTTGGGGGAAGGTGTGCCGGGGGGAGGGTGAATTAATAAAATAAATCACTTACCTGCTTCTCCGCCGCTGCACTGCTCCTCGGCTGCACTGGAGTCACAGGCTCCCAGCCTGCCCTGCAGCCAATCCTGATGCTGCTCAAAGCATCGTTAGGACTGGCTGGGAGGGCCCAGCCAGGGCGCTCCCAGGCAGACTGGGAGCCAGTGCATGCTCTCTCTAGCCCGGCAAACTGTGTTGCTGGGCTGAAGAGAGCCTACTGCGCATGTATGTTTGACCAGTCCGAGAAGGCCGGCCAAACATACCTGCACAGTGAGGGGAGTGCACCGTTTACTCCCCTCATCATCGTCAACCATGATGCCCCTCCCCTTTAACAAACGAAACAATAATAAACAATAATAAACAATGTTTGTTAAAGGTGATTTGCAGTGGCTGCTGCTGGCAGGGTGGGGGGGGCGACGCTCCTCTGCCCTAACGGGGCCTGCTCGTACCTCTAACTCGTGAGTTCTTGTTGATATGTGAATTTATCATTGCTGAAATCTAAGTGGTAAGCTCTAAGTCAGAGGATGAATATGAACTTCGTGGTATGAAATGTATGTTTTTGTAAGTTTTCTTTACACGTGGACCACTTGGAAAACCACAATCTTACCCTATTAGCTTTTTTATGTAAAATTTCAAAAATAATCACACATTTTCAAGTTTTTTTTTATAGCAATGTGAAAAGATCTTAGACATTCAACATTTGTTAACAGTTCTTCTTGCGCTTCAAACGACTTTCCAAGTTTATCACTCATATAACTACATCAAAGTGATATTTTGGGGTGTCTTTGGTGATCACCATATTAAAAAGATGCACTTTAACAAATGCAGACAGGTTTTCACATAAACTGGTGCTGTGTTCAACCCATGAAAGTACTCCATCACCTGCAAGCACTATGACTTCTAGAATCTAAATTAGTTATGACAAAGTAAAATAATGAATGAGCTCCAACCAAATTCCAAATTTGCACTCACGCAGGATACTTTAGTCTCCCATATTCCCTCTCCATGTTGGATGTTATTATACATTCGAAAACAGACTACCTCACTAATTCTAGATATTTTCTTGATAAACTTCAGTTTGGTATACAAACTTCAGTGGGTCAAAAACTCACCACCAACCCTACTATTACAGCTTCACCCTCTGACAGTCTTAATTGCACACCAAAGACTAAAGGGAGTTTGACAAAGATGTTCCAGCAAAACCTTTGAACCTACAGGTCATGGGGAACCTTTGCTCAAAGTCCTTACTGCAGGTGGAAAGTCTTCTTGCACACAAACATCACCTGAGATGCAGCACATTCCATAGCCAAATGCAAATCTTTGTTGGAAAATAAAGGACCGTCTCACCTTCCAGGGAGCCCTGACAACAGAGTTGTTTCCCCCACTACTTCATGCATGCCTCAGTGGCTTTGTATTTCAGAACTGGGTTCACAGTGGAACTTGATGTGGATCCCTACACCACTTACCTTCCATAGTATCATACTTTAATAAAAGACTGAATGCATCATCATAATATAACATAGCGCATCACACTTTTATCAACATGTTACTCCTACAATGCATGCAATTGTAATGCATGCATTTGATGGTAAATCAACATTTTCCAAATTCTAATCAATAAAAAGTCTTCAATGTTCCCAAATATTTTTGGAGATCTGAGAATTAAGTTGACTTTTCAGTTTAAATTCACTTTGTGTCAAATCTCACAAAATAATGTTCTCCTGAAAATGAAACCATAACTTAAGTGTAAGCATGAAAATATATTTCTATATCAAACAATAAAGTCTGGGCTGCTACAACAAATGGAAGCTTTTCCTTAAGTACCTTGAGATGTTTGATGCAAACAATAGTTTCATGACAAATTGAAGTCTGAAACCTTGGCACTGTAAAAAACAGATAAATCAGAATGTAAGTTAAATCTTCAATTTTTAGAGTAGTAATCAACTTATTTTAGTGCCTCCAGTAGAAGACACTCAGGATGAAATAAGTTGCAGCTCCACGGTGAGAAATAAGTAACATGGTGAAAGTTGGATGCTGCGTCACCTATTTTTTGCATTTGATACCTGTTGTCTCCTTTGTGTAGTGATTAAGCCTTTGGAAACGTATATGATATGTCTGAAAAAATGCAGTAATTGCCACATTGATAAGCCTTAAAAAGGAACACGCTACCAAAAACATACTGGAGCCGATGCAGAAAAGCATACAAGAGGTCGGGAATTGAAACTATAGAAATAATACTTCATGTACTCCTCGCAAATTACTTTGTAAATTGATCCCAGAATATGTAGAATGATTGAACATATTTAGAAGTAAAATTACATAGACAATGTTTTAAATCATTTATGGAATATTAACAGTTAGAAAACAATTTGCCAAGCTTGAAGCGGGGAAGACAAAGGATAACATCAAAAATGTGTCTCTTACCTTTCCAAACAACATCCCACAATGGTAATGTATGTCTGTTGTGACGTTTCATAGTTGGAAGTAATCTGCTTTAATTTCTATCCAAAGTAGCTTCTTGCATGTTATTGTAATGGAGTATTCATGGCATGGGTTTTAGTGAAAATTCCATTGTGTGACATGGTATTTCCAGAACTTACTTTCTTGGTTGGAGGCCAGTGCTCAGATATATAATTTAATCCTGCTGTCAGAGTACTCTTCTGTCGATGTCCTTTCCAGCATTTGCATTATCGTGTAGGCAGTGTATGAAAATCATCAGGGTGTCACCTGGAACCTGCACTGCCCATACAACTCTTGGCCTCAGAGTTGGCAAATTCATTGTTAAGAACAAAAAGAACATAGTGCCATGATGGGCCCTGTTTACTTCGTACACTTCCACTGAGACTGGAACATTACTTCTTAGGTTCTGTAAAATAAAATAATCAACCGTGCAATGAACACTCTTCTGATTAAATAAATATAAAGTAAAAAAAAAAAAAACATTTTAACCAAATTATTGCAACGATTCAATATTGTGAATGCATGACAAATTTTATATTTAAAAAAAAACCTTCACTTTTGTGCTTTGCAACTGTGACATTGCCATATAAATGTCGACATGAATCAAAATGGAATAACAATAAAGAATAATTTCCAGCCAAAAACATAATTCATATTCAACATATGGCACATATAATTTTTTTTAAAATAATGTTTGCATTAGATTTTACAATTTCGGTATTCATATTTCACAGAAATCTATGCATGCAGTCATTAAAGATTAATCCAAGTTTGGCCTTGTTATACATTCAAGAGATCATAGATGAATTTACCCTCAAATCATAGTCGAACTCTGCAATTATCCAATTGAATCTAACATTAGTGTAATAGCCTAATTAATCACATTCCATGTCCTCCCCCACTAATTGTCCACAGTCGCCTCATGCAGTTCTCCACAACTATAAGTTATATCGCTTTACGGGTATATAAATAATTATTGACAAATGCCTCACCCAGTTTCAGTCCAAGAGGAGATGAGGGGTACCATCAGCATCAGCTCATCCAGCCTTATAGAGAAGGCTAAACTTCGAGTTCAGTAATTGTCGTGACTAGATTCACCCACTTATCAAACAGGGCTTAATTGATATGTATCAATTAATACAAGTGGACATAACTTCTGTTTTCTTAAACTTTTTTTTCTTCTCATGATGATTTAGCGCTAGATTTGGTATTGAGGAATACACTAGGGGACCATTGAATAAAGACTGTGATATAAATAATTACGGTTCATGTTGCTGTTCTAAATTTTGTAGCAATAAACCTTTCTCTTTAAATGCAATTTTTCTTCTGAGACAGCCTACGACTTTACATATGCTCCTCCCCTTCTCCAGAAGTAAAACAGTATACGTTCTCCTCTTCTAGCACCCACTGAACGATTATGCTCCAAAGAAATAATAGACTGGTACCAACCAGCAAAAGGAAGACATTCTTCCTCGGGTGATTTTTTTGTGGTGTGTATGGCACTCTTATTGGAAATAACTAGAAATAAATGAAATGTGTGACTATACACATCTATAAATTAATACATACCAGTTCCAATGTCCATAGTTTATTGGGCATGCTACTTGGTTTATTCCATTCCTTTGCTTTCTAGACCACTTTTCTGTAATGAATCGTGTGATTAAACACACACAGACACTTTTCAAATTAAGTAATTGTGTATTTATTCTAAGTTTCATTTTCCTAACAGTCCTCTATTGAATAAGAATCGAACAGCACCATATCCCTTTCAAAAAGTCTGATTCCCCTCTTCTCCCTAATTTGCACAGCTTTCTTCTGGTGGAAATGCTCACTGAGACGTTTCAGGTTACTCAGATGTCCTCCTTAGATGTCTTAGATTTTTGAGGTCCAACTTCAGACATGAAGTCAGAATCCACATTAATAGCATTTTGCGTTTCAAATTGACTGTGGATCCCTTCCCGAATTCTGTATATGACACCATTGGGAATATCTATTCTAGATGGTTATATTTTTGCAGATTGCCGTTATGGGGATGAACTCCATTTCAATGTCAGGGTTAATAATGCTCAGCTTCCATTCTGCAACAAAATTTCAGTTCCTACTCGCCTTCGCCCGTCCTACTCACGTTTTCCAACCGTGTGGCTCATGTATTTGCTACACTTGCTGCCCCTCACAAATATTTACTTTCAGGGATGACTCCACCAGAAGGTGAGAAAAGGCAGTAGACTTAGGGTGTGAACTTGTGAAGAGCTCAAAAAATGACCTTTTCATTGTGCGGGGAGAGCTCCAGCAAGTGATATGCAATTGATTGCTTAAAATCTTTCCATCTGTGTAAAATGGACTAAACACTGAATAGACTTTCTCTCAATTTTAGTAGGGTTTTCAAAAGCTATCCAACCCATTGAAGATGGCGGTGGAAATCCCCTAGTTTTACAAAGTGGGGTGTGCCAGTGGTGCCTTCTTGAAATTTGACGAAGGACATTTCGGGGTGAGTTCCCACTATTCATGGGGACTGCTCACTTCATCCACTAGTCTGCAGATATTCAGTGCTACTGGGGTATTGGAAGAAATGCAGGCAAAGGGGAACTGCTGATGCGGGTTCCCGTTCTGTTTGATAGTTTTTGTGTTGTAAGGGTTTTTATTGTGTTTGTTTAGTCTTCCCCTTTACACAGGCTCGCACTCCTGTGCTTAGGACAAGGATATCCTTAAAGCTTGTCTGCAAAAGGAGATACAATTACAAGCTTTCAGAACAAGCACTTAGTGATCATTAAACGCGTGTGCCTAAGGACAGAGTATTAGGTAACGAGTTAGCTGTTTTTATCCACCCGAGATCATTAGTCCAAGTGCATCTAATTCTGCTGTGTGTGCTGGTATCGAGGGCCACAAGGATAATGCAGCAACTGTTCTAACGAGACTTTGCTTATGTTCTCACAGAGGTCTTTGTATCATAACACAGGCCCATGCACACGCTCCACCCTCCAGTTTCCTTCAGTGCTTTAAAATAGCTGGCGTTGTGACTGGTTGTCAACACCATTAGCACTGGAACTGCTGACACAATGCTAGTCACTTATCCACGACATTGCTAAATACTTGTCACATGTGTTTTACTCATTGCTGTGTAGTGTAGTAGGTACTCATTCATTTGATGTTAGTATGAAATACTAATTTTTCAGCCTTTTGTTGTAAAATGCACTCGTGTTATTTGCCTCACTTTTGCATGGGTTCGTGATTTAGTGGTTAGACTGTTGGTCATGATGCCAAGAGTCTTATAATTCCTACGTTTAAGCGTTTAACAGCATTTTCTACTGATATTGCCCTGTTCAATACGTTTTCAAATTTTCAGTTAAAAATGATCAAAAAGGGGGCTTTGTTCTAATTGTGTCTTTAACACCGAGGCACATTGTATGAGCCTGAGCACACCAGTGCTTCTACATATGTTGCTGTTCTCCTTTCTGGTACATTTGTGAGGCCTTATAGAAATTAGCTATGTCCAGGAGTGTTATGTTAATGTTTTCTCATAAAGGACACTGTAATAACAGATGTCTCTTGGCACTACAAATTGCTGGGTGAGAAAAGGCTGGGTGATAGATGATCAGAGGAAGCTAGATGGAAGGTGTGTCTCCCAGTGCTATCTAAATGCACTGCGAGAGGAGATATTGCAGAGCTCATGACAGAGAGAGTTCCACAGGGAAAGGCAGTGGAGAGAGAAGCCTGGCGACCACATATAGCCTTATGAAACCTCGGGATGCACAGAAGGTTCTGTTTACCAGAGCAAACGGAGCATAGGGTAACAAGGGTCAGTACATTTAGAAATAGACACCAGGAGAGAGCTAGGAGGAGCACCCTAAAAAGTGTATAGTGTTATGAAGACAATCCTGGCACAAATAGGCCGCCAGTGGAGATGTGCAAGCCACTTGCTTTTGAAAGAATTGTTGCGGATAAAACACTGCTGCGTTGATTCCAAGATTGGTACTATTGCAGTAGTCAAACCAAGCCCCTGTTGTGGTAGCAACCATTTCACATCTGCCAATAATGGTCAGGAAGGGAATGTTTTTTCATAATTTACAGTTATGGCTCATACAAAAAGGCGCCAGTAAGGATATTTGAGGGGGCAGTTAAATTGTATGATCCAGTTTGACTCTGAGGTCTTTGAGTGAGGTAGGTCGGCTAGAGTAAGTTCTAAATTCCGCAGGACAAAGGGAGGGTGACTAGAGAATGACGTTGTTGCTGATGACCAGGAAATGTTCAGGAGGTAGATGCCCCCTGATAATGTGATTACATAGTTGAAATATGGTGCACCAGATGTTCGTGCCCACGAATTAGCTTGTGCCGACCATGCACTAACACACCCATATCTCCAAAGTAGTGCTATTGTCTCCTTTTGGTTTTGGGAAAAGATTTCTGCCATTTTGAACTTGCAATAAAAAGATGTCTTCTCATAAAGGGCAAGATTAAGTGCTACTGAAGCAAATAGATGACAATTGAACCACTCTACCAACTATAATAGCTCTAGGAAAGCATTATTTTGGGCTGTTTTTTTCGATGATTCCATGTGATTTATTGAACCACTTTGTATAGATAGAACTTTGAATCTGAGAAGAATGGACTATGGAGTAATAATCTGAATTGCGATATTGGCAATTGATCATCAATCCTTTACAAAGGAATATTTACATTGATTCTTGAAGTGTGAACACAGAATATTGGTGGTTCTTCTAACATAACTGTTTGAGCCAGAATCTCTCTACGGACGATGGTGGGTTACTACAGATATCTGACCTGGAACATCAGAGGCTTAGGCACCTACACAAAGAGATACAGAGTGCTCACCTCCTTGAAGCAACATAAGACCAGTGTAGCATGCTTGCAGGAGACTCACTTGGACGATGTCTGGCAATGCGACTAGCCAAGAAGTGGCAGGGAAAGGTCTTCCACTCTTCCACTCCACGTTTGCCAGGGGGAAACTGATTTGGGTGGCACAGGGGTTGCTGTTTTCCTTAACATTTGTAGAGGCTAATCTCCCACCTCCCTCCAGCACCTTGAGACCCTCACCGGTGAGTAGCCGTGCCTTACAAATATTGATTGATTGAGTGGAGATTTGTGATGTTACAGGGGACACATGACGGAAGGCAGCTGACTGTACAGAACATATATGCCCCAAACACAGATGACCACTCCATGTTTTTGGCAATACAGGCCCTGGTGGTGCAGGATGCAGACTCGCCCCTTTAATGGCTAGGAGACTTTAACTGCGTGCTAGATGGGACTCTTGATCGCACACCGTCCAGGGATGGTATCAAACCCCTCATGTCAGCTACACCTACAGGAGTTATGAGAAACATGGACCTGGTGGACATCTGGTGCCCACAACATCTCACACAAAGGGTGTACACCTGCCATTCCCTAACTCACAACACATTGAGTAGACTAGATAGGATCCTGGTGGGAGGGGTTCCACAGGTTGAGGACATTGAGGTGACACACATGCCACGTTTCCTATCCGATTACTCCCCAGTCTGCTGCGCGTTGAAATGGGGGGGGGGAGGGCTGTCCTGGAGGAAGGTGGCATGGAGGATGCCAGTCAACATTCATACTGATCTGACAGGGAGGGATGTGTTCTCATGGGCCTTGAGAGAATATATGGATGCCAATTGGGGTACCACTGCACACAGGGCTACGGAGTGGGCGATGCTTAAGGGAGTGTTTTGGGGAAGCTGTCTGGGTCTAACATGGAGGGTGCAACTGCTGCTTCAGGCAGATCTGGGGAGGGAGGAGGTGGAACTGGCATCGATACAGGCCAGGGACCAGTCTCTCCCCGACACACGCAGGAGGGAATTGGGGGCGTGCAGGCGGATAGCAGAACTTTTAAACTGCCTAGACAAATTAACCTTGAAGCAATATAGACTGCAACTACATAGGGAGGAGGACAATTTGTGCAGGCTCCTGGCAATTTTTTTGTGCAAAGAACACACACCATCTCTGACTATGCAATCAGTCACCCAAAAAGGCACCAGTATTACAACCAGGGATCATCTGCAGCAAGTGCATACTGCAGACCCCGGAATTATACCAGACCATTACAGGACCTTCCTCGAGGAGGAGGCGGCTGTGGCACTTGATGACCCCATAGAGCTGGAAGAACTGCTGGCAATGTTACATATGCTACCTTGCGCCAAGGCACTGAGTGGGAATGGTTTCCCTATTGAGCTTTACCAGGACTTCTTCACTGTGGTCACGCAGGGCCTACTTGAAGTCTTTTTTGATGTATGGGAAAAGGTGGCGCTGCCACCGGCTATGAGGGAGGGAGAGGTTTGTATGGTACTAAAACTGGGCGGTGACAAGGCTGACACCATAGCCTAGAGACTGTTTGTTATGATAAACTCAGACATGGAGATATTGTTTAAGCTTCTGGCCAACTGCCTGAGACCCACATGACTAGCTTGGTCAATGAGGATCAGTATGGGTTTATCTCAGGCACAAAAACGGGATGAACCTCAGGCGGCTGTCTCATGTCATGCACAAGGTTGAGCAATGCAAAGATGAAATGGCCCTGGTCTCTTTTGAGATAGGAAAGGCCTTTGACCGTGAACTGTGGTTATCTGCTTGAGGTCCTGCAGATCATGGGATTCGGACCCCGATTTGGGGGCTGGACCTGGTTATTATACACTGCATGGCAGAGTGAGAGTAGGGCACTGCCGCTCAGAAAAATAGGTCCTGGGCAGCAGGAAGCTCCATGGCTGTCCCCTCTCACCACACTTGTTGGCTCTTGTAATTGAGCCCCTGGCGTTCTGAGGTCGGCAGGATCTGCGAGATTGGGGCATATGCTTTAGGAAAATGTAGCACATCATCTCATTGTACACAGACAATGCACTGTTTTACCTCTCCTTCCCCGTGACTCCCTGGCGATTCTGTTGCGCTTGCTTGAAGACTTCGGGGCCCTTTTGGGTCTCAGGATAAATCGTGGTAAGTCTCTGCTGTTCCCCCTCATGTCACTGGTTGGAATTCTATTGGAGAGGCTCCCGAATATCGGTCTGCTCTGTGAGTTGGCACACTTCAGATACCTGGGGATCATGGTCGCGCACACACAAGTAAAGCAACTGAGCCTTATCATGTGTAGAGTTGTAGACTCATTGAGGACCTCAGTAACTTTCTGGAACACACTTCCCCTGTCTCTGATTGGCAGGCTGGCCATCTCCAAAATGGTGCTCCAGCTGTGCTGCTTATAGATCCTATAGAACTCTCTATTCCCCCTGCCAGCCAGGATATTCAGGCAGTTGGACTCAATCTTTATTTCTTTACTATGGGCAGTGAGATGTAGCAGGGTGGCCCTGACCACGCTCTCCAGACAATATAAGGAGGGTGGCCTGGATATGCCATGGCTGGATCTGTATTACTATGCAGCCTGGGATGTGGATCTGGGAACTCCTCTGGACGACTGGGACTGGATGCTCGCCTGGGAGCTCACCTGATTTGTTTCATGCAATGCCCACTTCAAGATAGTACACTATAATTTCTTACACCACACTTACCTGACCCCTAGGGTCATCGCATTACGCATGCTTGATAGGATGTCTGCCCTCAAGGGGTGGACTTCCTTCACTTGGCCTGATGCTGCCAGGCGGTGCAGAATTTCTAGACCTGGGTGGTCCCTTTTGAAATGTCCAGACAAAGTGAGGGAATCCCCTCTCTGCATCTGTGCCCACAGGTGTCATCATCGGCTACAACGGCGGCAACCACCTTGATAACTGGCCAGATGGCCAAGGGCAGAAGGGAAGGAGCACCGGGACCGAATGGTCTCCCCCCTGTGGGTTTTAAACACAGTAGGTCCTTCTGGGGAATGACTTTAGAACCATCGTCCTGGAAGGGATCTATAATTTTGCCCATTTACTATTGTCTAATTGCTTTAATAGACAACAAAGCAAAGTACTTTGTAGGACTCCTAATTGGAGCTCTCGTTGGCATGGATAGCCGAAAAGAGAATAATCCCTAACACCCAAACAGGATTCTCAAAAGTATCTGGCACCATAGCAAACATCATGGCTATTGCACTCCTCATCGACAAAGCTAAAACACAGAAACTGCAGCTCCACATATGCTTTGTCGATTTCAGTGCTGCTTTTGAGCACCTGGAGAGGACTCTGCTGTGGAAAAAACTAACAAGCTGGGGAGTCCCCCAACCACTTTTAAAATGTATATTAGCCCTCCACACGGACACTTGGATACATACTAAACTGGGCTCAGGCATGCACCTCTTGAGGAGATACCTACCACCAAAGGACTGAAGCAGGGCTGTGTCCTGGCCCCCACATTATTCAATCTGTATCTAGTAGACCTGGCTGGGGTTCTAGCTCTCACAAACTCACACGCACCAAAATTAGGGGATCAGACACTGCCATGTCTCATGTATGCGGACGACCTTGTACTGATCAGCCACACCAAGGTAGGGCTCCAGCGTTTTATTAATGCTACCCAGCTATACTCTGAAGCCAACACCCTGTCCACAAACTTTAAAAAAAACTCGCATTATGTCAGTTAGCAGCAAGGGAAAGTCCCCTCAGGCATGGTACTGGGGTAAGACACAACTCCAGCAAGCACACAAATATAAATACCTTGGAGTCTCCATTGACATGCCTGTTAACTTTGCGCATCAAAGAGGTGGCATTATGGGAAAGGCCTGGCCTTAGCATTATCCCCGAAAAGGCTGAAAACAAAACTGAATGGCCCATCATTGACTCCTCTTCTACAGATAATGAAAGCCGAACTCCTGCTCTCAATAACTTATGGGGGCGAAGTACAAGGAGGAAGAGATGCGCAAATTCTAGACAGCACGGTATGTAAAGTTCATTGGATTATCTTCAGTTTCCTAAAATATACTTTTCCCGCCCAACTCAGGCTTGAGTTTGGCTTACTGAACCAGTCTCTGGCAAGATGAGGGGCATACATACATTTCTGGAACTAAGTCCGGGGAGCCGCCTCAGACTCCCTCAATCACCTTATATGGCAGGAGCTTCAGCGCAAGAATGTCTCACCTGCCAGAGCCTATTTAGATGACTCGGTGAGGAAGACAGGGCTCACCGACCTTTGGGGGTCCCCTACTTCACACAGCATCTTCAAAAAAGCAGTCTGTAGGTCGATTAGACTACACTCCTTGTTGAAGGACAAAGCAGCCTTCTCAAAGAGGTCTCATGCCTAGATGACACTGAACACCTACTCGACCCTGGGCTCACAAGCATTCCTCAGCCTCGGGTTCTCAAGGCACACAAAAGAGCTGTTTTTAAGGTACTGACTGGGGCTTTTACCATGCGCACCAAATACAGCCCGCGGGCTAAGATATCCGGCAAACACCACCTGCCGCCTGTGTGGCACTGGCATTGAGGACCTACAACACTTGCTTTGCACCTGTGAAAAACTAGCACTTGAAAGAAAAGCTCTGCTGAAAAAAAACATTTAACAAAAGGGGCCTACAAACAAGGAGACAAGCCATACTGGCATGCTTTGCCCAAGGGGACCTACAGCTGAACTGTCGACTGGTCAAATTCTTAAGTCTGGTAGCAAAAAAGCAGCAGGGGCCAATATGAAACAGTGAGGCAACCTGCTCTGAGAAACCTCTCAGATGGAACTGAAGCTGACTAATGAGTTAGACTAAGTATTAAATGATGAATGTATTACATGGAGCGCAGAACTTGATAATACTTTTAAGCAATGCACTAAACCGTGAACACAGTTAATATGAAATGGTTTTAATTAACTATGCAAATAAAGTATATATCTATCTACCTAGACCTGGGTGGTGGATGAATTTGCGCAGACCACTCACCTGAGAATGGAGAGGACCCCTCAGTGTTGTTTGTTGGGGAGCATTAACAGGCCCAAACAGCATAAAATGGCATGCACGTTTTTGAAGTTGGCGCTGGTTCTTGCTAGACGTAGGTTTGCCATCACTTGAATGGGTCAGTGCGCTACGTTAGTAGACCACTGGTACAGGAAAGTGGCAGAATGTTCTTTAGCTGAGGAATTACATATGAGGCTCAGCAGATGAGACAACGTGCTGGGAAAGGAGCCTCTTGTTCGGTGGAGTTTGTGTGATAGGCTCCTAGACCCATACTCTGCTTCGACAAGTGAGGATAGTGAAAGCTCTGGCAACAATAATGTCCCTGAAATTCCTCCCCCTGAGGGTCAGGGGTAAAAGCCTGATCTGTGATGACAGCCAATTTTCCTGCATCTCTCTGATCTTGCGAGTGAATGCTGGATGTAATGATGTGAGCTTTCCCGTGCATTACCCACTGTGTGCTGTAATTAAACTCTTACCACTGCTATATTGTCTTATATAAAATTTAAAAATTAAGGGTAGATGTTTTTTATATTATTGTTTTGATATGCCCAGTTCTCATATAATAATAAAAGTGTATTGCAATTATAGATATAATTTATGAGAGGATACTTATTGTATTGACCATTATCAATTAGAATATCAATTTGTTGGTGTTACTGAGGAAATACTGAATTACTCTTGCATTTATGTCTCTTTCCCCGTATAACATTCGATTTAAATTCTGGCAGTCAAGTAGATTGCAATGGGATGAGAGTTTGGAAATTGAAGGTGGTGTTAACTTGGGAAAGTATCATGGAAAGTTAAAAGCTCTTCTGTTGTATTTATAGTCCTTTTAATAAAGTATTTTCCAATTAGGAGCTGGCTTGACGAACCCAGACAGGCTTGCTTTTGTTGTGCTTTCTGCAGGTGCATTAAGATCGACTGGCACATTGATGGTGGTCACATAAGGTGGGTACATCATTAAGCACAAGAAAAAGAAAGAGGGTTCACTTAAAATGTGCATAGCTTAGTTCACCAACCGTCACCTGAGGTGAAAACAGCACTGGACTCACCATATTGTTTAATGCATTCCATATGGAAGATTTACTTAGTGACTAAATTGTGACATATAGAGACCACTCCAGCCAGAAACAGCTTTGATCCAGTGTCATTTTATAATGTTTGTGTAGCCAATAACAAAAACATATTACCAACCATACCTCTACCTAGTACTCAATTCTATTGTGTATGAGAACATGGGGAAGTTAGGCCAAACCAGAGGCTTAATTGTTGTTATCCTGAGTTTGAAGGAGCTATGTATAGTGTCCACATGATTTTCAGGGGCTTTATACCATCGTACCATGCTGTATAAAAAGTGGACATTTCCATTCACACCAGGTTAATTAACTTTGACTAAGCACACTTATATACACTGTTTGATTGGGTGTGTTTATCAATTCCTAACTAGCTACCGGCAATGTTTTACAGATCACCTTCTGGCAGCTCCACCTTTTTGATAAACAGTACATTGACTTTTGAGGCTGATTGTTGTGCTGAATGCATTGTATTTGCGAAATGTGTGCCCAACTATATGTTATAAGGATTTTGCAAGTCACCAATTAGGTCATTGAGCATATACAGGCAAGATGTAAAAGACCTGGTGCCTTTGTAAGGGCAAGGAACCTAAAAGTTACTTGCAATGTTCTTTTAAAGTAGGAGAATAGTTATTCTTCATGCAGGTGACCTCTTGTTTCTTCAGCAAGTGTACCACTGGTTGAGCCATTTTTCTGCAGGGAAGTGTGGCGAGACAGCTGCTTTTTGTCTTGACAGGCTCACTCGTCCAAGGGAAGTAGCACTGGCATGCATGTTATTTCCATGTCTTTGTCTGTCCAGTAACTAAGAGGCAGTGGGAGGCAGCCTCACTAGAGCTCGTCTGTGTGGTCAGTTTGCTGCTCATCATCAATCAGGCCTTGTGAAGCGTGACAAATCACCTGTGTGGGTCTCAAGGTGCTGGAGTTTCTAGCTGCTTTGTGTTGCTTTGTTCAGTCGAACAGCCAGGTCTTGAGCCCCTTCCTGAATTCCTGGAGTGATGAGGTGGTTGTCAAGTGTAGGTGTATGTCGTTCCAGGCCTTGGCCACCAGATGAGAGAGGGAGCATCCTCCTTTGTTGCTTCGGTGCATGAGATGGGCCGAGTGCAGCAGGCCACCATATTTCATTCCACTGCAAGGTGTTGTTCCCAAAGTTGAGGTCTTCCATCTTGTCTGTGTTTAGCATGAGACAGTTGTCCATCCAGTCGGCGATGTTCATCATAAATCTGTGGAAGTTGGCTCTGGTGCTGGAGAGGTCTTCTAACAGTGAGAGGATGAGCTGGGTCTCGTTGGCGTAGGCGATGATGTTGAGTCTGTGCGATCTGACAGTGTTTGCTGGGGGTTTGTACATGTTGAAGAGCGTGGGGCTGTGGGGCGATCTTTGAGAGACACCTCAGATGATCTTCTTGGGTTCCAATGTGAATGATGGGGGTTGGATTCTCTGGGTTCTTCCAGTGAGTTATGAGACGATCCATTTGAGTGCATTACCCTGGATTCCAATGTAGTGAAGTCTGTTGATCAAGATGTGATGGGAGATAAAGTGGAAAGCGGCTGACAGGACCAGGAGGATGACAGCTGCTGTTTCGCAGCAGCCCAACATGGCCCTGATGTGGTGCAGTAGCTGCGATCAGGCCTGTTGTGGTTCTGTGATTGGCTCTGGGTCTGAATTGAGAGGAGTCCAGGAGATTGTTGTGTTCCAAGCGTTCGGTGAGTTGTTGGTTGATTGTCTTTTCGAAAACCTTCAAAGGAAAGGGGAACAGGGAGATGGGCCAGTAATTCTTCGGTTCTACTGGGTTGGCAGATGGTTTCTTTTGGATGGGCCTTACTTCAGCATGTTTCCAGTCCTAGGTAAGGAGGCCGAGGTGATTGAGGCATTCAGGACGATCTTGAGTTTTTTGCCAATCGTCTTGTCCCTGAGGTTGTAGGTATGGTGGCGACAGGGGTCCATGGTTCCTCCTGAGTGTGCTGAGCTTATGATGGCAATTGTGGCTTGCGAAGTGAGAGGGTCCCAGTGGATTAGCAGGTGTTCAAGGTTAGTGGCCGTGGGTGTGAGCAGGCTGATACTGTCATCAGCAGGGTTTGGGGTTCAAAGTTTTCGTAGATTGCTGTGATCTTGGCGTGGAAGATCTTTGCCAGGGTGTCACACATTTCTTGGGAGGGGGTGATGTTGTTCTCAGTGGCTGCAGGGTTGGAGAACTCCTTCACTATGGTGAAGAGATGCTTATTGCGGTTTGTGCTAGCTTCTGTGCGGTATCCTTCCTTCCTTTCTTTCTTTCTTTCTTTCTTTCTTTCTTTCTTTCTTTCTTTCTTTCTTTGTTTCTTTCTTTCAGGAAGCATGGTACTGGTTGAGCACTGACTTGAAGGTAGTGTGGTCTTCTGTCATTTTTCTGGTTCAGCACTTTCTTTCCAGTTGACGGCACTTGCATTTGGTGGATTTAACCTCTGTGGTGAACCAGCTGCTCTTTTGGCAGGTCCCTTTTGTTTGACTGGCTTGGCGGGTGCGACTGGGTTGGTGCATTTTGTGATCCACTGGGAGAAGTTCTACGTGGCCCATGCTGGGTTAGATGGTCTGTCTGAGAAGTGGGAGTAGAGTGCATTGTTCCACTGATCTTCTGATATCTTTTTCTAGTTTTTGTGCGAGGAGCTGGGGGATGTGGTGCCAGTGAGGCTAGGTCATAAGATAGTGAAGTGGACGCTGGAGTGGTTGGTCCAGGTGGGATTTGAGACGTGGGTGTACTTAACTCTGCTGCTGGATGTGAAGATGAGAACAAATGTGTGTCCTGCAATGTGGGTGGAGTCTGAGACTAGTTGCTTCAGGCCAATGTTGCTCATGCTTTCCAGGAAGTCAGTTGTATAGGTGACGCTGGGGTCGTTGAGGTGGAAGTTAAGATCCCCTCAGAAGATGTAATGCTTGGAGTCTATGGCGATTGAGGCGATGAGGTGAGGGATAGCATTGCAGAAGCTGAAGGGTGGTCCAGGAGGTCTGTATGCAAGGGTACCTACGATGATGCTGCTGGGAAACAGACAAGTCAAGCGCTTTTTCTTTCACCCATTGAGATAGAGTGGGGTGGAGAGGAGCTGGTAAATCAGCAGAAGATCTGCATGTGGCAAGATATTAGTTCTCATTAGGTTTGCCACATTTCCCCAAAGATACCCCACATTTACTCACATTTCATGTTTTTGCAATGGTCCAGCTATGATACCGAAATGCAACTTAAAATACAATCACCTCTTTTCTCACTTTTTCACTTCTAAAACCCATTTTAAAGTGCCTTCTTTATATATTTATTGTTTTCAGTATGTACTGTAAAGGGCGAAAAAATACAGGTTTGAGGTGATGTGTCTAAGTTTTGTACCAGTTAGGATATTAAAATACTGGTCATAATGGTAAAAAAAAATACCTGGTAGAAACCCATATGCTCACTTGTAATAAGCTATTACAAGTGTGTAGTGACATAATGGGGGTTATTACAACTTTGGAGGAGGTGTTAATCCGTCCCAAAAGTGACGGTAAAGTGACGGATATACCACCAGCCGTATTACGAGTCCATTATATCCTATGGAACTCGTAATACGGCTGGTGGTATATCCGTCACTTTACCGTCACTTTTGGGACGGATTAACACCTCCTCCAAAGTTGTAATAACCCCCAATATTCTTATTTCAGGCCTGTTCCGATGTCTAAACCTGCCTGGTAAAAGAAAAGAAGGTACGCCTGTTTATAAAGGGATTAACCATTCCAACTTATTGTAAATTTATTTTAAAAAACAGGACATTATCAATCTGACACTCATGCCTTTGGGCTTGTAGGCAGGAGCGTTCATTTTAAAGATCATTTGAAAACTACCTCCTAAATAGGTTTAATAGGGATACTGAACAAAATCATTCAGAATAATGAAAAACTAATGTTAAAATAATAATTTTACTTATTTAATTTGTAGCCTTTGGGCATTTTGCAGTGCTCCTCATCCCAATAAATTTTCTATCAAACATCTCCTCATACAATAGCTATTTTATTCAAATATGATGAAATGTAGCTTGAAGTGGATGCATGCTTCCAAGGATGGCACTGCGCTAAGAACTTTCTGGTGTTTTTTGACACGTGCCAGCTTCTGATTGTGGACTTATCAGATGCCAACCCCTTAAGCAGGTTCCTCTCATTTGCCAAGCAGTAACCGACTCCAGCTATTGAACTTTTTCAGAGACCCTACTTTCCACTTTACCACGTGCGCAATATGTGTTAAATCAATCCCATAGAAGGTAATATAGTATAGAAGCGCAACGTAGCACGTCTATTTCAAATTATCTTCTGTTCAGCAAACTTTTTAACAGTTTAACTACCGTGGCTGCTATGGCTGCCGTTGGGTTACTAAAGGACATTTACGTCTTTACTGCCCACAGCAAGCGTCAGTAAGCTCTCCAGTCTATCTGCATCCCCCCCCGTGTCCCTGTCACTCCACCTTAAGGAAACCTTCGCCCCGGGTCCCTTCCTGCGTCCCATGTGCATCGTCTAGCTTGGCGTCTGAGTTTCAGCCGTTGGCGTCTCATATCTCCTGTTGCAAGCACATCCCTTGCTTTCCTCCCGCACATCAAACATTCAGACCTGAATCCTGTTCCTCACAGGTCCCACACTGGAGTGCTTATCTACCTCCGTGCTTCTCTGGTCCTACAACTCTACCTTCCCACATAGTTTATACCCAGTCCCTTTCTCTCACTTTGCAGAAATCTTCGGCACCTAGTTATTCGCACATGGCATCACCAGGCAAGGTGGCTCAGTGAGTTAACTCTCACTATCAGCGTTTGCAGTGAACCTAAGATTACACGGTTGAGTCCTGGTAAGGGTGATTCAGTTTTTCATTTTTCAGAGTTTGATCATTCAAGCACCATTGCATTGTGTAATTGATTACCAGCATCTGTTATTTATAAAAATGTGGTATAAACAGTATAAATAGCCGCGTTGCTGCTAACCCTTTCCCCCTAGAGTGCTGAGCCCTTTTTTAGACATTTGGGTCAGGCCTCTATTAAGCCTTCATAACCTATTTTTCCTACAAAAAAAATATACCCTGGCTAAATGGATTTCAATTATTATCACACGGTGATAATTTTACAGGTGATCAGGATTTTAGATTTCCATGGAGGAACCAGTGCTTAATTTGTAAATAAAAAGGTGCTGGTGCCCAAAGCCCTCCCCTTAAACATGCGACTGCTGCAATTACATGTGCGAACATGGAATACTGAGGCAGCGTAATCCTGAAGCCATCTCGGGCCTCTTCAATCCATTTAAAGCCACTCCCTGCCCCTTCAGCTCACCCCTGCAGCTTCCTACTTTCTCTCATTGTGACGCTTTTTTGTTTTTCTCTTCCTCCGTCTTTCCCAAATGTGTCTTTTGCTCGCAGCAAATGCTTGAGGCAGAAGACTAAGCGCCAGCCCTCAAAAATAAGTGCCGGTGCTCTGCACCTGAAACAACAAGTACAAATTAAGCACTGGGAGGAACATAACCAAAATATAGCACTTAAAAAAAAATAGGAAAAATGCTGCACAAAAAAGTGTTTTTTTTTCCTGAAAATGTTACCAACAACGTGCTTCTTTGCTGATATTGCAATCTTTCCACTTCATGGGAAAGGCAGGGTTGTTAAAAAAATATTTGTTTTCACCACGGTTTTCTGAAATTGGGAGTGAATATTGTCTGTTTTTGTATTTTCTAGGCACTTGAACTAAGATTGTGATAAGAAGTGGTGTGAAACCAGTGAGTGATCCCTGCAAAACAGAGTCACTTTTGAATTCAGCAATACAACATTGGTTTTACTAAAGAAACTAAATGCTGAATTCGAAAACGAATGAAAGTAAGAAGAAAAACATTTTAAATAGGTGGTAAATTCTCATCTTTGATTTATTTTCCCCTGCAGCTGATGTACAAAAGTAACATACTGATATGTTTGTCAGACTCTTCCAGTCCCAAGGGCCGGTAGTGATTGTTTGTTGCCAAAACACATGACCCCCAGAGCCAACAACCAACCTGCAGCTTCTAAAGGTTTTTCTTTGTGTACCAACCATGTATCAATTCAAAAGGCAACATCGGATATGAAGGAAAGCTTTGCATTTGTGTAACATACCCACCCAAGAATCTGAGTTGAGGAATAGTGATTATTCTTACAACTCAGAAATTGTGGTTGCCCATAATATGTAATTGAGAGGGTGCTTTGCTAAAATGTGTCCTTTCATGCACACTGACTTACATTTATTTGAAAGCCAAAATAAAAAGAAATTCAATAAATAATGACAAATGCGTTATACATTTGGAAGCCGAAATAAAAGTAAATTCAATAAAAAATAAAAATGGGTTCTGTAATTCTTTGTTCCCTATTCACCCTATTTCTTGGTGCACTCAACAGGACTAAAAGTCAATTAGACAACCAGAGAAAAGAACTGAGAAAAGAAATAGAGTGTGTGACTTGCCCTTTCTGGCAGTGAGCTACATCTCTCAACCCTGGGCACTCCTTCCGCTGAGGGGAGAAAGCCCACTAAACACCACTAAACACCACTGATTGATGGCCACAAAAAGGAATGGCATAGGGTACCAGCCCTTCTTGGCATTGTGTCTCACCCCCAGGTACCAGATAGCCTTTCAGCCACTGGACGGGGAAGGACTGGCATATTACCCCCTCTCTGCCATCCCATATGTCCCATATGTCCAATCTATGCCCAGAGAAGATCACATTTTCTGTAATTTGCTGTTGGGGTTGGCTGCAGAATTAAATCTCTGGGTCTGCCAACAGTGGCGCCCGCCGCATATGTCAAGGAGGTGGTTGGGGGTGGGATAACGACGAGGGAAACATTTCACAAAACAAAGAAACCACTTACCTTGGGCCGCCCGTCGCCTGTCGCCGTCTCCTGCTGCCTCGCTCCTCAGCACAGGCTCCACAGCAATCCTGGTGCTGCTTACATGCTAAACAGAGGATTTAGGTAGTGTCAGGACTGGTCTAAGCAGTGACTGCTGCTCAGACACAAGCCGGGGGTCTGTGCTGTTTCTCCAGCCCGGCTGTGGAGAAACCTAAGTGAGCATGTGTGTTTGGCCAGTCTGAAACGGCCCTTTTTTGTGCAAACTTGAATATTACAAGAGTTTATTTATTGTATTTATATAGTAAGGACCTAGTGACAAGGAAAGAAGAGTGATTCACAAAGACATACTTTAATGTTGGATTGATTTCAACAAATGCACTTGATAACAGGAATAAGTGTAAAGACAAAAAAAAAATTAAAGTTTCAAAAAAGTGGGTCTTTAACTTTCATTGGAAAATGAAGAAATGGTAAAATGTGTGGTAAGAATCACAAAAAAAACCAACTTATTATTATTTATCATTATTGTCCTCTTCATCAAACAAATAGCACACTCATACTGTGTGCCATTATTAGTCACACAAACATACCTCACAGTTGTAGCAAGTGCAGTGCTCCTCATCATCAAATATCAAAGGCTTCCCACTCAGGGTTTTACCCCTTTCAACACCCTATGGCTAACACCACAAAGCATTTAATTAAGCTTGACACTAAATTGTTTTACAATTAATCAGTAATGACTACTGGCTTTGGCAATGCTTGTTTGCTAAGATCCTTCATACGTCCAAAATGGGTCATGAAAATTAACCTGAACTTGACGGCTATCCATTTTAACAATTCCATCCATATCCTTCCATAAACCACATCTAGCATGTATAATGTGTATTTGTAACGTACATGTTCATCCTTTGGGGCATTTTGTGGTGCAAAGCAGAAGTTTATTGGTACCCAACTCAATAGTATTTATTTACTTGACCTCAGAAGGATGAAAGTTTGAGTGGACCCCCCAGCATATGAACCTATGTGAAACAGAAATGCTTGGAGTGGCTGCACTAATTGCATTCTGGGATTATCTTCAGAATAAATTCAACATTGCTTCATGATGTCATTTCAGTATAACATCTATAGAAAACTTTCAAGGAGTTACCAGCATGATAGCAGTGGATGAAAGAGGTCTCAGGTGGATTAAGGACTACACAGCCTTGGTATTTGGCAGGCTGACATTTAATAGGACCAGCAGTGTGCTTCTGAGCAGCACCTGGGCACCATCAATCCTTCTTTTAAAAACTAAGCACTGTTACTAATATTACCTTGATGCCAGGAGCATTGCAGCTATAGTTGTTATGTATTAATAAAGCCTTTATTTAAATTACTGCTGGCATCCATGCCTGATGAACTGAAGTGATCAGTAAGTTAATCTTTTTTGATGTGGTCCTTGTACAACAGTTATAATAGTAGCTAGGAATGCTCTTCATTGACCATAAGTAGCTCTTGCTACAGAAAAGGTTAGAGACCCGTCGTTAATGGTTATGTACATGTGAGAGGTTTTCCATGGATTTTTGCTACCCTTTATTGCGTTTCCTCCATGCCTGTCCTTAGTAGACATTGTTTTTTCAAACCAAATCTGTTCACGAGAATGCTATTTCATTTTACTATTTATTGCATTGAATGCTATTTTTCCAAGTAATAACTCTAAACATGCTCCTCTGGGAAATGTTGACGCGCTGAAGAGTTTGTAGGTTTGGCCCTGTGTCAAACATGACTGTTCCATTTGAGAATAAAACGTGCCCTTCTAATGACACGTTTGTTCTACTTCCGTCAGCGCGCGCCTCGTTCTGCTTGTTTGAAACGAGGCTGCGATGCCAGAAACATTAATACTATCAGCACAGCTGCTGCTGATGTTCTCAAACAAGCATGGCCTCGTCGACTTATTTTACTGTCAGCCCTCTTATTTTAATACCAAATATGTATGTGTTGCAAGTGTCCTTATGAACCCAGGTGCTTTCCCAGAAATAAACCTCACTAGCTCTGGATTAACGTGGAGGAGGTTTGGACATGTGGCCAGCCTGGTGTGGGGGCAAAGGTGCTTGGTTGTTCATTTATTCGGCAAAACAAGAGCACAGCCTGCTCCCTTAGCTCTGTGATTGTGCGTTTCTTGTTATTTTATTTTATTTTTAAATCTTCTCTCAAATATGAAGATATTCCAAAATGAACACTCATGAATTTGGACTTTTTTTTTATTTAGTCTTTTGCTTCATTAGCAGAGCAGTAGCTAAATGTGCAAGAAAATGTAAATTCCAGATCAAAAACCTGTGCTTTCCTATTTTATGGTCTGCTTATAAACTTGCTATATTTGTCTACAGTATTTTTGTCACCTGCATCATACCAGTGAGACTTAACGAATTTTTTGAACAAGGGAAGCCCCCCTTCCGCCTTTATATGTCCCTAGTGGGGGTTTTCTTTCAACATGATAGGAGTGTTAGGAACATGTTGACCTTTTTGTTGGTCCTGGTAGTGATACCACTTCCCGTGACGTCACTGGGCCCGAGGGCACCGAATAATCATGGAGTAAATCCTCCAAGGAAGTGACATGCCCTAGTCCTAAGGGAGTTTCGAACTGTTTTTCGAACCTCACTGTGGCAAAATATATAAATAAAGAGCCTTGCCAAGGCCCTGAGACTAAGGCGTTTATTTATTTAAAACAAACAAAACTAAAAAACACCCTGGAGTTGGGGGAAACTCCATCTTTTTTCTTATAACTATAATCAAGGGCACAACCTCTGTGGTTCTCAGGAGTGTGGTGGTTCTCGTGCTTTGGAAGTAATACAAAGTGAAGGACTGCTAGCACCAAAGCAGCAGCTGTAATGTGACTGCAAGTAAAAAGAAAAAGAACCAGATATTAGAAAGCAAGCACTGAAGCAATCACTGCAAGGCCAGGTTATTAGACTTAGCGGTTGGAAGCTCTTACTCTCAAACTGGAGCAGCCATGTACAAGCACAATGAAGCAGAAAGGTGATGGTTGAATGCGGTATCATTTCTGAAGGGAGAAAAACATAACTGTGGGATTCGTGACAACCATTTGTAACACAACTTGAGGAGAGAAATAAGGTACACTGAACAGTAACTGCATTAAAAGTAAGTCTATGTAATCAATTTATTGACCAAATGAAAGGATGTATAATTTGTTAGAAGGTAGTTTCTCTTCTAGTGTTTTGCTACTTTACCTACTAATTAAACATGATGATAAAAGCTGTTATATGGCTCAGAGTTACATTTTTATGACAGCAAGGATGGACACGAGTAAAAAGTTATGCACATGCAAAACACGTTCGTGTCCCTTTTTCTCAATTTTCTAATTTTCTAATTTCTTCGTGTACGAGTTTTACATGGAGCTTGAGACTTTTGTCAGCTTAAGAAATTCTGTCTGACAATAATGTAACCTTTTGGAACATGTTGTTTGCTCCTGCATTATGTGTAGAACCTAAGCATTTGAGCTCCCGTTGCTGTTTAACACTCCTTTTCTTTGATTCCTTTTGTAAAAAGGAGTATTTCTGTCTCTATGCGTGCTCTGTTTCAGTTGGCAGAACAACAGTTTTCACATTGAGCCCTCTTGGGTTATTTTTGCTGTGGGTGTGTTTTCTAAATGTCAGCTGCTTGGCCTCCTTAAGAATGATGTAAATCGGGCTGAGATAAAGTTTGCTGGATTTTACATGAAATATTGAATCCATTCTTGGTTTGGAAAAAGAAAGGCATCCACGTGTAAATAAAGTGATTCTTCCGCGTGTTTAGTCACTTACATAAAAGGGGTAGAACTATATCACATTTGAGCTCAATATTTGGACATTTATTCTTCAAGTTTTCTAACATTGTTTAAGGACGTTTCAAACTTTCTGGGCTAAACATACTCATGTTTGGAACTGGGCTTAATGTAGGTGAAGCTTGGTACGATTTTGGTAAACATTGCATAATGGCATCGGGGCCCCAGGAGCACAACTCCAGCCACCGCTATGCACAACTATCACACCTTTACAAAATCTACTTTTTAAGCACTTGATAGAACCCAAAATAAAAACACTTTTTTCTACAACTTTTAAGTAAATGTACGAGCATGGCTAAAGATGGGGGATGCTTGAGGCCAAGATTGTCTTTGCATCTCTGACTGAGGAATTTTCACCAGTAACTAGGCAATATTGCACCAGCATTTACCAACCAGGAGAACATTACACTTGACCTGATCAAGCAATGTAAGAAGGACATTTGCACCGATTAAATATCTTTATTAATTTATAAAGCACAAATTAGAGGACGACAGCTGAAACTGCACACAAATGCAAGAATCCCAAGACCTAATAATAATGAGAAAAAAAACAAAAAATAGCCAAAATATCAGAAATCTCAGTTTTAGATGCCCAGTACACAAGGTAGCCCAGACAAAATACTGTCTTTAAAAAAGCAAAGGTTTTGAGTCTATTCCCCAAACAATAGATATTAGGTATATTTTTTTAGATAACAAGGGAGAGAGTTCCAACATATAGTTCGCACACTCTGAATGCCCTATCTCCAGCTCAGTTTGTGAAATCTTGGAATTCTGAGATATTTAGAGTCCATAGATCATAAAGTTGTATTTAGGGTATACTTAAAAATGCACTTTGCTAACAGGGAATATTTAGATCATAAACCCTGCGAATTAGGCACAGATGTATTAAATAGAACCCTCTGCTTTGCACTGAGCCATTGAAAAGCTTTACTCATTTCAGAAACACTTTTAGTCCTCTTCATACATCATACCTCATACAATCCTCATTGCATAATTCTATATGGATTGGAGGGGCTCTAAACTAGTTTAAGGCATTCCAGCATGTTGTCAATTACAATAATCCAGTTTAGACAAAATGCATGAAGTCATAATTCGAGTATGGAAAGTTTTGGACAAAAAACTTCGAGCATTTTTCAATTTTTTCCTAGGAAAAAGGCCATAAAGATTAAAGATTTAACTTGTTGATTCTAACATAGTTGTTCATCTATCACAACGCCCAAGTAAATGTACAACCTTTGAAGTCTGCAGGAGCGAGCCCATTTATATTGGCCATTGATGGAAGTGCAGTTGCTTGTAAAAACAATTGCCAGATTACCAGTGCATATTTGCTCTGTCCTCAGTGAAATGTATATAAACTGGCCCTTGGCTTGTTCTGTTTCCTTCGCTCTTGGTGTGGAGTATTCAGCATTTGTGAATCCTCCTTAAAACAATTTTTCCACAAAAAAGCATGCTCCTTTCGAAAGTGGTTTTGAGTGAGATTTTACCTTTTGGGAGATGATGGTAAAGAGTACCGAATAACATAACTGACAGAAACGGAACTTGTATGTCCTTAAGCCTACTTTTTAATATCAGGTTTGTTTGTTGAATGGTATAACTTTTTAACTTAAGAAAATCTGGGATTGATTAGTAAACAGTTAATTAGTGTATTATTGTTTCCCAATCAAATGCTACCTTTTTGAAAGGTTTTAGAAGTTACGTAGGAAACTAACAGACAGGGGGAAGTGCTTAATGAAGTCAATAAATTAACTATGTACAACTTAAAAATTTAAACTGCTGAACATTTCTGGTAAGCTACTATAAACTTGTTATACTAGCCACAATGAATAAAACACAACTTGATTTTTTTTAATTGCTTCTACTGCTTTTATTGTTGCTGCAGAGACAATGAAGGTGGCCAACAAGCACCTCCTCTTCTTCCCGTCAGCTCGATTAATGTTCGCGCTGCAGCCAGTTATGTTTAAGCAGAAGCTCCTTGTATGGAACTATACAGCTGATCATCCTCCTTAGTACAGACAATGAATACCCTAACAATTGATATATTATGTGGCAACAAGGATTTTAGTTTATGTTGTGTGCTATATAAATGAACAACATCTCAATACTTCTTACTATTTGCATTTGGTAAGATAGTTCCTATGACTAAAGTGCCTTCTGCATCCATTTTTATGTAACCACAGGTCATATACTCAAATGTGACTAGGATAAACCCAGACTGTGATACTTCTGCCATAGATGAAATATGTACCATCAAGTTTGGGAAACAACACCTATTAATAATAGTAGCAAGAATAAGACACAATTCAGTTGTCCTGCCTGTATTCTAACGTGTAGCATGTGCTATACAAAATATCCCCTCAGTGAGTGCAGTTCAATCTACCCTACCCTACTGGTTTCACTGATGAGAGGTGTGAGGCCAGGTCCAATAATGTCGAGCTTTTCTGTGAGCATGTAAAACTAGCCTGTTGTTCCTGATAGTCACATGTAGCGACTTAGCCAATCTTGTGATTCTTCTTTTCTGCTGCTCCCAACCTGGCATGAACTGATAAATGACATACTTTTGTAAATCTTTCACAAAAAGTTGGAATTTAACTATCTTTGGTTGCATTGTTCTACAATTTCCTCACCCCATTATGCTGCCTTGTAAGTCGTATTTTCGTAAAACATTTTAACCCAGGATTTCCCTGCCATACTTTCGTCCTCCACCTCACAATTTTGCATTTATATCACTGGCGTAACAATAGCCCCCTCAGCCCCTGTGGTGCTGGAGGGCCCCAAGCTCCAGGGGGCCTCCTCAGCACAGTACACTGCACACAGGAGGCGGGCCCCTGGCCTGAGAGCTCCTGACTGGGTGGGGAATCGGCCCCCTCCATGTTCTTTGCCAGAGGGGTCTGATTTACTTACACCTCTGATTTATAGCATTATAGTTTGCTAATACATCTTTGTGCTAAGTGTATGCAAAGTTAGAAAATGGTTCACTAGTTATTATCTCAAAACTGAAAAAGTCTCTTTAAAATATTGTATAGAATTTTCACTATTTTTAAACTTATGTACACACAGTATTGGCATGTTGTACGTCAGTGAGCATTGATTTAGAGCTGAAGAAGCTTGAAAAGTAGAGCACAGAATGGCATCACACATAGATAAAAGCTACATCTCCGCACACAAAGGGCCTTATGTAAAGTATCACAGATTGTACTCTGTACAGCCAGGTAAGTAGAGGGATGCGCTCTGACCTGGCGGAGTGCAGCTCGCCATATTTATATTTCTCTGGCAGACAGGTTGAGATCTCTGTGTTTTCAGCAGGACCACTACCCTGATGGCTCCCCTCAAGGCACTGAAGCTTTGCTGTGAGAGTGCCACAATCATCGCACCCGCAGAGTAAATGTGTTGTTTTGTTCTCAGAAATAAGATCCCATAGTGGAAGTTAGTTGTCAGAAAACCGTAAAATGAATGACCTTTATGTGCTGTGAGTGATTTTTTTTTCCCGAAGTGTCCGGAGTCATTGATCTTTTTCCTTCTCAGGAGTGCCAGGCTTTTACTTGAGCTTCCGAACACAAAAATTATGTCAGAACATTACCCTCAATAGGGCGAATGATCTGATATCTATTTACCGATAGCCCAACGGAGTCTGGTCTAAGATTTCTACCAGTAGAAGCAGCCTACCTCTGTCGCCAGGTCTTCAGACGCTTTAAAGTTCTAGTGAACCCTGAGTGTAGGTAACAGGGTACTTTTTTGAAGGAGTCCCCCATCTGTTAGTGTTTAAATAAGGTCCGAAATCTTTTTTGCTCTGCAAAAATACTCAAAACTCTAGGGGACATTATATGTTATATATGTTATACATATGCAGGGTTTAGGTACACACATGTTTTGAGTCTCTAGGTTGTGGTCTGAGAGGCAAACTTGTTCTTTCTCATGCAGCACAAAGTAAAACTTACTTTTCCCCTGAAGTTATTAAAAATCTAGTTTCACCATTAATTTAATTTATGAAACTAAGTGGAAGCTAACTTTGTATCAGTTTGCTGACATTTTCCCAAATAAAGATTAAAACAAGGATTTTATTTACACCTAGCCCATTCATAAACAATATAGCTTTACCTATGTAATGAAAACAGCTTCAAGGTAATTTCACTGTGACTGCATACTAATCTCAATATGTAGTTTGCCATGTTTTTTTTTACTAAGCACCCAGGCTTGTTGGCTGACAAGACATACTTTAGTGGTGGCTTATAGAATAAATATAAAAGTAGGTTTTCCTACATAGCAAAGGGACTCGCCAATGCAATCTGTCATTGCAGTGCTTTTGAGATGGATCCCAATCAAAGCACATTGGTACCCCAGGCAACCAAAGATTTTTGTCATATATGTGTGTGGTGTAAATACCCACTGCAGCCCATACATGATATTTAGCTGCCACATTTGTGCATTTTGTGCACCATATGCCATGGTGGTATTGTAAAGTTCAGTAAATTAGGTAGAAGTAATTCGCAGTAAAAGGGTGATGCGGAACTCACAGGTGCTATACACCTGTTTAATAGAAGCATAGTGCACAGTCTCTTAACTTTAACAAAATCAGGCAGGAAAACATGTGGGGACTATGAGAAAAAGGATGTCCTTTTTATTTGTATGCAATATTATTTTCTCTTCAATTTTGTTTATTTGCAACCAAATTAACTCAACAGTGTACCCTTTAGCTGTCATTATGAGTCATCTGGACAGGTATCCACCAGAGGCAGTAGGGATACTGCCACAGCCACTTTTGTGACCCCTGTGTACCTGCACCTTAAATTACTGAAGGAAGAATACTGGGCCCAAACTTACCAAATATAGAAATGCATCCATTGAAACCAGTGGGGTCACGATACAGTCAGAGGGCACAGGTGTAGAACCGTCCCTCAGACTTCCACCAGCAACATTGCTAGAGTGTGCCCCAGCACACCAACTAGCAGTGCCCACTGCTCTTATTTGTGTTCCTGTGGTTTTCACGAAGATTCTGTGTCTGCATGCCATTCTGAATCCGAAGAACTTTAACTCCTTATGCCTGCAATTAAGGCTTCAGATGCCAGCCAGAATGAGCATCTCCAATCCGGCATCATATATATATATATATATATATATATATATATCAGGATGCATTTATGTCATCAGCAACGTAGGGAGACAAATAGCCCATTCCTCACCTTAATTCTTAACTTTCTACAATGTCCACCCTCTGCTGTGCTGTCAAATATTCTGTTACTTTAATAGTTGATCCAGTAGAGGCTTAAATTTTATTTTCTTTTTTCTTTTTTTTTAGCCTCAATATATGTACCCTAGACATCTCACCCCGGTGAGTGATTCTGTGCAGATAGTCGTTCTTTCCAGGTTTTCCTGTCTGTTTTAGCACTTTTTTTTGTCTCGTAGGCCTCATTTACAAAGAGCCTGCTAAGGATGCTGAAGATTTGCACCTGTAGGTTTGCTTCTACTTTTGTGAGCACATTTCTACCTTCATTACAATTCCTAAAGAATTTCGGTAGGCCTGAATGTGTGCATCATTTAAAGAATTCCAGGAGTACTGTCATTTGGTTGTTTGTTGCTGTGCAGCCAATCTTCTACTAGGAAACAACATTAAGTGGGAGTGCATTAGACATAGCACGGACCACACACCTCAGACAGCTCCAATATTCTACATAATTGGGTAACATTGATCTCACAAAAGTACTGACCATAGTAAGCACAAATCAAAGCCTCCAACAGGGCATTTTAGGCCGAAAATATACACCCAACATAATTCAGATGCTTCATAAAGCTGGATGTATCTGAGCTTGCAGCAGCATCCCCCTCCTCATACTCTGAAGACTCCGAAGCAGCACAATAAGCAATACCCCGACCAAACTTCCCACGGTTTGATTAGGTCAGAAGGATCCTGTGGATCACAGCAGGGCCAGCGTACTCTCAATTATCTCTCAGCAAATACTTCAGACCAGGCAGAATACACACTGTTTCCCTGATGGCATGTGACTAAATTGGTAAAAATGTGCGGCTAAAATTTTCAAACAACCTCACAAAATGTGCGTATTAGTGACACCCACGTAAATGTTGTTATCCAGCACAAAGAAACATAGAAATCTGACTGTGGTCTTCGTGGAGATGAGGGCCTGCAGATACACAAGCTCCAGTAACAGAATCATTTCCGATCAATTTGCTTCAATGAGGCATACGGAAATATATACATTTCACCTTCCTGCATGCATAAATATTACACGCAAGTGAACTTACACTCTTTATCCTCACACCTCTAATATTTTTGGGTTTAGTTCCTCATGTTTCCAGTCCTGATGAGAGATTTACCACTGCCTTTGGTAGGAGCTCTTTCTTCATGTCAACTAAACAAACGTTTAGTGAATACCCACAAAGACATAGGGGGTTATTACAACTTTGGAGGAGGTGTTAATCCGTCCCAAAAGTGACGGTAAAGTGACGGATATACCACCAGCCGTATTACGAGTCCATTATATCCTATGGAACTCGTAATACGGCTGGTGGTATATCCGTCACATTTGGGACGGATTAACACCTCCTCCAAAGTTGTAATAACCCCCATAGTCTTGCGCTAGAATGCCAACAACCTTCCATTGTGAGCAAATGTGGTCAGAGTTAAATGCTCTCCACACTGGTTGACTTTTAAGTATAAGCAAATGTGAGTGAACACGTTTATAAGGGCAAAGTCCCTCCAGTTTTGATTCAGAAATTAATTTTTCGGTTACACATTTTTACACCAGGAGCTGAATGGCCGATTTCTTTTTTGCCCAGCTAATCATGATTGAAATAAATGTACTTAAATATATTTGGAGACCAACTCTGGCATTATCAGCTGAGTTATGCTGATAATTTCGTGAACATTACAGAGTCATACAGATCCGGTGCTATACAATTAGCATTTCTTCCCACCTCTCTCCGGCACCTTGTCTTAAACTTAGCTCCAGAACGAAGGTGTTGCTGTTTCACAGTAATTGTGGACTGCTAGCAGCACTGCTGGATGTGAGAATTCCTATTTTAAACAGTCTACTTGATGCGTCAACAGGCTCAGTACGTGACACACTTAAGTATCTCCCCAAACAGCATGCTGGTATCCTTTAAGTCATATTGCCACTATAGCCTGCCCTCTAAGGAGTTTCTTATCTGCAAAACCATGTACAGACCCTCTTTCCTCAAATCCAGAAATTCTTCTCCTCTGCAATGGGCTCTTGCACCGCTTGTGGTCTTTTGGCATAAGCCATCAGAGAACCTTTCCGCAGGAAGGAAAGGATACCTATTTCCTAGTTTGCTGCCTCAATAACCACCTCTTGCCATATGAAGTACCTCTATGATCAAACAGTCATCCAAGCTCAGAAACACTAACATTGATTGGGAAGAGCACATTCCATGTGTGTCCCCCCTTCTAAGTAAGAAATCTTGGTTTATGCTGCCTTTTATTTTCATTTCATAGCAAATATTTTCTATCTACAACCTTTCTGTGCAAAGCCCTTATAGGTCACTACAAGTGGAGTTGTCAATATGAATAGTTCAGCAAAAGTTTTCAACTGTATTTATCCAGGAGAAGTGATATTGTGTGATGGTGATCTTTAGTCTAATACATTGAGTTTGTTTTTAGTACTGAATGCTGATTTCTACTTCTGACAACTGTATGACGTTTTTGTTGTTCTAATAGAATTGATAAATAAATCACAAGAGTTTTTGTAAAGCTCACCTATTGCTTGCACTTCGAACTGATCTCATTCAGTGAGAGTGCCTTGTTTTTGGTGCATATTTGTTCATTGACTGCACTGAGAAATTAGTTTGTGTTCCCCTTTACCATGCTAACTATGATGTTCATCTTCCAGATTCAAACTGTTGACAAATGCTTTTGGCTTTAGCATCAGTTAGTTACTGAAATTGACAAATAGTAGTAATAGTCAAGGGTTGTATTGGTTATTTGCATGTCAGTGTCTACCTGTAGCTTTTTCTACCTTTTAAAACTCACACAATACACAAATGGTAATCTTTTTGTATTCAGGGCCAGGTAGGAGTCTTATAAAGCTCTCAAGTGAACATTACCGAAAGGTATATTTTAGGGGATAATGCAGTGTGTGACAGCGTTGAGCTCTCAGTTGTGCATTTCTCTCTCTTCACACTTCAGTTTTACATTGTGTACCGGCGCCATCTCTTCCTTTCTTTGTGTAGTCCTGCTTATATGCCAAAAATGGATATTAAGGTTAGTATTGTAGATATAAAAAGTCTGTTTCATATACACTTGCATCCTCTTCTACAATTTAACAAATGCTGTCATTCACAGAATGATTTAATTAATATATTAACCGTGGTTAAGGCTGAAAAGAATGCATGAATATTTGTTTTTGTTTTTACAGTTTGGACAATTACGATGTGGAATAGCTTCCCTGTTGATTTTCAACCTTCAATTACATTGTTCTAAAAGCCTCTTTTTAACATGATTTAACTGGTCAGGGCATTTTTGAATGTTAACAGTTTTATTGCCAAGTTACCATAAAGGAAGGCCTAATGATTTCACTGTTCACTCTATTTGGATTTTGAGCTTGCTTTTGCCTTCCAGTTTTTTAACAAGATTTCCTATGGAAGAATTGTATTGTTCTTGGTTTCCTAGGACATTTTCCAAATGCTGTCAATTATATGAAAATTGATTCTAAAAGTCATATTTTCTAGTTTATAACGGTGCGTAGGCATTTCAGTTATTTGTGTTATTTTTAGGTAGCCCACCGCATCCTGGAGGCCACTGCACACTCCCTTGAGTAGGTAGGGGAAGCCTGCCAAGGGGATCATTTCACGAATGGAGACTGCACATCATATTTAACATTGTTCTTTTAGAGGCCAGTGAGATGTGAAAACTTGACAAAACATGTGCTATTTCAGGACTTTCCTGACCTTAGAAAATCTCGTTTTAAGTGAGGAGGTTGTGAAAGTGAGCTACCAAATGTGGCCCTTTGTGCAACCCGTTTGGCCCTAATAATTGCTGGGTGGATACAGAGTCTGGTTTGGTTGAGATACCTTGAGCTGTATAGTAGTCCACATACATTCATGTGCTACCCTCATAGTGGTGAGTTGGAAATGGTGTTTTCTGCAGGGTCACCTCCAAACATTTTACCTTTTACCCTCCACTTTTTGCTGAATTAGTTTGTGTTGGCCTTAGGACTCTGAGCACTTCACCACTGCCAACCAGTGCTAAAGTTTACGTGGTTCTCCCTTAAATATGGTAATATTGGCATATACACAATTGGCACATTTAATTTACTTATAAGTCCCTTGTAAAGTGGTATAACGTACACCCAAGGCCTGTGGATTAACTGGGACTAGTGGACCTGCAGCACTGATTGTGTCACCCACTTTTGTAGCCCTTAAACATGTATCTTACCTGCCATTGCAGAGCCTGTGTGTGCAGTTTTACTGCCACCTTGACTTGCCATTTCAAACTCCTTTCCAAACCTTAAACTCCCCTTTTATTATGTATAAGTCACTCTAAAGTACGCTCTAGGTAGCCCATAGGGCAGGGTGCTATGTAAGTAAAAGGCAGGACATGTGTTTTTAAGTTTTACATGTCTTAGCAGGGCTCGAAACATCTACCGGACCACTCACATTGGCGAGTTTTATTTTATGAGGTGGAGCTATTTTTAGAGACAGAGATCAAAACTCAGTTTGTCTTCTTGCAGTGCAAACACTTTTCCTTGTGACTGCAGAGTTCCAGGATTTTGTAAGATGAACTGTCTGACCTATGTGAAATGAAAGGCTTTTGGTATCAGGTTTTTCCTAACACACAACATTTATATGAGTAACTCAACTTTACAAACATTTCAAAATATATTTCAGTAGCTGTGAAAGACCATCTTCAACTTCTAAGCGATTAAAAAAGTACTTTAATAAAATGGAAAAAAAAGTCAGAATAATTTACTTGGTGATGTGCAAATGATAAATGTTTTTCTGAAACCCAGTGTTCACAGATTATTGTTAGTTCACTATATAGTTTTATCAGTAAAGCTTCAAGTTAGGGGGAAAGTTTTTGGACATGTCTTGGAAATTTACTGCCTGTAAATGACAGTGCACTACTACATCATGCTTTAGTAATATATTTATTAAAAGTGAGTGTTTAAACATAAACTGAGAAACACTCCTGCCCTGAAGGCAAAGCTATTATTAAACTAAGAGGCAAGTCATGCATGGATCACGGGTACCCGCTGAACTCACATATTTGAAGGTGCACTCATATATGAGAATGAAGAAAAAAGGTGACTGTAAAATACAATATTTGCCTGGGATCAGACAATTTGAGACCCGTTTCCTGGTCAAGTCAATTATAGTGAGGTCGAGTAGATTATTCAAGCTACTTGACCTGCAGGTCTAGTAATATTTTTATGATTTTTCGAGGCCTGACATGTCCTAGTAATGAAAAGGTCCCAAGTTTGTTTTTCACTACTGTGAGGCCTACTCCTCTCATAGGCCATCATTAAGAATTCCATAATATACTTTAAAGCTGTAATTTCTGATCAGAAAGGAATAGTTATATCATGTTCCATATCATTTGAATGGTAATGATAAATCCTCTGTAATAGTAAAGTTGGATTTAATATTGCCATTTTAGAAATGCCACTTTTGGACAGTGGGCATTTCTCTGCTTTTACTGCTCTGTGTGCCTTGCAGCCTGTCTCCAATACACATCTGGGGTAGGTGACAGCTATACTTTGTTCATTCCCTCTAGACAGCCACAAACACAGGAAGGTTAGGTGCGTCTGAGCACTCATTTGCATTCATCTGCATTCTTATGGGCCTTCCTGGGCAGGAAGGGTGTAGGGGAGAGGACACACATGAATAGGGAAGTGCCTGTCTTTACACAAAGGGCTAATTACATCCCACTGATAGTTGGAGCCAGGGCTGATTGAAAGGGGGACCTGTGCTCTTCAAGGAACTGCTTTGAAGTCACCCCCACTTCAAAGGCACATATGGATGTAAGTACTGAGGCTCTGACCCTACTTAATGGGTACATTACTGGACCTGGAAAGAACTCTGCTGGAGTAAAGACTGCTGTGCTGTAAGGATTGCCACTGTTCTTGGACCACCTGTTCAGAGGAACTGCTTCTCTACTTTGCTGACCTGCCCTGCTGCTTATTGATCTCTGCCCTGCTGAGGACAAGGACTGGACCAATCTCACTTCACTCCAGAGTGACTCAAATGGCTTGCTAGCTTGTTCCCAGTTCTTATGCAGTCTCAGGGACATCAAAGACTGCCTGCAACTCTCCTGGTGCTGCAGGAGTCTGCCATCTGTGAGTCCTACCCTTGCCTGATGTGCCCCCTCCAGTCCTGGGCCCCAGAAATGGGTTCTTCAGCTGTTTTCTGCAAAAACTGAAGCATCATCACCACTGCACCAGTCAGAACCAACACATTGCCGAAGCGTAGGCTGTTTGATAGCTAATTCACAACCTGTGCGGGCCGACAATGACGCCCTGTGTGGTTCGATGGTGACACATTGCATTCATCTCATCAGAGTTCGACTGTGATGTAGGACCCAACTGCATGTCCAGATGATGCATCTACCCGACTGCTCAAATTGGAACCAGCACATCGAGCCCTCAATGTCGATGCTTTGCTCCATTTAAGGTACTTGTTAGCGGACCCTGTCTGTGTTCTGTAGCCATCCTACCCTCCATTGTGGTCGGCCTGAACTTTGTATTTGCACTGGTCCTTCGAGACTTCAATTAACCTTTTGACCGCTAGTGACTTCTAAGCACTATTTTTGGTGTACTCTTCAAAAATGAATATCTGAACTTCTTCTGATTGGATTTTTGTTGTTTGGTCTTTTTTGACTCGGATAAATAGTCTCTATTTTTCTAAACCTGTATGGAGTCTTTTTGTGGGGTTTTCATTGTGTTATTGTGTGTGTGTGTTTGTGTGTGTATGTTGCACAAATACTTTACACATTGCCTCCTACATTAAGCCTGCCTGCTCTGTGCCAAACTACAAGAGGATGAGCAGAGATTAATTTAAAGTGTGTATCCAGCTTACTCTGACTATAAGGGATGGTTCCTGCTTAAACAAGGTGCATACTCTGACAACCAGAAATCCCAGTTCTATCATGATGGAAGGCTACTGCCTTCACCAGGAGTTAAGCAGCACAAGTATGCTGGTGGCAGCATACAGTGTAGTGATAGGTAGTAGTGAACAGGTCTGTTTTACCCTTTGTCACTTATGTAAAGCCTACAGGCTCACTCACCTTTTAAAAAGCTCCACTGCTGTGTGCTTAACTCACCCCTGGTTTACATCAAGTGGATATTGAAATCCGTGTGTGGTGGAAATGTGCTGAACAAATGTATGATCACAAGAAATACACTGCATGAAAGGGTGAAGTGTGGTACAGTGCACCAGTGGTAAAGCTGTGTGCTGGCAGTGTGTGGTTTTAAAGGAACACACTCTGGTGAAGTATGGAAAGACTGCAGTACTGAACAGTGTGTGCAAACTGATTGTGTGTGGTACATGTGAGTATGCGGGTGGTGACATAATACAGGAGCATAACATTACTGGACAGTGTGTGTGCTGTGGATGTACACTGAGTGCAGGGGTACCTGCACTGTGACATTACATGGAGGATCTTGGGTTCCATTTTGGGGAGCCCAGACCTGCCTTTTGAAAACATGAGACAGAGAGAAATTCCCCACACAGATTAGTGTATTGCTGCATTCCTGTAAGCTGGGTGGGAAAAGCACTGAATGATAAGAGAACAAGGCTCTCCCCCGTGCATTTCAAAGTGCTCCTTGATTCAGTGCTATATTAGAAGCAAGGGGCCTCAGCACACCAGAGAGAGATGGGGCTTATAAGGGCATCATAAAGAGTAGGACTGAAGGCCCAGTATCAACCCTTTGATGCACGTATCACTGTGGCTGACATCCAGGTGTGAACTCTGGTCACTCCCATGAATCTTGTTGTGGGTTAATCAGTTACGGAGTACTGCTTGTTGTGACAGACATCCTTCAAGTGGAAGACTAAAGGGGAAAGATGGCCATTTCAAGGAAGCAGAACCCCAACATACAACTTCAAAGACCCAGACACTAAATCACATATTGTGGTTTGGAAAAGGACTATAAGTAGGGGAGTCTGAGACGTCAAAACATTGCCTTCTACCAAGCCGCCACACAGGCTGTGTGAGGAGGGGAAGCTTTGGAGGACTTCTACCTATGAACAGACTCTGAGTCCTAGTCTGCTAGTCTCCCTGCTGGTTGCAACAACATCACCTAGGGAAGCCAAGATCACTTTACTTCGATCCTGGAGCAACAGCACCTGCCTGCTCGCCATGACTGGTGTGCCAGTGAGGAAAAGGAGAGCATTGGAGGGAGTGAGGTCCAGAAGGGGACTCACTGTGCACGGTGTGAAGCGTTAATTCCCACACCAGTCAGGCCATAGCTGGACTGAATCGGAGCCCCGGCATGCCAGTAGGGGCCGCTGCAAACTGATCTTACGGCTAGGTAGGAGAAACCCACTCCCCACACCGATTGAGCCGTGGCCCATATGCTGGACTGAGCTCGTGACCCCTAAGCTGAAAGGGGCTGCTGTGAATTAAATGTGGGAGCGCAGTGGGAGAAAACCTCTCCACTCACCAATTGGACTGTCGTCCGTGTGATGACCCTGTATTCCAGGAGGGGCCACTGTTAAGTGAATCAAAGAATGTAGTGGAAGGAACTGGTCCCTGCACCAATCTGGTTGTGGCCCATGTGCTGGATTGCCTTGACGACCCCATATGCTACGTTGGGCCACTATGGATGCCAGCATCAGGCCAGCATAACCAGATGATTGAGAACCAAAGTGGCAACCCTGTATGCCAGGAGGGGCCACCAGAGATGCTGAGGTCAAGTGGTCCAGGCCTTCACCTGAGACAGAGAAACTGCTGTGACCAAGGTGGAACCAAACAGCGTTCTGTGAACTGCACCGAGAGAGGTGTGAGTAGCAATAGGGCACCATTGGAGCCCTGTTGGAGCAAGGAGACCACCTCCATCCCTGCAGAGGGAAAAGTGACTTACCACATGACCGCTGGAGCAATAGCTGCCAGGACCTTCTGAATCCACAGGTAGCGGGCTCGAGGGAGATGGCTGGTGCCTGCCAGTTGCTGCTGCATGTGATAGTGTGCAGCCCGACTTTGCCGATCTGGTACCGGACCCTGCTGCACAGCTGAAGGGTTCTATACCTCTGGAATGGGTAAGCCAAGAACTGGGCCTTTGGGTCCGTCGGGGGACATACGGCCATTGGTGCTGCATAGACTCTAGTTACTGAACTTGCTAACTGAGTCAGAGGGAGGAACTATTGAGTACAGCCTATTAGTTTACATTCTCTAGATGCGGCCGTCAGTGAATAGGAAATAGCACAAGCACTTAGCACTAGAAGTGGGAGGACAAGGAATGGCCTGGCAACTACCAGAGCCCAACCACAAGGGGATTGTGTTATTGCTTTTTGAATGTCATTTACCTTTCCATGTGTAGAGTTAGAATTACAATACTTCTTCTCGTACATTGAGTTATGAGTTGTGTTCACTGAACCATATCTGAGCTTCCCCTGAAGGAGCCTTGACTGCTCAAAGTATGCTACCCAGCTGAGTCTCAGATGCAGAAGGGGGTACTTGACCCAGTTGAGCAGGATTCATAGTAGTGTGGCCCTGGGACAGCAGTACAATGCCTCATCCACCTTGGTTGTGCACAGCAGCTCCTCCATGCCCTGTGGCTCTCTGAATGGGGTTTTGTCAGGGGCAGCTGTAAAGGAAAATCATCCCCGCAAAAGAGAAAGTCCAGGACTCAATGTAGACCATGTCTCCTCGGAATGGTAACACAAGCAAACCCAGATGTGGTACTGAAATAGTTGAGCTACAAACGATCGGACAGGGTTGTGCTACTCTATGACGTATTCACACTTATTTGCCATTTGAAATAGCTGTTTCCTGCTATTTGGTAATGAAGACATCCACCTGAAAGCTGATGGTCAATTAGAATGTATGAATTCTGTCTAATATTTGAAGCCACCACCAATAAAATGGTTCCTAATTTTGAAGTTTCATGCTTTGTATTTGTATGAATCGTGTAGGTTATGTAGTGACATAGAAACTGAGTTTAGTTAGTTGAATGTTGCTTTTTTGGCATTTTCCTTAGTGGCTTCAAGGTACTACAAATTACAGTAGCAAGGTTATTGAATCTTTGAATTCCCTATTATGAGCCCAGGATTATGTTGCATTTTTTTCTGAGATTCTTTTACTTTCATTAAAATAAACTGCTGACCATCAAGGTATGTGCCTTACTAGAGTAAAGCCAGCCAGGGGAGCCTACTTGACAATGAAGGAAATCCTCAGCATGTTCCTCTGCTGTAGTGAAGTTCTAAGGTGTGACTTCCATCGAGTAAAGGCTGGAAATTGAAAACTGAGATAGGTGCATAACGCTACAGCACACCTGATGATTGTGTTTCTTCCTTCATTGACCCTGAATCACTGACACTGCTCTTTGATACATAGTGGATGGATGTAAGTTGAAGAAATATACACCCAGGCAAACACATGAAAAGGAATACATTTCTTCTATGTGGCTGCTGGAAAGAAAGCCTTTATGGATTGGTCTTTCAATATGGATCGATTTTTGCAATTGATATTAATGAAAATTAATTTTCATTTCTGAGGTGGTTCTTCTGTGTGATGTATGACCTTACACATCAGCCAATGTGGGTCAGTCTGAATACAAATCAAAAATAACTTTCATTGTTCCAATATGGTATCTTATGTTAACAGCATTTCTGTATGCACTTCTACTGTTTGTTTAGCACTGTACTACTGAATACACTCATTTGCATACAAAGGTTTCAGTTTATGTGGGATCAGCCTTTAGTATAATTTGATAATTGCTAATTCACTGATACTGTGTTGATAGAATTGTGTATTTGTGTATTCCCTGTTTAGAGGGTAAAGTTGCTTAATCTGATCCATTAAGTACCCGTGTGATCAAAGAAATAAAGTCGCCCCCCCTGCAAATAGATTATCCCATAAGTATAACAACCCGAATAACTGAAGGAAGCTTATAAGTGCTTAATGACTTTATGATGGATTATACATTGTTCATTGCGTCAGGTGTTCAGAGGGATGATTTATCATGGTTCGACCTCGTGGTAGAGGAGCTGGTTAACTGCCTGAAAATAAGACTCAAGTTAGGAGCACATAAGTCACGAATGGAAGAGGCAGGGGTTAAGAGAAATGGCTGGTTTAATGAGGATTGCAGAAGGTTAAAATTAAGGGTACGGAAATGGGAGAGGCAGTTAAGGAAAAAATATGACCTGGCAATCCACAGAAAACTTCACAAAGCAAAGCATGATTATAAAAATAAGTTGAGGGAAAGGAAGTTAGAATTTATAAACAAAAACTGGCAAACTATGTTCAAAGCAATGAGTACAAATAACATTAGGAAGTTCTGGCAGCTAATATGGTATGGGAGGGAGCAAGAGAATATGAGGTGTTTAGTAGGAGAAGATGACTGGATTAACCAGTTAAGCAATTTATATGGCAGACATAGTGAAGAAGAGAGCCTGAAGTTTAGGGTGGAGGCAAAGGACGAGATGGGGGCATTTTTTTATTTCAAAAGTTGAAAGAAACCATACATAATCTCATGCTAACCAAAGCGACGGGCCCAGATAATCTCCATGTAATTGTAATAAAAAATAAAGTGGACTGGTGGGCAAGCCTTTTCTATGCCCCCTTCCAAACGGCCCTGTCTGCTGGAAAGTTCTCATAAAGTTGGAAAGATGCTATATTTAGGCTGATATATAAGAAGGATGATGCCCTGCTGCCCAAGAATTACTGCCTAATTAGCCTGTTGGATGTAGGGGAGAAAGTATTCTCCAAAGTACTGTTAGAGATACTAAAAACTATGGGTATGGCTACATCTGTGACAAAATATGACTATAGAAGATTTGCTCGTTCAGAATCCTTGTTAGGCCCTCAAGGGAGAGAGAGAGAGTATTTTGCTTAGTAAATGATAATTATGTATACCTTTGTAATTTTATGATCGTGTGCCTGATAGGACTGAGGTGGTTGTGGTGGGCTGATTGGTGCACTGGAAAAAGTTCTGTCTGATCTGCTTATAAAAAGCTGTTACAAAGGCAGTAGGGGACTAACTTGTTTATCGAGAAAAACATTTGTTAAAGAAGATCTTTAACAGTGGGCTGTTATCACTTTGAGTTGCAGTGCATAGGTATTTTTTTCATGTAGTAGGCAAGGGCTTTGGTGTTGCCCACCCATTCTGACAAACTGTGGCTGTTTTCAATGTGATGATTACTCTTAGGTCCTATTGAGAAGACTTGTTCATTGTTTTGAAAAGGGTAGCTTTTCTACAAGCATCTAATTTTATAACTGCATGCACTATGGGTGCTAGCATGTGCACACTTGAATAGGCGTGTGTTAGGTATAGTGTCAAGGCATACGTAAAGACTATAGGTCTTATTGGTTCCTTGGGAAATGTTATGGCAAATTCCATAGGTTTGATCTGCTTATTATGAAACATTATGACAAAGGCTGTAGTCCTGATATTTTTATTGTGAAAGTCAGATGTTAAAGTCAATAGGCTTTTAAATTTATCCAGTGCTAAAGCATGTAGGCATTCTTGTTGTTGCAAGGGTTTTTGTGTTGGTGACCTATGCAAACCAACAGTGGGCATAGAAGATTTGCACATTGATAATCCTTATATGTAACTTTGTTATGGTATACCTGATTGTTGTCTTGTGAGAACGCTTATGCCCAACATAGTAGGCCTGTGTTGGTTATGGTGGCAAGTCAGTGATTAAGGTTATATGCCTGATTGTTTATTGTAAAACGTTATGATGAAGGTAGTAGGCCAGCATATTTGTGAAAAGAAGATGTTTAAGCCAATAGGCATTTAAAGGTGGATTAATATTACTCATCATCAGAGCTTGCAGATAGTTATAACACTGGTGGAGTTACAGAGATTACATTAGTAGGCAAGGGTTTTGGTGTTGGCTACTACTTTTGACAAACCATGGATAAAGGAGATTTGTACCTCGTTACTTCGTGTTAGGAAAGGTAGTTTTTTGTTTTTCGAACTGTAATTTTGTATACTTGTATAATAATATATGTGGGAAAGCTTAAGCTCAGTACAGGAGGCCTGATTTGGTTGTGGTGACAAGCAAGTGATAACAGCTGCAGGTCTGATTGTTGTGATGAGAACAGTTATGCCAGATGCCATTGGTTTGATCTGTTTATTATGAAAAGTTATGCCAAAGGCAGAAGGTCTGATTTAGTTCCTATGTAGCAAATATGGCAAGGCCAATAGCTGTTAAGGGTGGATTATTTCTACACCATTTTAAAGACTGCAGTCAGGTATTTTGATAAATGAAATCTTCCAGATTACCATTGTAGGGAAGGATTTTGACAAACCCTATAGATAAAATATTTGCAATGTAATAGCTATTGTATTGCTACAATCTCTTTATACTGCCTGACAAGTTTATCTGTCTCCCTGGATCTTGTAATAAAAAGTATTAAAAAATACTAGCAGGACTGCCACTGAAACACTGCCCCGATTTGGGATTACCATGGACGGTGGATAAGGTCAAATGTTTGGGTATCTATATTACTCATGCCCAGAAACAATTCTATGAGTGCAATGTGGGATGTTTTCTGGCAAGTCTACGACCCTCTATCTGGTTCTTGAACACTTTACACCTATTGATGGGGAAAATAATACTCGTAAAAATTGTGGTGTTACCACAATGCCTATATGTAATGCAGGGCGTATTATATGAACTACCCCGAGAAGTGTTCCGGTAGCTAGACACGTTGTTATTGGAGCTCCTGTGGCAGGGAAAATGTTGTAGAGTAGGTCCGTCCACCCTTAGATGTGAATAGGATATAGGTGGCATGGAGGTCCCTGACCAAGAATTGTTGTACCTGGTGGCCCAATTGCAGCATGCAGTATATTCGTTAGATGGGGACCCTAATTGGGAAAGGACCCTACTCGTGGGCACCCATGGAAATCACCAGCTCGGGCCCTGCTAATGTGGGGCGCTGGTTTGCCTCAGGAACTCCCACATCTGATTTGTATGATGGGTAAGATTTGGAAACGGACAGTGAGGCAGGTTTTAAAGAGGGCACTGAAGACCCCGGACTTTGACCTCTGACTGATACACCCATTTGGCCGGATTGCTAGATTAATTTGCGTCACCAATGGCAAGGGGGGTGTCTCATGCTATCAGATCTTTATCCAGAGAAGCAATTTATTTCTCTACAGCATGCCATTCAGCTTGGGCCCTGGACAGTTCTTCCAGTACGCTGAGATAGCTGCCATGGCACATCAACATTACCAGAGGCATCCGAACCCACACATGGTGGTAACTCTGTTGTCGAAGGCGGGAGGCTGCAAGCTCATCCCTTGTTTATATCACGCTTTGTGCTCTGATAGACAGCTAAAGCCACTGCGTATAGAGGACACATGGCAGCAATCCAGTGAGAAACCCCTTTCTCTGAGGGACTTGTCCAAGATACATTCAGGAGTTCACAGGGTGGGGGTGAGCACTAGGTTTGAGCAGATTCAGTACAACATAGTTCACATGATGTACTTATCCCCAAAAAGGCTACACTCTATATATATCCTTCAAGAGCGCACAGATGCCCTACTTGTGAGGCAGAGGAGGCAAATTGTAGGTATATGATTTGGCACTGTCCAGAAATGGTCTCCTTTTGACTCCAGATATTGACCCAGTTAAAGAGAGTGACGGGATGGGATATTCCCTGCATGGTTAATACGTGCTTTTAGGGCTCATCCTAAAGGACCCAAAAAAGAAGTTTGGCAGACGCTATGCAATACTAGGACTCACAGTGTCAAAAAGACATATAGCAATACATTGGTTAGGTTTGCAACCCCCAACAAGGAAAGCCCGGGAGAAAGATATGGTGGAATGTGCAGGTGCAGAGGAGGATCACTTGAGAAGTGATGAGAAAGTGCAAGATGTCTTGGTGGCCTGGGCTGCAATGACACAGGCTCTGTTGGAACCAACAAATCCAGTTCGACATGCCACAACTACAGTGCATGAGGTGGAAGGGGAGCACCATGGCGGGACAGAGAATACCGGGACTCAGTTTAATATAATATATATCTGAGAGAAGTGGACCATTACCACCTGCTTATATGTCTTTACAAGATTAAAACTGCCACAGCTCGGTTGGCTGTTACTCTTCCTCGCAGCTCATCGACTACTGAATCCTTAAGAAAATTGCACCGGCTTCCTTTACCCCAAAGGATAATCTTTAAATCTATCTGCTTAGTGCATGAGGCTGTTTATGATTCTGGGCCTGTAAACTGGAGGAAACTCTGTCAGTATTCTTCTGCCCAGACTTCTTTTTTCTGGCTCACATCTAATTGTCTCCATGTGTAGTCGTTTCACAATAGCAGACAGAACCTTTTTGGTTCAGGCTCCCTGCTTCTAGAATTAGCTCTCCTCCTGCCTTTTGGCCACTCCAGGTCTGTTGACATTTAGGAAAGCACTAAAACATGGCTATTTATACACCAATCAATGTTGGGACACTACTCTTGGTCACTGTAGTTCTTCCAATCATTGTTGGGACACTACTCTTGGTCACTGTAGTTCTTCCAATCATTGTTGGGACACTACTCTTGGTCACTGTAGTTCTTAGCTTCGGGGCAAGTTCCCAGGAAACAGATGCACTTTATAAATCTATAAAAAAAAAAAAATTCCGAATACGGGATGACTTCTCAAAACGTTAGAAAAAAACTGATGCTGATCCCACTGGCTTGCCCAATATTAGGTCTGTATATTTACTGACTCTGCCCACATAAGTATTGAAAAATAGGTAAATAGGCTATTGTCACAATCTATTGAAGCTAATGATATTTACGATTCATCAGAAACAGAATTTCAGATGTAGCACAGCACAGAATAAGCTCTGCTGTTGTTTACTGAATTTCTACATGAAATAATGTATAGAGGCAGTAGAGACACCCTGGTCTTATTAGAGTGTTGCATTCAATATAGTTTCTTCTACCATTCATTTTAACAGATTAAAATGTGGAAGCAATCAAGGGAAGGAACTGAATTAGTTTACCCTATTTTTATTGATGAGTTCTCAGACTGTTCAGCTTGCCAGCTTCTATTCGGCATCTCGATCTATTGTTCACGGGTCCCCCAAGTGCTCCTCACGGAGTCCTATCCTGTTCGAAGCGCATGTGTAGCCCTTGGTGGCACTGATCCGATCACTCTGCTTTCATTTGATGATATTCGCCGATGATAAGCATATGCATCTCCTTTAGTGAGCATGTTCACTCTGTATTGGATGAATTTAAACGCTGCCTGTTGACTATTTGCTCTTTTGATGTCAATTAACCTACTAAAACTGAATGGTGGCACAACTAAATTGGAGGCCCTTGCTCTGCCACCGTCTGTTTGGTTCCCATTCTGGTGGGCACGTGGGATGTTGACAATTCCGACTCCTGCAGAGTCAGCCAAGTGCCTGGTGGCTCATCTAGGTAATAAGTTAAGCTTTCAAAAGACAGATCAAAAAAGGTGTTTTTTTCACCTCCTTGTGTTGTGCAGGTTCTTACCAGGTACAGTAAAACAGTCATTCAGGCAGCAGTCCTATATAGCCTTAGAACCCGCCGTAGCGGGCTCTACCGGCTATTAAAGGCCCGCTCCCGCGTTAAATGCCCGAGCCGAAGGCGAGGGCATTTAACAAGGGAAAGGGCCTTTAATAGCCAGTAGAGCCCGCTACGGCGGGTTCTAAGGCTATTAGAACATTCTGCCACTCAGGGCAGAATGTTCTATTAAAAAAAAAAATGTTCACGGAACCCGAGGGGATTAAAATCCCCTCGGGCTCCGTGAGGCTTTGTTCACAGCTGTTGCTGTGAACAAAGCGAACATTGGAATGTTGGCGCTGCGGGCTTTTACCGGCCAGTAAAAGCCTGCAGCACTCCATTGTTTTCAATGGAGCTAGCAACATTCCAATGTTCTAATAATGATTAGACCCTGCAACTCCTTGCACTTGGGACTGGGACTGCCTACTGTTCTCATTTAGCTTGTGCAGAATAGCAGCACTAGATTGCCGTTGAACATAGAGCTGCACCACCACATAGGAACCCACATGTGTGACTTCACTGTCTCCAGGCTCAAGGAAGAGAGACCTTTAACGCTTTATTCATTTTCCATAAAGCTTTACAAGCAAAGGGCCAGTGGCAGTTACATCTATTATTAGGCTTTATGCACCACTAACCTTATGCTCTTCCTCCTGGTCCTTGCTTGTGGTGCCCAGGGTTACAGAATCCAGGATTCACTATTGCGTGAAAGCTTGCAACGAACTCCTGCTGAACATTCGTAATGAACCTAATTACTTAATTTTCCGAAGACTAATTAAAACATGGCTCTTTAATGAATGAAAATTTGCATTTAGGCTGCCTGCTGCCACTGGCAAACACTCTGGGGGCACTAGGTGCGCTTGATAAATCCAGCATTAATTTATTCAGTACTTTTGATCTCTTGTTCACATTCCAAATCACAATGAACAAAAGCATAAATTATAAGGTTGCTGAGAAGTGTACTTCAGTTACTTTCAGCTGAATTGCCCTATATAACTGTCTGGGTCCCTTGTCTTTTCTCATCTTGATGACTAGAGCATGTGGTATGCAGCTGCAAATATCAAAAAGGGAAACTTGAGGCCTAATTTAGAGTTTGTAGATGGGCTCTTTATCACAAATGTGAAGGATATTCCGTCCACCTTATTACAGACGCTGTAGGATATAATGCACTTGTGTAATAAGGTGTACAGAATATACTTCCTATTGGTAACCCATCTGCCAAACGATGAATCAGTCCTTGATCTTCAAATTCAACCTCCAGAAATACCCAGGAAAGAACTTCGCGATAGAGTGCTCACATCTATGGAACAATCTTCTGAGATGCAGGACCAGCCTTCAAATGTAGCCTAAAAATACGTTTCAAGGAGACCTTCAAACATCTTGGGATCAACTCATTGCCCTTCTTGTTCATCCATAAATTGTGACTCGCAAGCCTCTGACACCTTATTCACACATTGCTGTGCTCGGGTGAAAACTCAGTATGGTCCATGGTGCATGCTCAGATTTTCAGTGAAACTAGGGAACATTTTAACAGTGCCACTGGTGAGAGGAGCAGATATCCCGTTAGTATGCTGAAACAGGTAAATACCACGTCTCACAGGACACTTGCATAACTTTCTTGCTTCTCTAAAACCCGAAATTCAAATTACCTACACAGACTCTTATTCTTGTATTCAACAATTATTTGGCACACATATTTGCTGCAAGAGGTATTCCCGGGACAAATCGCAAAAGATGGCTGGTTGTCATGGTTTAGTTTACTGGTTTAAAATTGGAAATCCAATTAACTATATTCAAATATGGAGATATTTTAAGTTTGTTATGTTTATTATTGATGTCATGGTATTAGTGTACACTTTAATTCATAAATTTGTCACGAATATCTGATTAATGATGAGCAATTCTTTTTTAATTTTCGTCATACACTTTTTTTTAACATTTATATTTTGCACAGTTCCTGATGAAAAATGAAGGATTTCATCATTTTTTATGAACATATAAAAGGTAATATCTTATGTTTTTGGCGTTTTAAAGAGTACATTATAATAATGAACACAGAAACTGTTCCATCCTGCCAAGAATTAAAATTAGGGCTTTTATTATTTTACTGTTTGAATGTGATATTGATCCATTGTATAGTCGTCATTTAATAGTATACCACCGTTTCTTCTGGGGCTCATTGATTTCCTGGGTCAAAGGAATAGATTGGAAGGGTGGTAAAACAGGTGAACCCGTTCATGTTAGTGTTCCAAGGTAAGGAAGTAACACTCCCTTTACCCCTGGGATTATTGTGATAGAGCCACGAGTGACTACCGATGTTCTGCCAATTAAACATGGTCTTCACCTATAGCACAAATAAAGAGCATTTGTGTATTAATGGGTCACACAGTGTGGCATTTATCATAATATTCAGTTGAAATCACTCACGCGTCCTGATGAGGGCCAGAATGGACATATGACACAGGCAAACCCCTGCAGGCATGAGCACATGACTGGATTCCGCTCTACGTGGATTGAGAGACCTACAGGTCCTCAACCGTGGGGAACACATTCATTATTTACTTCTGTTGAAAAATAATGCTCCTGAAATGTTATGCCAGACCCTTAAGTATTTTCTGTGTTGCTGTTGAAGGTTTCTTGTAAAAACATTATGGCTTTTTAGACATTATATTTGGCATTTTTGTTATTGAAAAAATGAATTGAGTTGCCCCTTCGGTGGAGGAAAACAAGTATTTTGGTGGACGGAGAGGCATGGAGGCTTTCAATTGTACTGTGCCATATGTGGCTTGTTAAATGCCTTTTTCGTGGCTGCTTTGAACACCCGACTCCCAAAGAGGAGTCAAAATGTTGCTCAAGGTCCATAGACACCGTATGTCCAGTCTTTGAATTTCATTTGAGAATCTATTGCTTTCTGTCAATTGCTGTTCCAGTTAGCTTCAGCTGGATCCCTAGAATCATCTCAACTTACAGGAATGATTTGTAACTGAAAAGCTCTCCACGATTATAAAACACAGGGTCATTTCGACACAGACCGAGGCAAAACCCCAGTCCAAAGCGCTACTGTTTAGAAGTGCTTCAATGTAGATTAATACACAAATACAAAATGTTTAGTAATTCCTAAGGGGTGCAGAGAAACGTTTTCTTCCAAGGGACTCGACCTGCAAATGCACGTTGTTCTGCATGTTCACCTCTGTGGACACATTGCACGTGTCATGAATGACAGTTCTTGTGTAGGAGGCATGTACAAATCACTCATAAAATGGACGGTCTTGGGCTCTGACGTAAATCAGAGTTTGGACCCTAGATATACGTAGGTCTCCGGGTCCTTCCAAATCACACCTTAAGTGTCTTGCTGTGGGGTTATAGAATAATTGTGGGTGAACTTAAAGCAGTTTCTCACTCAACCATTGGAAAAGTTACATGGGGGCTACACTCTTTCACGATCCTTATGCTTTACGATACGTTATGCACATACAGTGGTGTATTGCAAAATGTTGGCGCCTCCCTGCAGAATGCCTTCGAAACTCCTATATACAAGAAATATTAATAGACCTTGCGGTGACTACCGGACGTCGTGAAACATCATAGCCCCCAATGAAGGTGCTTTATGGCCCTACACCACGCCCCTGCGGCGCTTAATTTCAATCTGTCGTTTCCGGTGCTCGTCACAGCCCGTAATTCTCTACACCGGCTTTAATGACAGTCTGCGCATTTTGTCCTGTTTGTCTAATTTTGAGACGAACACACCAACGTTGTTTAATCATTCGCTATGCATTAAAAGTAAATAGCTGCCAGCCACACCATTCTACTACCTTTGGGTGCCCTGGAATAGTATGCCCTATCACACTGGTAGGAGTGTGACGATTAGCAGTTGTGTTGGCCCTGTTATTGGAGTGCTGGCAGGGGCAAGGGGCGGGGCCAGCTGCAGTGGCCCTCTGAGAAGGGCCCCACCCCTTACACCCCTGTGTGCATGATAATCTCCCCCACTTACTTAGGGTGTCATTTTGTATGGCATTGTGTGTCCTTTCAGTCCTATCAACTGCTGCACTTCTCCAGAACTAAACCGCGGTTCCAATGCATCCAAGTAAGAGCCCAACCATGTAAAATTAATTTAAAAGCAGTTTGGTGAATGCGCTGCATAGTGGAGGGCTCAAACGTAGCCGCTAATTGAGCTGACACTCTGGAGACTGCTCGGAAGTGCTGTGAAGCAAATGATGCGGAGCTGGAGGGGTTTAGGGCTCTGCGCATAAAATAGGCCAGTGCCGCGCGCTAGAGGCGAGTATCAAAAGTGGTTACTGGATCATGCCTCATGCCAGCAACGGCTAACGGCAGCCCCGTTTCTCTAAAAATAATATTACTGCAGCTAGAAGCCTTTCAGCCGCAATGAAAGGATTTAGTTTACTTGTGTAGGTAGCTGCAAGAATAAAAGCTCTCTAAAGACGACTCCTCCCCCAACTTGAATGTTACTCTGCTGTGTTATCTTACACCCAGGCGTATTGATCACCGTGTGTTTAATGTTAGAACCATCCCTGCTCATGACCTCCAAACCCCCCCCCCACCTGTCGTAGCCAAACATTCTAAGATTCCTTTCCCACACTGCATCAATGCAGGGAAGGATTCCACATTAGAATACAACAGTAATTATTTAGTTTTTCTTTCCACTCTTTGGCAAGACTCATATTTTTTTGGAGAATGGTTATTCACAGACGAATGCGTGCAGTGACAACATTTGGAGCCATTTAGGGTGGGGTGCAGTGGAGGACATCCATGAAGGAATACCGCTCCATATCGACTGCTACCACTCATCTAATCTTGTGGGACCCCTGCTCTTGCTAGAGTAGGGAAAAGTGGTGTGTTTCTGACAGTGAAGCATCAGCTGGCTCTGCTTTTGGAAGCCTCTGACCTATCCACCTGTCTACAAAAAGGACGCCAGATCAGTGAGAGTCATCCCATTTTAAGATTGACAGGAAGATGGTCACTTTATTTCCCTTCCTGCATCTTCCATACATAGAATGACCCCATGTGCAGGGAGAAAATTCCCTGCACATCAGAGCCATTTAAATGTTGTAGTGACAAAACAAAATCATGCTTTGGAAAAAAAAAAAGATTTGCCAAGCATGCACTTTAAACATGGCACACACTTGGCAAACCTGCATTGCTATGAAGAGAGCGGCCTCAAGAGTAACTCCATTCACAACACAGTGATCGGTGTCAGGCAGGCAGGCAAGCAGGCAGGATCTTTTGGTAGGCAGATGGTCATCTGTCAACCTGGTGGGCCTGGACGCCATCCGTCCAAACTTAAGTGGCCCTCATAATTTAGTGCAAATTTATGTAATTTGTTACATTACTTTTGTATTAAATATAGCATATTTTGTTATAGATTGTTTAAATGTTTTGAGTGTGAGACGGTGTGTGATTTGTGAGTAAATTGAAGAAGATCCAGCTTGTGAGTCTGTGAACTATTACACAATCCTCACTGCCATGCATAACTTTTGCAATTTTTGGAGGGTAATGGCAATTCGGTTGGCCCACTGCCCCCAAGCATTTTTCCTATCATCCTCATCTCAAAGTATTAAGTACCAAGCGACTACCTTTGATGGGGACAGAGAAAATGACATAATCATTGATAGCCTCTCCTTTAAGGAAAAAGTCATTTCAATTTTCCAAGTGAGCCAAAATAATAGTGCTTCTTGTGATGGGGTGAACTAGTACCTAGACAATTTACCACAGCTACAAGAAACTATACTGGAATAAACCTATTGCAACATGTGGCAGAGGTTTAGACATCTTTGGTAATATTTACAAGGGTAAATTATACTCATACTTTTTTAGTAGCTTTACTACTTTTAGCTGTCCACAAAATTCAAGTGAAAAGTTACTAGAAACCGAGACTAACATGTCTTCACCTCTTGAAAAAGAGGTTGTAAAGCCTACTTACAAGTGAAACTTACTTATAAAAAAATAAATAAAAAAAACACATGGCCAACTATTGGTAGTGCAACATCCTCTCATAGAACATTATGAAGGCAAGGACTTAAATTTAAACCCCATAAGAAATAATGTTAAATTAAATGAATTTAAATAGTTAAAAATATAAATATAATTTATTGTAAAAATATTTAAAAAATAGTACATATATTTAGTTTAAAATATTTTAGTAGCATTTCTACATGTAATAATGTAACACAAATAAGAAAATTACTTGTAATTATTTCTATACATCACTTTTTATAAATATTAATGCCTAATGTATATTTTTTAATTGTGGTGGGAACATATTTTTTAATTTAACCTTGGAAAAATAATTTCAGTGTAAATTAATATATTTAGAATAATTTAATTTTTGATTCAGAATTTAGTTAGTAGTATTGTAGCAGCATTTATAGTTCTACATTTAAAATAAATATATACAAATATTTACATTAAAATGTATTGGAAAACTATTTTACAAACCGTTTGCACGTTTCAAAAGCTATTTTACTTTTCCCTTTACTTTACCATGTGTAGATCATTGCCACTGGGATGGAGATCTCCTTATGGTAAAATAAAGACTGTTTTTCCTATACTTAACCATACAGAGATCTCCATCCTGACTTTGGAGTCTGCCTTTGATAAAGTATATGGAAAAGTAAAAAAGTTTTTTCAGCTTGAAAAAAGTTTGTGAAAACATTTTTATGTAAAATATTAGTGTACATTATTATTTAATATTTAGTTTTAGATCTAAAGAAAAAAGCCTCCTACATTATTAACTGCATGTTGATGTAAAAATATAATTATTTAAAATATATTGATTTACATCAAAAATATTTTCTCAAGGTTCAATTAAAAAATGAAATCCCACCTAAGGTACTTTTAGTATGCATTAATAATTACTAAAGGAATTGTATAGAATTAATTAAAAGTAGTTTAAGTAATTTAATTATACTTACTAACATTTATTGTTACGTTATTTGTAAATGCAAAACAGGTATTACATTATTTTATAATAGAATTAAAAAATATGTGCCATTATATATTTTTAAATATTAATCTAAAGGTATTTATTGTATTTGTTTAGTTATTTAATACATTAATTTAACAATATTTCCTTTGTTTTTGTTTTTGTTTTTGTTTGTCCCTAACTCCATTGATTTCTATGGGAGGGCGTTGCAATACTAATAGCTGGCCATGTGTTCTGTTGGACGTACTTACGATCATTTCATTAATCATAAAATGAGCCAAAAAATGAAGTACATATTTGTGGCATTTGTTTCCTATGGTAAGATGTTTCTGTGTGAAAATCTCTCCTATGTTTTTAGAGTTTGGCTTCAAAGTGAGCACATTGCATAGCATTTCTGGGAAGACTGTTTTGCTTAAGCTGAAGTTCCACCTCAACTAAATTTAATTAGAAGCTATTACAGCTTTTTGAGAAACTTTGAAAAGTGCTTCTATGGTGTTTGTTATTTCTGTTCGTGGCGATGTGTCAGAGAAATGCGTGACGATTTTGTGTGATTTGACTTGGCTGACTGTGCAAAATTGTTAAACAGCCTGTCTTGGCACAGAAGGCTGACATTTATTTCTTGCCCTTTGTGAAATGCTTTAGCCATATTTAAGGACGCTTCTTGTTTTTCAGCTGGGCTCAACTTTTCCCATAGTCAGCTGCATTTAAGTTTCTATTGACGTCTTGTGAGATCTACACTTAAATTGCGTTTTCTGGCTCTTGTGCCTGTGCCATGTTTAGATTATCAATTAATCTGTTTGATTGAACGTTTTCTTCTGTTAGGTTAGGAAAATAGTTTCCTTATCTGATTGGTTCAGGTGAGCTTCACTCTGTGATGATAATATCACTTCCCACCACTGTTGATAGTGTTACGTGAAATCCTCGATGTATGTGAATAATGTATTTTATTTAAAACAAAAATACATTTTATAAGCATGTACATATTTTGCATACATATTAGTTTTTCATGCTAACGAGCTATACAAGGAAACCTATTATTTTCCCTCTTTTGTGAAGCAGTGAGACTTAGATATATTTTACAAATCTTTTAGGTTTGTATTGCCGTTTGCAGTTTGATTCATTTTCATATACCAAACAGATCAGATGTCATCAAAGTGTAAGTTATCTTTATTCTCGGTAGAGTAAGTGAAGATGTACACAACTGGCCAGATTTATTGTGAAAAAGCAAATTGTATTAGCACCGCAATACATCACATTGCGCTTGTTTGAAATGCTTAGTTTGTGCAAAACAATCATTCAGTAAACTCAGGAGAAAATCTGAATTGTGCTAGCCAAGTGAATATGAGTAAATGCTCAATATTTGCAAAATAAATGTCAACGTAGAGTTAAACACAACTAACTGCACACATACAGAGAGAGCATTGTACAAATATGAAATGTTGCAGAGACCAAGGGGCTCATTACGAGTGTGGTGGTCTGTAGATCGCCATACTCGTGGTGGCGGTCTGAACTGCCGCCAATTTGGCGGTCCGACTGCAACATTGCAACCCTGGCGGTCGGACCACCAGGGATCCGCCAGCTCTGCCAGGATCTTGGATCGCAGCGGCCTGGCAGTGGCAGAGGTCCTAATCTGCTAGGGCAGCGCTGCCCTGGGGATTACAACCTCGTTCTCCACCAGCTGTTTCGTGGCAGTAGCACCGCCACGAAAAGGCTGGCGGATAACAGTTGCAGGAGCCCCCCTGGCCAGTACCATTGTAATGTTCACTGTCTGCTTTGCAGACATTGAACATTGCAAGGGTGCTCCTGCATCCTGCAGGCGACAGCATTGCAGCTGACTCGATTACTAGCCGGAGACAATGCTGTAGCCTGTTTCCCGCTAGGCCAGCAGGCAGCAACTTAGGCTTTAGCCTGCAGGCCTAGTAGGAAACCCATAATCGCTCCGGTGGGGAGGTCGCTCCTTAAGCGGTGGCCTCCCACTCAGGAGTTATCCCGAAGTGTGAATTCACGTTCCTAAATGCCATAAAATGAAAACATTAAGTTAATTGTAAATGTTTTTAGCAGCGTTTGTAGCTGTCTGTGCAGTGCCCCAAATGGGGTACGGTACCATGCCGGCCATCTCTTGAGTTTGTGTAGCACCTCATCACGTTCAAACATGGTTCTGTTGAGAAATCTAAACATTGTCATGGCTTTCACCATTGACAAAATCCATGAAGAGGTAGAAGAAATTATACTTCATGAAACAGACTTCTGAAGTCTAAAGCACCAAAAACGTCTAGAACGCCAAAAAAGGATTGTTCTGTGTTATAAGACTGTATCACACGGCACAATTTTTCTATCCATAGTCTGTTCTTTTACAAGCAGTAGCTTTCAGGTACAATACTCTAATGGGTTAGTTGGAACTAAAAAGCTTGCGTGTCCCTGAAGGTACTATTGGTGTAAAAGGATGTCTAGTATGCAAACGGTGTGTTATTTTGGCATGGGATCATAGATCAGTTCTTTATTTGTGCTTCCACAATGCAAACAAACGTCTTCTTTTGCTCACGCAGGCGAGAAAAAGTGAAACCAATAAGATGACAGTACCTTTTGATCAGAGAGAAAAGAAGTGCTGCTCTAGCACTGCAAGGGTACTTGTGTTAGTTGTCAATCAAGGCCATTGCTAACACAAATGGACAAGCAGGCATTTGCTGTTCTTGATCTCTTTGCTGTCATGAATGGAGTCAGTCATGACGTGCATCATTCCTCGAGAACTTGGAACCTCCACCTAGTACTACGCAACATGCATGCATTAGAACTGAGAGAACTGCTTAAAACTGAGCTCCGACGAGACAGATGTATTGATGATGGGAGGCCTCCATCAGTCTGAACAATGAAGTAGTGACCAGTACCCTTAGGGAACCTTTCAACACCTGTAAATGCTGCCCACAACCTTGAATTCATATTTGACAATAAATTGAGTTGTTAAAAGCAGATTTGAAAATTGGCCTCTTCCTGCTTAGTTCATCTAAGGCAAATGAAAAAGATAACAGGTTTACTATCACTTCAACAAAGATTTGCTATCATGCAGACCACGGTAGGTTCGCAGTTGGATTATAGTAACTCTCATACGCAGCATTACAGATGTGGAACACTACAAGTGCAACTGTATGACCAATAAAAATGTATGGGCTTCTTGAAACTACTAAAAACATATCTGTATAAATAAATTGCAAATGAAGCAGTGAATTGAGCCAGACCACTTAATTGGTGTAAGTGCATGCTATTAAACAATTTAACATAGCGCAACATTAGGACAAAGCTCGGACAAGCATGAGATGCACATAAGGGAATAGCCAGAAATTTGAAATACCCCCACTTTGACCCAAACCTCTGATGCCACCAAGCAAGTGAGCCTGGCCCTCCCTAGAAGATCTCCATTGCCCCTTTCATCCAAGCATCTGTCATTTGTCCTTTCACCCTTCCATCCACCTGCTAATATCTACCAATTCACTTTTACACTCTGCAGTCCATTCGTTCTTTCATCCATCATTTAATCTTTCACTGTTCCATTATCCATTGGCCATTCCATCCATCCGTTCACACATCATCCATCCATCCATTTATCAATCATCTGACTTACCCATCCATCAATAACGCCTCTGATCCATGAATAGATCCTTTTGTCCATCCATCCGTTCATCTTTTCAGGTTTCCATGTACTTTGCCATTCATCCCTGCTTTTTGATTTCCATTTACTCTACCATCCTTTAACCCAAACATCCACCCTCTGATGTTGCCATTTAGTCTGCCATCCTTTCACCCACCCTCTAATTTCCAATTACTCTGCCATCCATCTTTCAGCTCAGATTTCATATTTACTCTGCATCTTTTTATTCATCTATCTATTGTCTCAAATTTCTGTTTACTCTGCCACACGTTCACCCATCCATCCTCTCACCCGCCCATACATCCTCCCACCCACCCTTCCTTTCATTTACCCATCCATTGTTTCACCCACTCATCCATCCATCCTTTTACCCACTCATCCATCCTTTTACGCAATCCTCAGTCTATCCTTTCAACCACTCATCCTGTTAATTGGGCGTTTTTCTGCTAAGATGCAGACCGAAGAGGCCCATAACCCCCACCACCCTCCAGCACAACGCCCCTGGGTGCACACATGCCACCCCACACCGATAGACATTTCCCTACAATGCACTTGATGATGTTGAGGGAGTATTTTACGCACATAAAAATCTATCTTTAGATATTGACAAAAATAGTTGACCTTCGTGGGTGTCCTTTCCGGCTGTTTGTGGGGGGCTTTACAGCCTGGAAAATATATAAAAACCAGCTCCTTAAATTCACATTTACAAACTATTTTATGACTTCTGTGACCTTTTCCAAAACTTAAAAGCAAGAAATATCTTGAGAAATATTATCATTTTTGTGACTGGTACAAGAGGGTCCATGTTAGCAATAAGTTAATCAAAACATTTTGAACAGACCTTTGTGTAAACCCTTAGGAGGTATTTGACATTGTTTTGAATTTAGTGCAGGCCATCATGTTTTAACCAAGAATCGTTTGCCAACCGGGGAATATTGGTCTTTTGACAAGGAGAATGATAATGTGGATTTATTGCAGCTGGGGAGCGCGAGCCCTTTCTCAGCAGAGCATGGAAATCAATGAGCCGGTTAATGCATGAATATTATAACATTTGCTCTAAAGTGGAATGGAGCAAGCAGATTGTCAGTCCTGATCAGTATTGCTAATCTCATGGTACAGTTTACCGAAATCAGTAGGCATTTAACGTCCGATTTCCATTTGCTAATCCTGTGGAAAGCCTCGCCACAGATACAGGTGTTTACAAAGGCCCGCCGTGAAGGTTTTCCTTGGCCCCGAGTCTCACCAATGTGTACAGTACGCAGTGTGCGTGGCGCGCGCTACTCCCACGCTTCACGCTGGCCTGACGCTGAACTTTCAGATTCAGTTAAAAAAAAGTTTTAAAGTTCACTTGGAAAGGGCGATTAGGGTTATGTTTATAGTTCTAATGAATCTTGCCATTTAGTTCTGAGAAGAGGTGCAAAAGAATTGCCGCGATGGCTGATACAGAGGTGTGATTAACTGGAAACACGAGCAGCTTTGGGCTGTCCCTCCCTGAATGTAGATTAAACAGTTATACACTTGCATGCCTTTTTCAGTGGTTACATCTAATTGCACCATCCTCTGCTTAGCATCCTACCCGCCAGCAGTAAACACTCCTGCTGATGGTTAGAGTTGTGGGTACTGTCCTCACCTCTCTTAAAGCCCCAACCAGTAACACTACCCTGTGCCACACTTGTTTGTCACAGTCTGCCTTACAGTTCCAATACTAAACTACGTTATTAGACCGGCAAAGACCGCCTTTTGCTTGATTATAGCAAAAAGGAAGTATTCAATGATGCAAACACCGATCCCTTTACTGACACTGGTGGATATTTTTTCCAACTCTGCCCATAATTTGGGCGTGTACGTTTAAATAAATCAGCCTGTGGGATTACAGTACATGTACTTCTAGGACTCCTAAGTCAAGTACCTCAGCTTGTAGGCCTCTCCTGGGACAGCTCCGACCTCCTCCTGAGTCGGGTCAGCTGCCCCTCCCTACCCTGGTGAAACTACCAGCCGCTCAACCCACACATGCGTGCCTCTGCCCACTCTCCTGGTAAATGCCTTGCTTCCATCACACATTGAGGCCCCTTTCTCTCTCTGGCTATTGTACCCCTTCTAATGCCCCAAACACATCACTGCAAGGTCAGCTGATCTGCAGGCAGCCGCAGCCAATACGAGACCCTTCACTGAAGAACAATGTAATGCTTCCCATGCTGCATAGGAGCATCCACCACCTTTCCCGCGTATCCTAGTGACATGTTTATCTGAGGTAAGGCGTAGCCGTTTATTGGCATTCAAGAGCTCTACCCATTTCAGTCACCTCTCTCTGTTTCCATAAAATCTCACCCAGTCTTTTTCTCTCTGGAACTTTGTATCTTAGAGTTTTTCTTTGCTGTTGTCTCTAAAGGTGCCCCAGTCCTGGAGAATTTTGGAGATAGCCAGACACAAGGGGTGGTGTGTTGGAGTATGCGCTATGTAATCTAATCCTTTGGACTGGGTTGGTTCTGCCTTTTGATCTTCCTGGGGCCGTGGGCTGAAAGGAGTAGCTTCCGTTTGAGTCCTCTTTTGTGTCCCCAGTGCCCTCCTATCAAGACTCACAATCGGGGCAGGACAAAATCCAGGTTTGGTCTAAATAACTGGGTTCCTAACCTGAATAGACATCAGGCAGGCCAGGGTCAAGCTTTGTGTGCTGGCAGCAGAGGCCAACCCAGCCTGAATTCAGAGAGTGCCATTGCCTGTCTCTCTGCACCTTGGGATTTGCTTCTCCATCAAATTCTTATATCCCTCTCCTGAACTCTGAGGGGCATTAGAGGAATCTCATTTCTTCCAAAATGAGTTCTTTCTCTAGGCTTTGAAGATATATTTATATATTAGGGAGCGTAGCTCCGAGTTTCTTCGTCTATAAACTCCTTAGGCAAATTTCTGCTAATATTTCAACAGTAGGATTGAGATTAGACTGGCGAAAGGGTGGGGAGGACTCCCTAGATTAGAACATGCAATACACATACATACACAGATTAAGGTATGCACTGACTACGGGGCAGGGGACACTCTTGCTCAGGGAATACAGTAACACAGGCACAGGTAGACAATAGCACTGGAATGGGAAGCCTGACATAAAGGGAAACATGCACACAAAGGTGCATGGAACACACTGACACTGAGATAGACAATAAACATAGCACACATTCTGGGACATGGGGATACTGACAATACACCATACTCAAATGCAGTGGCCATTAAACACTCGCATTCAAGAATGGTGGAGGGTCGCCACACTGATCTTATGAGTAAAATGGTGCTTGCGATTGGTGATGTGTTTGTAGTGATAAGATAGTCAAATAAAACAGTTAGGGGGTCATTACAACCCTGTGTCTGGAGGAAGCACCCCCAACAGGCTGGCGTTGCTTCACAGGGAATTACGACCTTGTCGGAAGCGCCGCGGTCGCACCGCAGGGACTGGCGGTTTCCCGCCATAGTGGTCCCAGCGGTTTTATTCAGCCAGGGCAGCACTGCTTGCAGCGCTGCCCAGGGGATTACGAGTCCCCCTACCGCCAGCCTTTTCATGGCGGTTTGAACCGCCATGAAAAGGCTGGCGGTAAGGGGAGTCGCGGGGTCCCTGGGGGCTCCTGCACTGGCCCCTTGCCACGGCCCGTGCAGCTTTTCACTGTCTGTACAGCAGACAGTGAAAAGCACGACGGGTGCAACTGCACCAGTCCCACAGCCGCAACACCGCCGGCTCCATTTGGAGCTGGCTCCTGTGTTGTGGCCGTGATCCCCGCTGGGCTGGTGGGCGGAAACCAGGTTTCCGCCCGCCGGCCCAGCGGGGGTCTCATAATGGCCGCGGCAGGAGTGCGGCTGCATTGGCGGCCGCCCGGTGGTCCAACCTTGGTGGGCGGCTTCAGCCACCCGCCAAAGTTGTAATGAGGGCCTTATTGTCCTGCATAACCCATGTTCACAATGCTCTCTGGGGTTATGATCATGGTTCCAAGTGGAGGCTTACGTTTTTGCACAGGTGCACATTGACTATGTGTCCACTATTTTGTGATGTGGCCTGGCTTACCATGTGGTCCTCTGTGTCTGCACCACCTCATACTTGCTCCTCCTGCTTAATGCACAAAGCCACATTTCAGTATACAGTCTCACACCATGCCCATCTCTGTGTAGGGATTCCATGTTCGCTAGTGGCTAGGTCCAGATCTTTCAAGTGTCGTCCTAGCAAATATTGTGCCCAAGCACAGTACTGCAACTATACATAGTAGAGAGACAATCCTATCTAAAATGTGATCTGGGCTCTTGGTAAAGCATTATATTTATTCATGCACAGATGTCATTTCACAGAAACGTTTTTTGTAGCACTACTATTAAGTTTCCTCTAGACTGTATTCTTTAGAAAGGCATCTGTATAGTACTCTAGCACTGTCCAGTTCAATGTCCCAAGAAGTTTAGTAATCAAGACGTTCACAATAGTTATATTGGCCAAATCCACAGACATTTTGGATTGTCCGTCAGTCAGGATTCCTGACAGTTGTGGCTAGCATTCTGGGGTGCTTCTCCCACTGTCCTACATGACAGCTCCAGCTCTCTCTACTTATACTTAGGATCATTACGAACCCGGCGGTCTCATGACTGTCATGTTTGCGCTGGCTGTCGGAGCTCCACATTACGACCGCTGAGGTTGCACTGCAGTCTGACCTTCAGCACCGCTAGGATTTGTTCTCCTGGTGGTCTAGCAGTCTTGGCGGGACTAATCCTCCAGGGCAGCGCTGCCCTGGGGATTACGACCTCGTTCTCCATCAACTATTTCATGGCGGTTTTACCACCATGAAAAGGCTGGCAGAGAATGGGTACAGAGGGGCCCTGTACTTGGCATGGGCAGTGCAATGTCTCCCCTGGTCAGCACCCTCACAATGTTCACTGCCTGCTTGGCAGACAGTGAACATTGCAAGGGTGCTGGTGCACCCTGCTCAGTACAGTATTTCCACTGGCTCAATTACGAGCCAGAGACAATGCTGTAGGCTGTTTTACGCTGGGCCAGTGGGCGGAACCGAGGTTTGCGCCCGCTGGCCCAGTAGGAAACTCATAATGGGCCCAGCAGGGAGGCAGCCACAATGGCGGCAACCTCCCTGGGATTTCGGCGGACGGGCTTTTCTGTCTTCAAAAATTGTAATGACCCCCCTTAGTGTTTCACTTATGTTTGCAGAGGGATCGCAAAGGTCTTCAGATTTCAACTCACCTTGCTATTCACCATTTTACTAATCCATCAAAGATCCCTCCTCCTACTCTAACCACTACTCTCAAATACAATGCTTGTTTCTTTTAAGTCCCAGGCAAGCCTTTCCGTCTGCCAGAGATTTCACAAAGGCTTGCAACTTCAGAGTAGCTCTACTACTTAAAACTAGATGGACCAGCTCCATCGATGACAAGTAGAAGAAACAAGATTGGTTCTGACAAATCAAAATTAAACATAAAAGTCCCCATTAGAAGTTGAAACCCAAATGGTATATGATGGTGGTTGTCGGGCAATAGTGATGATCCATTGCACCCATACTTATTCTGAACTACTTTTGTACATCTCAATTTAGGTTTGATTAATTAATGCAATCCATGGTGCACACTGCAATTAGCTTGACAAGCATTTTTGCATGGCTATTAATGAAATTGAGCAGTAGCATGGTAGGCAAACTTTACCATCTTTTATCAGTGTTGCCACACTAGTCGTTTTATGTCATTGTTATGGGAAAGTTTCAGTCTCTGCGGCAGAATTGATAATTCTGAGACGGAATGATGCTCACATTTCTGGAAGCACGTTAGAGATTTTTGGTGGAAGAGGGTCTGAACCTGATGTTTTGAAGTAGGTGTGTGTTATAATTGCTTCGCAAATCCCACCACATCAAATATGAAGGAATTTCGTCTTGGCTGTTGCTCACAATGTATCTGGATCACCAATTTGGGGTGGTTACTCAGTGGTTCAGCTATGGCTTTAATTGCAATTATATAATTTTTCCACAACAACATCCCCTCAAGTATTCTTTAATTTCAGAGAAACACTGTCTAGAATTTGCTTTTTATATCCAGTCAAATTTAAATAATTTTTCTGATGCAGTAACATTGAATAATTGTGAATCCTGACATAGTGATTCAAACCAAGAATGTATTGAAAATAAATGAGTTAATTGTTTATGCACAGATTCTTATCTAAGTAATTTTAGATTTTGTATGTACAAGAGCTGCTTCCTAACCTCATTTTGATAATATTATTGACATTTCTTGCAAAACAGTCAATTTCTGGCCTATATGTGTTCCCGCCAGCTGGTCTCAGATGACTTAGTATGTTCTTTTCTTCACACATTTGTATTGATCACTCTTCTTCTACATTCCTCCTAATCCATGCTAAGATGACCAACAGATTGCCATTCAAATGATCCTTTCACTTGACTAATAATATGCCCTCTTCTAAGATGGCTGCCTAATCGTTGATAATCAGTTCAGCTGCACTGCCAGCAATATTCCCTCTTCCCACCTTAAGAGATGTTGATCCTTGCATGCTGTCCTCATTCTTTTGCGATGCAGTATAGCACCAGCTTGCTGCTCCAACCTGAAAAAGCCTCCTTAATTTTTTGCACTCTAGTTCTTCCCCATGCCAGTGGAATTAGAGTACCTCTTTAATTTTCTTTATCTCCTGATAATTATGGCTGCACTGCAACGCTCTAAACTTGCTTTATCGATTATACTGGCAAGATTCTTTCTTCCAGACCACACAGAAATCAAACTGCGACTCATTTTGCATCATTGAGCTTATACATTACAATTTGACTAACTGAAGCAGTCCCCACACTCTAATTGGATTGTGTAACGTTTAAACTTCATTCAAATATCCATTTGCGTATGCACTACCAATTTCTATCCCATTTTTAGATTGAGCGTTTGGCGCTGTCTGCTAGACGTGTTGTATTCAGCATTGGCTTTACACCACGCCTCTCCTGCCACTCATTCTTTGTTGTGTTTGTCTTAAATGCTTCCTTTCCATTAGCCCATTTTTCTAACTATCCCTCCCTTTGTGTGGTTTGTTACCACCCAGGGGATTTTTTTTTGGGTTATCACACTACATCATGCTTCCTCCTGTTACATCGTTTAATGGCCCCGCCTCCCTCCTCCTGACTGGTTTCGGTTTTGCCTTTCATCCCAGCCACGATCCTTTCTCCTCACGGGTGTGCGCCGTGCTTTAGATACGAATGTATATAACAGGCTGATAACGAAGGCCTGCTGCACACCTGGTGCACAGGAGTGAGAGAGGGTGTCTATGACAGGAGGGGCTGGGAAGGACAGCTCCCACCATCCCAAAGACACAAGCGTGCTTTCACCAGAGGACATCTGTGTGTCTACAGGGCTCGTGCACTCTCTCACCCAACAATGTTTTGGGCCGCAGGACACCAGTGTGTATCACTCTGCCTTATTCCAAAGGACCATTTTTTCCAGACAGGCCAGCCCTGGGAAACTGGCTGCCATGGATGAGTAGAATCCTTACCGGCACTGATCAACTCAGACAGCTTGAGCCTACCTGCTTTATAGATCTTCTCTAAACATGGCTAATAATCTGTGTAAACCCTGTCTCCACTTCAAGGCACTAGGAACTGGGCAATATTTTAAGTAGTCTTCACAAGCTCCAAGTCGGGTCCCAACTCACCCTAGAAGTACACTCATTGCAGAGCATGGTCCCTTCTTCTCACCCTGTTACGCTGTTGTCACAGTCTCTTCTTACCTACCCTATTTGTTCATTTACCACAGGCTGTGTTTTCTTTTATATCACAGGATCCATACATTTCCTCACACCATCCGTCACTACCATCAACGAGTAACATTATATCTCAACTTATCCGGTTCATGCCTCTAACCTCAGCTTCCTACACTTCTCACATCACCCATTTAAGGTCTTGAGTTAACTAAGACCTTTTGATTTTTATTAAAATGGCACATGTATAATGTACGTAGGGATTGGGGTTTTCATCCAGCTCTTTTCACGCATAGATTCGTTATTGTGCATTCACATTTTGTTTCTGCAACTGCAGCATTCACCACTGGCCCAAGCGTCAGCCCCCTTCAGAGATTGCTTAACTTATCTTTAAGTGACAGCATTTTTCTCTTTCATAAGGAGCACATCCACACATCAAGTAGTTCCCTTTACTGCCAGGAAATATTATGAGAATGTGTGGTTTTTGGAACCAAAACATATATTTGGTGCTAGCCATTTTTTAGACGGATGAGGCCCAGCACTTACCCCAACTTAAACGTTTTGCAAAAACAATAGAAAACAAAACAAGCAATGACACTTCTGAAAGACTGGCAGCCACCTTCAACCCTATTGACTTTGCCAATGCTGGTTTTCCATCATGGAATCTAAGGCTTTCCTCTGATCTTGGGTCTCTCCACACCTTGTTCTCTTTCTCATACTTTTTATATCCTTGTCTTTCCAACACTGACTTTATGTGTGTTCACTTCCTCTGACCCATGTCACTTCATCACCTGTCACATGTCTGTCCTAGACTCTGCCACCCTCTCACCATCACGGCATGACCTTTCCTTGCTTCTCTGCTTCTTCAGACCCCATATTCAGCCTCTTCATGTCTATCCATATCAAACCAGCGTCTTTCCTTCTCCCTCCTACTCTATCCATCAGTCCCTAGTCTCCCCTTGTCGTGTCCCTCTATACATCATGACTCCTCTCGCCTAGTCGCATTACTGATGTATGTCCGTCAGAATCAATAACTTGCCTCCCATTCTGACCCTTTGCCCATGTGTCTCAAACTCTAACTTCCTCTTCCCTATTTGTGTCTTGCTTTCACAGCGGCCTATATCTTTCCTTCTGACCATATCTGTCTCTCTTCATCACCGAGTCTGTTTCTACTTCTTCTGACACTAGTCCATCATGTCTCTCCTTCGCACCGTCCTTCTCTCTCCGTCACGGACTCTCTTGTCTTCTTGCCTTCTACTGGTCGACATACGAGAGGCCTCATGTCTTTCCATCACACCACAATCTTCTCTCTCCATCACAGACTCTCTTGTCTTTTCCGGTCTGTCCACGAGACGCACTATGTCTTTCCTTCACGCCACAATCTTCTCTCTCCAGATCAGACTCCCTGTCTCTGCTTCTTCGCACACCTTGTCAATCTCTCTGTCCGCCTTCACCCGAACCTGCATTACATTTCATATCTTTTTTCTCCTCTCTCCCTTTTCCCCTGTGCGCTGTTCTACTGAGCTCATCTGACTCTTGCTGACAGTATCACCCACCGCGGAAAGGACCAAAATATGCAGCAGGGCTGACCAATTAATGTGTCACAAAAAGTCCAGTAACGCATTTACAACGCCAATAGCTCCAACTCAAGTTAATGTGAGACCTATTGCATTGCAGATGCTTGTTTCTTATTTGTGATGTTTTTATAACAGTTGTTCATGCTTCCATTTTCTTACGATAATGGCATTACTCCTAGTCCTACTCCCTCGCCTTCCTTTTAAACCAATGAGGCCTCCCGCCTCCCCCCTAGACCCTCCCTTCCCCTTTTAAACCACCCCCCAACCTTATCTCCTCCTGTACAAAAACCAAGCCCAAGCAGCAACTCGGACAGTCCGTAACGGGAGGGCGGGAGGGAACGGAAAAGGAAGGCGAGGGAGTAGGACTAGGAGTAATGCCATTATCGTAAGAAAATGGAAGCATTACCTCCCGTCCCTCCCTCGCCTTCCTTTTAAACCAATGAGACATAGCAAGAAAAACACAGGAGACGGACACTGAGTTGCAAGAACTTTTATTCATATCCTGAACCAAGGACACCAAAACACCCTACCCCTATTATCTCATAGAGGATAAGATACGGTGACCTAAAACCGACTCCAAATTACCCAAGTCCGAAAGCCTATAATGACGCACAAACGTCAAAGGTGAAGCCCAAGTGGCGGCCCTGCAAATTTCCACCACGGAAGTCCCCTGAAGTTCGGCCACCGTAGCCGCCATACCTCTGGTAGACCGACCCTGAATCCCTTGAGGAGGAACCATCCCTTTCAAGGAATAGGCCAACAAAATCAAAGATCTCACCCACTGACTCAAGGAAGCCGTGGAAGGTTTCTCACCTTTACGTGCCGGACCGAAATTAACAAAAAGTGAATCCCCCTTACGAAAAGGAGCCACCACCCGTAGGTACTCCAATAAAGCCCTGCGTACATCCAACAAATGCAAACGGACCTCCTCCCTAGAGTAGGGCTCTGGACAAAATGAAGGAAGAATAACCTCTTGACGGGAATGGAACGAAGAATTGATCTTTGGAATAAAGGAAGGCACTGGTACCAGAACTACCCTATCGGGAAAAACCTTACAAAAAGGAAAGGAACAGGCCAAGGCCCCCAATTCCCCCAACCGACGAGCCGAAGTAATGGCTACCAAAAAGAACGTCTTCAAGGACAGATGGCGCAAATCACAGTCCCCCAATGGTTTAAATGGGGCCTCCGTCAAAACATCCAAAACCAAAGAAAGATCCCATGAAGGAGAAGAACGTACCGGGCGAGGAAACAAATTAACCAGACCTTGAAAAAAATCTAGGCATCAGGTGCCCTTCATCCTTAAGATTACGCCATGGACCTCTGAATGCCTGAATCGCCGCCCACTGTACCCTTAGAGATGCTACCGACAAACCCAATTGTGCACCGTCCTGCAGGAACTGCATCACTTCAAAGATAGACGCGCAGGTAGGATCCAACTCATGATTAAAACACCAAGAAGAAAAAACCCGCCACTGTCTACCATAGGAAAGTAAAGTGGAACGTCGCCTGGAAGCCAGTAATGTAGAACTCAAAGCTACCGGTACCCTGACCTCGTTCCTCCAGCGGAACGCGGGAAATGGCCCCTTTGACTAGCAAGTCCCGAACTCCGTCCAAAAACGCTCTTCTCCGTGACCCCCTTGAAGGCAGAGGGGAGGGGCGTACCCCTGAATCTGGAGGTACTACCCCAAAATTGATGACATAACCATTGGCCACAATGTCTAGCACCCAACGATCGATGACACTCTCCACCCAAGCAGAAAGAAAGTGACTCAGCCTTCCCCCAACCGGCCCTATGCCAGGCCCACAGTGATTGTCAGGACCCCTTCTTGAACCCACCCCGGTTCGTAGGAGCCGACTTCTTAGGGGAAAAACATGGTTGAAAACGCCGTTTTCTAAATGAAAAGGATTTGGAATCCTTATTCGGAAAGGAACGGGAATGTTTCTTCCACCCCTTACTGGAAGTAGAAACCCCTTTATAAGGCAAGGCATGCTTCCTTTCTTTAAATGCCTTGGAAAGCATGGATGGCAACTGCTCCCCAAACAGGCTACGACCTTCAAACGGCAGTCTCAGCAAGGCCGCCTTTTCCCCTGGGTCAGCTTTCCATGAACGCAACCAGAGGGACCTACGAGCCCCAATCAAAGCACCAGAGGCCAGAGCCGAAGTACGGACCACATCCGATGACACATCCGCCAACAATCTGGCCTGCTGTTCCATACCAGCCAGGAGCTCTGAACATTCAGCCCCTTCCTGAACAGCCACCGCCAGCTTATCAAAGTCTTGCACCAACAACTTGGCCGCAAAGCCGAATATATACCAGCCCTTAGTGCCAGATTCTCAGCGGCAAATGCCCTTTTAAGACCAGAATCCACTTTACAGTCCGTGGCATCCGTCGGCACACAATCCTCCGGATTCACTGCCGTTTTGCCAATCATGGTAGCCAGAATTGAGTCCAGGCGGACCGAAGGAGGTAACACCTCCTCCCCCTCAAGCAAATATAGTTTCTGCAGGAAGCGTGGAACCTGAGCTTTATCCACATCCTTCCATTCTCGAAATACCATATCCTTCACAGGTCCCTGAAAAGGCATGGCAAACTTGGCAGGCGTCTGATATTGTGGAAATAAATGAGAATCCGAGTTTGAAGGTTGAAACACTGGGAAACCCAAATTGTCCCGAACATGTGCCATCACCTCCCACATTTCTTCTCTGGATACATATTTACCCCCAGATGACGTAGAAGGGGCCTCATCACCCTCACTATCTGATGAGGACTTCCGTGCAGCAGCCGATGTATGAGAATTTTTAGACTGACGAGTCCTGGCCACCACTGCTTGAAGAGCCCTGGTAACAGCCACCTCAATCATCTCCTGCACTTCATCTCTAGACATGAGGGGAGTACCCCTATCCGGTAATTGTGAGCCCCCAGGAGTGGAAACTCCAGCAGCACCCTCCTCCTCCGAGGAGGAAGAGGAAACAATCCTCCGTCTCTTTGCCGGAACCTTAGGCATGTTACTATCCAAAAATACACTGATCACCCCCTAAAATGCATTCTCCCTATATAGAGATCTTCCTAGGAATCCACCAATCCTCTAAAAGGTCAAACATAACTGCCCCCACCATAAAACAGCGGGCAGAACGCCCGTCCTACCTGAACCTCGTCCAAAAATCGCTGTTCCGCAGTTCCTTGCCGCTCTGCAGCGCGGAAACCCGGAAATCGACGCCCCAGCCACAGAGAGCCGGCTGACCCCGTCAGCCGGCCCTCAGTCCGCGTTTTCCCGAGCAGCCCGGCTGCTCGTCACAGGACGCGACCAGCTGCAGCACTCCTCGCGGAGCTCCGCGTCCCAAGGAGTGCCTCCATCGTAGACCTCCAGGCCCCGCCGTGCAGGTAAGGGAAAAGAAAACGTCTAGCGTGGGCTAGACAAAAGAAACAGGAGGAGATAAGGGTGGGGGGGGGTTTAAAAGGGGAAGGGAGGATCTAGGGGGGAGGCGGGAGGCCTCATTGGTTTAAAAGGAAGGCGAGGGAGGGAATGTGCTTTCAGTGCCTTGCGCGTCCTTGACAATAAGCTACGGCAGAATTAGTGAGCTATATTTTGCCAAATAACTTGAGATTTCCTCTAAAATAAAATTTCCAGCATGAACAACATTTGCTCAACCTTTCCGTGAGCCAAGAATTTGCATTGCACTTTTAGAAGAAAGTCTTAACGTGGGTACTTTTTACACATATGCAAACGTTTTATGCCGCTTTAGTAGCATAGAGCTAAGGTTTTATTTGTTTTCAGGAACATGGTCCTACGTCTAGCACAATGTTGATGCGTATTGTGAATTAATCTTAGTTATCATGTGTTGGGGATATGAGGTGGCATTTAGTGAAAAATCAATGTTGTATCGTTTTAACAAGAAGTGCAGTTCTGAATTAAAGCATGGCTCCACAAGAGAGACAACGGGTATTTATGGAAAGTCCAAGCTGAAGTAATCGAACCCAAACTTATTCGTCCACATGTGGCTAAAACGGTCAGTCTCAGGGCAATGTTCCTTAAAGCTAGGTCAGAAGTTTATTAATATCATGTCTTATATTTTAAAATGACTGGATCAATTGGCATGAGCTTTACAGCAATGAATAGTCGATAGATCATGCCACATTTCCATTTTGTTGAGGGTCTTTCCCCTATAACCGTCCTTGAAACAAAAGTGGGTACTTTCAGCTTCCTGGGTATCTCGTTAAAATCTAAGGTAAGATTCATTTGTGAATTACGTTTTCCGCAGCATCTGGAATATCAATTGTTCATGAAATCCCCACTTAATAAGGTTCTAATTATAATGAAGAAAGGGTGTTTAGCTTTTAAGGAGAGAGTGGTTTCTCGGTTAAAGAAGTGCAGATGTGCAATAAATAACTTTGAACTTCTTCAAGGAACACAACCTCCAAAGGCCAAAAACGGCAATTTCCTATTTCTTAAAGACGATTGAATAAAATATATTGTATAATCACAGTTAATAATGTGCTTAAATACAAGGCTCTTTGTTTTGTGGGTTCTCTAGATATCATTTTTAGGTCAAGCACAGTAGCGTGCAAGCGCAGGTCTTGGTATCTCTGTGGGTTATTAACCACACCTACCTCCAATCCATCACTTTCGCTCGTTACTGGGCTTGCCTTTCAAAAATCCTTTGTTATCATTGGCAAATGCTTTATGTTTGTCCCTCCTTTGATGGTTTTGTTACCGCCTTGGGGACCGACCCTGTTACATGGATAATTGCAAGTTTGCCGATATGTTTGACTGCGAGCGAACTTCTTTTTCCCTTTGTGTGTCTTCATCACGCTCACAGTGGCCGTGGCGGTTTGAGGCTTGCTTATTTCAACTGTTTTACTTTTCATTTTTAATGTGTGGCAAGAAAAGCCGGTTAGGAATTTACAACGCTAATAGCTCTAACTTGATTAAACGCGAGACCCATTGCATTGCAAATGCTTATTGAGGTTGGAACTGTACAGAGGCACTTTTGCACAGGGAAAATATATTCTCCATCCTTTGCAGTGTTAACTCCTTCTCTTCCTGGAAATACCCCCGTCTATGCACCAGTCACAGTGAATGGTTTTTTTTCCACTTTTGTAGTTGTGACATCCACTGATTGGGATTCTATCAATCAGCAAATCAGTTTTTTGAGTGTGGAAATTCCACTTATATTCCACTTGTGAATCAAGCTCTTGGAAGTATAGAAACAGTACTTAATTTCTGTCAGTGGTTGCACGTGGTGGGCACTGGCAGTCATTTTTAGGTTAAAGCCTCCTAGACAGCAGAACTGCCTGGTTTGCTAATTACGTCTTGGGGACATTCTGAAACGTTCCCTGAAAATTCCCCTAAGTGCTTACCATTTGCCATGCATTTTGAAATTCACATTTGTTTGCTCTCTGTTTGCTGACTTTATTTCTTTTAAGCTGTCCTGCTTCATTTCATCCCTCCCATGGAGCATCCCTATGCACCGTATTCTTCAGTGAGTGCTCCATTTCTGTAAATGGCCATTAAATCATGTACTTATCTTGTCATATTTGCTGTGCATTCATAGATAGAGGTCAAATATCAAGCTCTGTCTTGTGAGGGACCTTGGTGTTTACTGTTCTTGCTCAGACTTTAAAGTGAGAGGATTTATGTGACAATCCTTTTGTGAAAATAAAGGCTTTTTTTCTAGCACACAACAGCATTTAAATGTATGTAAATGAGCCGTGCAGATATTTCAGAATATATCAGATTTAGGAAAGCACAAATGAAGCACATTTCTTGTAATTGTGAGGTGTGGAGAAAACAAATATTTTAATATGGTGAAATAATTACACTAGGTGATGACATATCAACACATTGCTTGTGCGCTGTGTAGTTTTATCAGTAAAACCGTACGTCTGTGCAAGTGTAATGGTCATTTCAATTGAAAATGTGTTGTCTGTAAGGGCAATGTGCTACAACAACATGTGTGCTCCACTCTACACCACTCCATTCTACAACACTCTACTCCACTCCACTCCACTCTATGCCCCTCCACCAGTCTATGACACACCCCTGAACTCTGACTCTCCACTCTAAGACATGCTACTCCACTCAACAACACTCCACTCTGACACTCCACTCAATGCCACACATTCAACTCCACTCAAGTCTATGACATGCCACTCCACTCTAAGATATGCCACTCCATTCTACTCTACAAAATGCCACTCCACTCTGCACCACTCCACTATTTGCCCATCCAGCCTAAAACACTCATTGACACGCCACTCATTGGCATGCCACGCCACTCAGCTGTACGCTATAAAATGGCATTCTGCTCTGTGCACCTCCACTCTGTGCCACTCCACTCAATGCCACTGTACAGTGCACCACTCTACTCAATGACACACCACTCCACTCTATAACATGCATCTCTGCTCTGTGCCCCTCCACTCTACCCTTTCCACTCTACCCCCTGCACTCTACCTGATTCCACTGAATGCCACAACATACGTCGACACAACACTCTATGCAACTTCACTCAACAACACTCCACTCGTAGACACTTTACTCTCTGCTATGCCACTCCACTCTATGCCACTCCAAGCCACTCTGCCACTCTACTACACTATACAGCCTTACACTTTATGGCAGTCCACTCTTTTATTCCATGCTACAACACTCTATTCCACTCTACGCAACTCCCTGTATGCCACTCCACATCGCTTTACTTCACTCTACTCTGTGACACACTACTCTGCTCTACTCCATGCACCACTCCACAGCACTCCACTCTGATACGCTGTGCCATTCCACTCTACAACACTGTTCTATGCCACTCCACTCTAGGTCACTCCATTCTATGACACTACATTCAACGACATTCCACTTGATGACACTCTGCTCTAGGCCATTACACTCTGCAATGCTCTACTCCACACCCTGCCACTCCACCCTTTGACAATCTACTCCACAACACTTTAATCCACTATGTACAATGTTCTCTTTGCCACTCCATGCCACTTTACTCCACTCTGCTCCATTCCATTCTACTCCCCTCCACTCTATAGCACTCTACTCAACTCTTTGCCATTCCACTCTACTACGCTTTTTGCCACTCAATGATACTCTACTCCACTTGACTCCCCTCCACTCTACGACATTCTTCTCCATGACACTCCACAACACTGTATGCCTTTCCATCCTGTGACACTCTACTCCACTGTATGCCACAGCATTCTACTCCATCTATGCTACTCTCTCTGTGCCACTCCACGCCAATTTACTCCATTGCAAGGCCCTCCACAACACTCTACAATACCCTACACCACTTCACAACACATTAGGTCACTCCATGACACTTTGCGCCACTCCAATACACTCTGTAACTCCATTCTAATACACTCTACTCCGCACTTTGTCACTTGTCTTTGACAGTCTACTCTGACACTCTGCTGTACTCTATGCAGCTCTCTCTACACCACTCCACACCACTTTATTTAACTGTACTCCACTTTACTCCACTTCACTCTATACCACTCCTCTTTACAACACTTTATGCCACTCCGTTCTACACCACCGTACTCCATTCTGTGCTCCTCCCTGTATGACACTCTGCTCTGCTCACTGCCATTCCACTGTATGACACTCTACTCCACTCTCTGCCTATCCACTCTACTCACTTTACTCACTCCATTCCACACCACTCCACACCACTCTACACCAATCCACCCCTCTCTACACCAATCCACTCCTAACCACTCCACTCCTCTCCACTCCACTCCTCTCCACTCTACAATGCTCTACTCCACTCTACACCACTCCATGACACTCTTTGTTGGTCCACTATATGGCACTCCACTCCACTGTATGCCACTCCATCCTATGGCACTGTACTTAACTCTGACAATCTACTACACTCTCTGCCATGACACTCTACTCCACTGCATGCAACTCCTGCTATGTCCCTTTACTTCACTCTACAGCACTCCACTCTACTCTGCACCACTCTGCTCCACTCCTCTCCCATTCTTTGCCACTCGACTACACTACTCCATTCTATGATACTACTCCATTCTATGACACTCTGTTCCACTGCACTGTGCAACACACTACTCCACTCTACGCCAGTCTAGTCCATTCCCTCTTCGTCAATCAAAGCCAGTCTATACCATTCCACTACAGTCTACTCCACTCTACACCACAACACCCTGGGCCACTCTGTGACACACTACGTCACTCCACGACACTCCAAGCTACTCCACTATATGCCACTCCACAACACTCTATAACTCCGTTCTATGATATTCTGCGACAATCTACTCCACTCTACTCCATGACACTCTGCTCGACTGTACGCAACTCCTTCTACACCACGTACCCCACTTTACTCCATTCTGTTCCACCACTGCACAACACTCTGCTCTACTCCATGACACTCTATGCCATTCTATTCTACTCCACTGTAGTCAACTCTGTCACTCCAGTGTACAACACTCTACTCCCCTCCTCTCTCTGCCCTTCCAATCTACTCTACTATACTGCATCAACAGCACTCTATGCCACTCCACTCTACACCACTCTATCCCACTCCACTCTACACCACTCAATCCCACTCATCCCCACTTCACTCCACTACACTCTAGGCCACTCCATTCTATGACACTCTGCTCCACTCCACTATATGACAATCTACTTCACTCTGTGCTATGACACACTAGGATGCTCTACTCCACTATGTGCCACTCCAGTCAACAAAACTCTGCCACTCCACTTCATAACACTCTACTCCATGCCACTTTACTCTATAACACACTGCTCCCTGCCACTCCAATCTATGACACTTTATGCCTCTCCACTCAACTCTATTACACTCTGCTCCACTGTATAACACTCCACTGTATGACACTCTACTCTATGGCCCTCCGCTTTATGACACTCTATGCCACTCCACTTCACTCCCACTACACTATTTGACACTCTACTCCAGTCTATGCACCTCCACCTCCACTCTATGCCCATCCACTCTACTCCACTCCATGGCACTCCACATTACTCTACTCATTGCCACTCCACTCTTTGCTACTCCACTCTACTATGCTCTACTCTACTCCACTGTATGACACTCCATCCTATGACATTGCACTCCATTCTATGACAATCTACTCCGATGTATGCCAGAAAACTCTACTCCACTGTAAGCAACTCCCTCTGTCACTCCACACCACTTTACTCCACTCTACACCCCTCCACTCTGGCACTACTTCACTCTACTCCCACTCTATGCCACTGTATGTCACTCCATGACACTCAACTGCACTTCATGACACTCTACCCCATTCTACGACACTGCACTCCACTCTGACACTCTGTTCCACTGTATGCCACTCCACTTTATAAAACACTTCTCCACTCTACTCTCCCCCACTGCACGCCATTCCACTCTACCTCACTGTACTACCTCCATGACACTCTTTCACTCCTCTCTACACTCCACAACAGTTCACTCAATGCTGCTCCACAACAGCCTATGCCACTCCATTCTATGAAAGTCTGCTTCACCATATGCCACTCCACTCTATAACAACCTACCCCACTCTATGCCAGGACACTCTGATAATCTACCTCACTCCACTATACCACAGTCTATGCCACTCCACTCTGCCACTCTACCTCACTCCATTGTGACACTCAATGCCACTCCACTGTACTCCATTCTACAGCACTTTGCCCCACTGTATGCCACTCCACTGTACGCCATCCTGCACCCTTCGACTGTACACCACCCCACTCTACTCACTCCATGAGACTCCATAGCACTACATTGTACTCTGCATCACTCCACAACACTCTACTCCACCCTGGCAACTCTCTCTATGCCACTTAACGCCACTTTATTCCAATCTGTGTCACTAGCATCTCCGATGCTCTACTCCATTCTGTGCCACTCCACTCTGCGACACTTTATGCCACGACAATCAACAACATTCTATGACACTCTGTTCCACTCTACACCACTCCATGACACACTACACCACTTCACAACACTCTGGTCTATGCTACTCGATGATACTGTGCCACTCCACAACACTCTGTCACTCCATTCAGTGACACTCCAATCTATGACAATCTGCTCCACTATACTCCGCTGTACGCAACTCTGCTCGACTGTACGGAATTCTATTCCACTCTATGCCCCTCCACCTCCCTCTACACACTCCATGCCACTCCATGCCACTCTACACCACTATATGCCACTCCACAATACTCCACTCTGTAACACATTACACTGTATGCAACGCCCTCTATGCCACTCCACATCACTTTACTTCATGACACTCCACTATATGCCACTCCACTCTGTGATGCTCTACTCAACTCTGCGCCACTCTACAACACTCTATGCCACTCCACTCTATAACAATCCACTCCACTCTACACCACTCCAGTGTTTGATACTCTCCACTCCACAGCCCTCCACTCTACATACTTTCACTTTACTGCATTCACTCCATGACACTCAGTGCCACTCCACACCACTGCACTATATGCCACTCCACAATATTCCAGTCTTTGCCACTCCACGACACTGTCAATATTCACTCTATTCCACTTTACTCCATGACACTCTATTCCACGATACTGTACTCCATGATACTCTATTCCACAACACTCTATTCCATGACACTCTACTCCACAACACTCTGTGCCACTTCATGACACTCAGGTGGTCATTCTGACTTCAGCTGCCTTTTCCTTAGACTGCGGAAGCCGTGGGTGCCTGAAGACCACCAGAGCTGGTGGTCTTCCAACCGCCAAATTATGTGTACTGAAGGATTTCCGCCACAATTTGGGTGGAAATCCTCCAGTAGTCGTACTAGTGGTCGGAGGTGCAGAAACGTCTCTACCACTGACCCCGCCCCACCAAAAGGACTCCGCCAGCCGTATTACATGCAGTAATATGGCCTGGTGGTGTCCTGATGGCAGGGCGCTGCCGGCGGTAGGAGTGCCGGTTCCCGTCCCCTCAGGGAGGAGCACCTCGTCGGACAAGGTAAGTGTCCTCTGCAAGGGGAGGGGGGTGGGGTGTGTGAATGGATGTGTGAGTTTGTGTATGCGTGTCATGAATGGTGGGGCTGGGAGGGGAGTGTTTGTGGGTGCATGCATGTTTGTGTGTAAATGTTGTGATAGTGATGCGTGTGTGGGTGAATGTGAATGCTGAGTCGGGGTGCATGTGTGCATGCATGTAGATAGGGGTGGGGGTTGTGTGTGTATGTATGTATGTTGAGAAAAAGGGGGCGGTGGGATGGACTGTATGCATGTCAATGGGGTGAATGTAGTAAGTGCGTGTGTGAGTGGGGGTGTTGTGTGTGAATGGATTTGGGGGGTGTTGCCTGTGTGTGTGTGTGTGTGTGTGTGCGCATGAGTGTAAGGTTGTTGTGAGTGCAAGTGAGTGAGTATCAGGGTGTGCGTGTCTGGTGTGTGTGGGTGCGTGTGTGTATGCGAGGGTAAGTACCGGGATCGGGAGGGGTGGGGTAAGTACAGGGATCAGGAGGGGTCACCACTGGGAGCGGGGTGGAGGGGTTTCTGGGGAGTTCAGGGAGGTGGGAATGTTGTATGGGAAGGGGGGTGGGATGCTCTTAGGTAGATTGGGGGAGTCATCTATCAGCGACAGGAATGCAAATTCCTGTTGCCTGTAGCCTTTCCACCAGGGACTTCGTGGCAGTGCTATCGCTATGAAATGCCTGGCGGAAAGGGGACTCGTAATACTGCCGCGGTTTTAGGTGGACAGCTGGGTCAGAGATGCTCATCTTCGGCCTGGCGAGTCTAACCGCCCTGGCGGTAGGAACAGGTAAGTGGTGTTTGGCACAGGCCAAACTGCCACACTCGTAATCTGGTGGTCTCCACCGCTGGCCCGTCGGCAGTGAAGATTGCCACCTCGTGACCGCCAGGGTCGGAAAGACCGCCTCAATGACACTCTACTCTATGCCTCTCCACTCTACGTTACGCAACTTCACTCCATTCTATGCCACTTCACTCCACTCTCCTCTACACCAGTATCTTTTAGCCATGCTGAACCACAGACACGTTGGTAAACAGTATGGCTAAAACAGAATGGCAAAGCCAATAGCTTTTATATAGGTCGAAATCTATTGGCTTTTTCCAATGCTTGTTGAGGTCTGGGGTTTATTTTTATTTTTTTTATCATCAGATGTTGGCCCACAGGAGGAGTGAGCAGTGGCAGCCGGTAATTTTAGGAGGGAGGGGAGCGGGCAGCACACTCACACTCATTCATTCACACACTCACTCACGCACCTACATTCACAACACTCATCAACATTCAAACATACACGCACACACCAAACATTCATTTAAAAAACACACACACACTTACCTTCAGCTGGGAGGTCCTAGGAGGGCTGGGACTGCTTCCTTCCCTCACTGGCTGACCTTAGGACAGCCAGTGAGGGAAGGCAGCAGTCCCAACTTCGTCACAGAGTGGGATGGGGTCAGTGAGACTGCTGACCCCTCCCCACTCTGTGACGAGGTGTCACTGATTGACACTCACCCTGGACCCATCAGGGCTTAAACCGGAAGTGCCCAGGTCGAAGTCAATGGGTGACGCTTCCCCTCATCACTGAGGGGGAAGGCCTCGAGGCACTTTTGCTGAACTGAGGAGGTCACACCCATAGGAGCTGTGACCTCTTCAGCCCAGCAAAGTTCAGCTCAGGGAGCCTGTGCAAATCACGCATGTCTCGCTCCTGGCTGCCTGATCTGAACAGGAAGAGTGTCTCCTGACAGGCACTCTCCATGAGGGGCAAAAGGTGTGGGGGGGGGCCTCCGCCCTAAAGGACGGGCCACGGCTGGGAGCGAGAAAGGCTAAAAAAGGGGAAAAAAGTGGAAAGATGTTAAAAAAAATATGACAAAGGGAGAAATCAGAGATGAAAAAGAACTGCAGAAAAAGATAGAGAGGTAGGAAATGTAGAGGTGTGAGAAAGAGGCATAAAGTTGAATTCAAACAAGGCAATATTGATATCTGATACCACAGAATTCGTAGACCTAGCAGTGCCCTTCTAGAGGAAAACAAAGTGGGTCCCTCAAATTATTTATTTTATTTATGTATTAATTCACAAGTTAAGCACTGTATTTAGCACTGTACTCCGATACATTTTTGTTTTTTTGTCTTTCTATAATGAAGCAGAATTCCCTGCTTTTAGTTTGAAATTCATATTACCAAGTACAGCGGTTTGCCCGGGAAATAGGTAACAAGCAGTACAGCCTGTTCCCAGCAGCCTGTTAATGACGGTTATCTCGATACACTGCGCTCTGGAACTGAAACCGGATCGCTAGCAACACATTACTTATGCTAGAGGTAGAAGAAAGAGCTGGGCAACCTCGTCTCGTCAAGTCTGGAGACGCTTCTAACATAATTCCTTGACACAGATACGTAAATATTGTTTGGCAGTTTTCTGATCTGTTGCGCTAGGAGCTGCTTTACACCCATTACGAAAGCCCCACAATCCAGGGAGACCCGTCAGAAAAGCCTTCATGTCATTACCGTAATGCTTGGAACGGCAGCCCGTGCATAATTCCCGAAGCCTCGGTGTGCTTTGAACTTGAGAGTTCGTTGGAGCGGCACAATTACAAAGTGCTGTCCTTTTTAATGCGAACCTTTGAAACCATCTCTTACTTTTGTTTACCTTTTTGCAGCGGTACAACATGTGTGAACATAGAAGCTTAAAATAACTTTACTGGGCTGTTGTTTCTGTGCCTACAAAATATGTAGTAAAAGCGCCGAGATGACTGAGTCGGGTTGAAAATAGACATGTAGGGAAGATTTCTCACGGCGGGGAGGAGCTTGTGTAGAGAGAGCACGGATGTGACAAGTCCATGTATGGTTTCACTTATCCCAGGCTGTCCTCATGTGGTCTTGGTTTAGTACGGAAATAGAGATAATCCATTCCTGTGCCGACAGAGGGCATTGTATCGTCTTGTTAATAAAAACGTAATGAACGGCCCTTGTCGAGAAGGGGCGCAAGGTACGCCACCTGTAGCTCTCAAAAGTCATCTCCATCTTAAGAAAACACAACTTTCCATATATGTGTTGTTATTTTTTTCCTTGAATCACTGCAAGCTGCTTGGGTAGGGTCGCAAGCCCTCGCTTCTGTTATCTGTGTGACCCACAGGCCACAAATTCCAATCCCAAAAATGTAAATTGATAATTTCACCCTTCCAAGGCCAATATTTTACCTACTGTTCAACACCACTATAGTGGCACTGCAAGCATGTGAAAGCGACCAGAGTTGCCAGCTATGGAACTGGAGGACCAGCGTGGAGTCTCAGAGTTAGCTCAACATCCTGTGATTTTGGGGCAAATCACTTAGGTGGTCATTACGACCGCCAGGGGTAATGTGGCGTCTGTACCGCCAACAGGCTGGCGGTACGGAGACCAGTATTACGACCGTGGCGGTAGCGCCGCGGTCGCACCGCCGGGGCTGGCGTTTTCCCGACGTTTTAGCCCCGGCAGTGATAATCTTCCAGGGCAGCGCTGCAAGCAGCTCTGCCCTGGGGATTATGACCACCTACCGCCAGCCTGTTTCTGGCGGTTTGCACCGCCAGGAAGAGGCTGGCGGTAAGGGGTGTCCTGGGGCCCCCTTACAGGGCTCCGGCCAGCTTTTCACTGTCTGCATAGCAGACAGTGAAAAGCGCGACGGGTGCTACTGCACCCGTCGCACGGCCGCAACACCGCCGGCTCCTATGTTGCGGCCTCATCCACGCTGGGCCGGCGGGCGTAAACTTGGTTTGCGCCCGCCGGCCCAGCGGGGATGTCGTAATGGGGTCCGCTTGGCGGGCGGCGGCCCGTACCTTAAAAATAGTCCAACCTTCTGTAATGTTATCTGGTGTTCATGTAAAGCACTCTAAAGCCCTTGGGCCAAGTTAACGCTGTATACATTTGCAACAACAAAATAAATAAATATTGTTGTTCAAGTAGCAGTTCACAGGACCCAGCTACCAACATAGGACTGGCTGTTGTAAAAATTACATATGTGGCTTGGATTGGACCTTTTATCAAATTTGGACCCACTCGAGGATTTTCACTGCCTTAGCTAGAGTCAAATATTGTTGATCCTAGCCACAATTGTTTCTTGTTCTGCAATCTGACTTCGCCCTACTTGTTTGCATCCTGTGTGAAATACCTTAGCTCCACCCAGCAAAGCCTTAATTATTTGCAAAGCAGTTGGTCGGCGGTACTGATCATCTACTGAAGGTTGCTTGTTAGATCGATGGATTTATACCATCGCTGGAGTAATACTTGGTGTGAAATGAGTTGGATTAGCCTCAACGTCAGGTAGAACAAGGATTACTTTATGAGGACTGTGGAACACACAGTGGTAAATTTGTCTACTACTTCGATTTTTTAGGAACTGTGTAAGTATGAGACACTCTGCAGAGTGTCAGAACCAATGGCAAGATTTTTCATCGCCACTTAAAAAAAGGGCACCGACTTCCAGCTGCAGTCTGGTGCCTGTTGCTGCCTGCTGCTTTTGGCACCATCAGGTAGCGCCTCACTTTTTCTTAAGGTATCACTGGTTCAGCAACGTGATTGCCAATGATGGACTACGCAAGTCCAACACAGAACCTGCCTCTGAAGTTCCAAAAGATAATTTCCACGTTCTCCGCAGTCTACCAATAAATACAAGATTAGTTTTGTTCTCACGCTATAGATGTCCTTCCGCCAAGCGTTAATTTAGCCACATAGTGCAGGCACTGTCAGGCAGGGTCAGGCTTCACAGTCTTCCCCATGACAGGAAACTGCTTTCAATGAGGATAAGAGTGCAGCTCAGGGCAGGATTTCCTGTGGAAACTGTGTATAAATCGAGACCCTTGATCGGAACTTTACATCAAGTTCACTTTTAAGTTGCTGCATCATTACATTTGGTCCTGTTCTAATAATATCTGATATGTTTAGCAATGGTCACAGTATTCCACGACTTTCAAGGACCTGTGGAAAGATATTTTTAAAAGGCATCATTTTTTTCTGTCAAGCTCATACAATAGAAACCCAGCCAGTTGAAAATGCTTTTTCGAACTTTCTAGCACTGTGATAATATCAGTTTAAAATGTGATTGTGAAACATGTTCTGAGAACACAATGGAAATATTTTTTCCTGCAAAAAATGCGTTTATCTTATTTTAGCCTCTCCTTGTGTAATGCTTCAGTTCTCCAAATATGTTCTGTGTAGTGTTTAATTACCTACTGGTAATTCCAAACTGTGAGTCAAGATTTCTTTACCTCAGTCGTTACCCATGAGGTGTGTCTGCCGCGTTCAGCCAGACATTCTGAACTTCCAGATCCAATCCCCAAACCCAGCTGGTTAACCTACCCTAATCACATGAGCTACATAGCAGGACTGCCTACCATCGGCACACCCTCATTTAGATCTCACTAAATAAAAAATAAAAATAAAAATCCCCCAGTCCATCAAGTTGGCCGGGAGCCTAACACTAAAAGGGAGGTTGGGAATTAATAAATCAGGATTCACAGCAATGGAATTAACGACAATTGAAACAAAATCACTGGAGAAGTCTTCATTAAGGTTAGGAGAGGATACCCAGATATGTGGGGCCATGCCAGAGCAATCAGAAATACCTGGAATGAGAAAGAGGCAAGGAGGAGCCCCCAAAACCTTGAGCAAGAATATCAATAATCGAGAAAAGGGCATTGCTTTAACTGGACTGGCAAACAGATCCAACACCAGTTTGTCCCACTGCTGACACATTTGTGAGCAAACATTTCTGGACAACAGCCCTGTGGTGAGGGAATCTTCCTGCTCAGAATTTCAGCTTTTTCCAGAATCCCCTAGATGTGAAATGCTGAAAGGGATAACAGGACTTCCTCTGCCCAATGGAATATTGAAGTCATGACTTTGCATAGAGAATGAGACCCCCCCCCCAAGTGTATTTGTGATTTTAACATCATGCTGTCAGTTTAAGTTACAACAACTTTTCCACCCACAAGAGAAGAGAATCCCAGCAAATCCTGACAAATTACTCCCAACTGCTTCCAGGTGGAGGAACATATTCCTTAGTGAGGCGACCATCTTCCCTGCAAAGTTTGATCATCCATTCAGCCTCTTCCTCCCCGGCCATTGGCATCCATAGTTATCACTGTCCAAGCTGCAGAAGTGAGGGAGAGGAACATCGTTCTCTATAGCCACCATCTGAGTACTTCTTTCATCGTCAGATTCAGTGAGATCTTGTAATCAAACGTTTGAGAAGACAGTTTCCAATGGTGAAGGATGCAAGTCAACACAACTCTAAAAAGAACTCTGTTGCTGCCATGTCTGTTAGAGTCTTTAAGCAGGCTCTTACTTTTGGTGCCTCCTTAGTCATGATGATCAATACTTGATTCTGGATCTTCTGAATCCTTCTTTCCAAAAGACCACAACTCCCACATGTGTGCCTAAGATAGCTTCTATGAATTGTCTATCCTGTGCTGTTTCGATTTGAGACTGTTTTTTATTCATCAGAAATCCATGGCACTGCAGAGTCTTGGCCCTGTCATGCCACAACCGATACTGGACTGGGGAATGGAGAGTGCTTTACATACGGAGACATTGTGGATAATGCATTCTGAGTAGGTTGCTATTTAACACAGAGGGGCATTAAGGAAACTGGTGAGAAGATGGTGTTTCTCATATTAGGCCTTTGCAGGTACTGGGCTGGTTTCATTGCTTTAAGAGGTGGTACAGATACTAGTCAGGGGAAACTGATGAGATGCTTAGGTATTGCATGTGTGAAAACACTTATACAGCAACTACTTTGGCTTTTGCCTGCTGTGTCATGAGGTAAGCATGCGCATAAGTCATGCTCTGGGTGGCCGTTTTATTTCACTGTTCCAAGATGGCTAACGCTCATCTTGGACAGGATAATTACAAAATAAAAGTACTGTGAAGAAACTTTACAGTATGGAGTGGATTGGCAGCAAACTGCATGTGTGTGTCCCTCCTAAAACATTTTTTTTTAAATGTGAAATTTGGGGGGGAAATGGGGCACTGAGGGGTGGGGAGCGATGGAGGAGTGGAGTGCAATAAGTGGGAAGCGGTGGAGGAGCAATGGAAGAGGGGTTATAAAAAATTAGTGGGGAGGGACGGGCAAGGAACACATTCATTAATTGGTTTTGGGACAGCAACATGGAGAGCGTGGGAGTGGGGATATGAAGCGGAAGCAGCACAGAGGAGAACGGTTCTACACTCCATGGAGTACAGTAAGAAAAGGATAAAAAAAAGTAGTTCCCTGAATGTAAGCAGTGGAAGGAAACAAGGGCCATATGTACGAAAGCTTTTTCCCATAGACACAGAATGGGCAAAATCCTTTCGTACATCTAAGTGCAAGTCACCTAATCAGATGGTTGATAGAGTGACTGTGCTCCAAGGAAAGGAAAAACACAAAAAGAAAACAGAAAGCAATTGAACAAAATGCAAGCGAATAAGATTGACAAGAAAGCCAACTGATTATAAGCAATCAGTTGACCTAAAGCCCACTATAATTATTCATATTATACACAATACACAATAGGTCTTTTGACAGCATACAGTTAAAGCTTTCTGTAGGTGAGACCTAAAAAGGGCTGACAATGATGTTTCACCTATAGGGGCTTTGAGTATATTGGCTGGACTGTGGCACATCACATGCTGCAATTTGGACGTTACCAAGCTATGGCACTTTACATATTAAACCGTTAGCATGTGATATTAGTTTTCCTTTTAAACTGCCTATGTAATATTATGCTACATTACGAGCATTTATAAAGCACAGTTTGCAATTAATATGGTGCCAAAGCGCATTCATAATCTTGCCAGCCTTTTCTTATGATTTTGGAATTTCATCCATGCATGGTGTATAGTTGTTTGTTTGCGTTGTTTCCTAGCTAACATATTAGTTACATTTTGTGTGTAATCTATTTAGTCCAATATTTAGCACTTTTTTGGGGGTGGCTGAACCACTCTGATGATGGTCAGGCTTACTCGCGTTGCTACTCCTAAACAATTGTTGGGGATGTTATTGTGTGTTGTTAGTACTTATGTAGCACTTTACTTACACTTTCTGAGGCCTAAAAGGCGTTCTCAATTGTAGAGTAAGTAGTTACCCCATTTGTATAATTACTTTCAGCTCTTCGTGGGTCCGACGGGGTCATGAGGTGCTCTGATGTTCATTGGGCTCCTGTGTTCCTTTTTATCATATTGCTGAGAGGATGTTGGGTGTACTTTGGTCAATTATAAAAAAGTTGTGAAACGTGTGAAGGTTTTGATAAAAATGTGCGATAGGGTTTCCAGCATATAATTGTAGGTGTAGCGAAGAGAGCAAGAAGAGACATAGCCACGAATGTTATACTTACCGTTTCTGATTATTATATAGACCTAAGATGATGGAGTCTGTATAAGCCATTGTTTAGAACATTATATTTGGGTGCTCACAGTTGGGGGAGAGAAGTAGGACCCTCCAATAAGTCCTGTTCCTAATATTTTATCCAGGCCTATTCTCCATTCCCAGTCTATTCCTGAGAGTAGTTTCCTTTTTCCAACTGTCCCAGAAGTCTGAGCAAGAACCTACACGGAAAATATTTAGCATACAAAGGAGAGCAGCCTAGGAGTTCTCCCTGCTTGTCTCTGATCTCTTCCGGTGGTATTTGCCTATAGACCCGATTTTGTTTAATTCTGTTTGTTGACATTTTTACATTTTTCATAGTGTGTACATACATTTCACATAGTTATATTTAGGCTGCGCTTAAAGATTATAGTACAGGCAATGAACATGCATAATGGCATGCAATGTAAGCTACTAATTAGGTGTGATTCGTCTCCAATCAATGGTTAACTGGATATGCTGTGTACAAACATAATAAAGGTGTGAAACAGTGGTTCCCAACCTATTGGGTTCTGTGGACCCCCACGTTATCATTACTGGAACCCAGGGACCTCCACTGAATCATTATTGGAATAAGGGTGACCCCCCCCCCACCGAGTCATTACTGAAAGCTGGGGACCTAATCTGTTATTATTATTTAATGATCTAATCGGTTGCGGACCCCCTGAGGAGGCTTCGTGGACCTCCAGTGGTCCCTGGACCACAGGTTGGGAACCACTTGCGTAAAACATGATATCAAACATAAAGTAATAGCACAATAGATAAAAATGGGTTCTACTACATTACAGAACATGTCAAATTATTGTCAATATTGCACATCTGATAAACTGATAAAGTGTGAACTATGAACGATTCCATACCCAGCCTACTTAAGCAATAGAGACTGTACTCATTTCAGTTTCTTGTCATAAGTGAAATAAGGGAATCCGGGAATGTCTTGGCTCCTCAAGAGTAGGAAGCTGTGTAAAATCAGTGTAGGAAGTAGTTTGTTCTCTGAGGTCTATGGTTATCTGGTGAAATAGTAATTACGAATGTCCTGGTGCCAGAGTGACTGTCTGGAAGGCAGTGAGTATAGTGTTCCAGGCACTGGCTAAGGGACATTTGTATATCCCCTGTGGGGTGACACTTTCTGTCTGGGCCCACATAGACCATGAACTTACCCATGCATCGGGTGCGGGTGGAGTAGGAGATTTCCATTTACGTGTGATGAGGTTTAGCTAGCAAATGACTCAGATCAATAAATCTGTCGGTGGCTCTGTGCTTTATATCATGTCGACATAGACCCAGTAAGCAAATCTCCCAAAAGTGCAACACTGTGTGTTCTGTACATTGAGCCAGCAAGGAAGAGATCACTTGTTAATAGAAGTGTTGGGATGGGCAAGCCCAATACATGTGCAATAGGTCTGCATCGATGAGGCCGCTACGGGGCAGTTGGCATCCATGTTGTGGAAGTAACTCTTAATCTTATTCGGCATGAGATAGGTTCTGTGTAATATATAATGTTGTATGAGACAGAAACATGCATTGCGTGGAATACAGATGGTATTTTCTAGGATTATGTCCCATTCTTGGTGCTCTGGTGACCCAGGTTTGTTTCCCAGCAGCAGCGTACATCGAGAAGTGATGGGGATGGGAATGTGTGCAATTGTAGGGAGTCAGCGAACCAGTGTATCAAGTGTGTGCCTGTACCCATGACGTGGAGATATTGTATAGTAAGATGTGTGGGTAGTTCTTGGTGTATGTCACCCCAGCTGTTACTCAGCACATGTACCAGGGAGTTATAAAGTAGGAACTGGCTCTGGGCAATCCCTCACCTTCTATCAGAGACTCCAGTGGTGTGAGGATACCATCCTGGTACGGGTCTCCCAGTGTGTGGAGACAAGTGACAAGCCAAGTGGTCAGCTCTGTTTGAGATGTAATCAGTTCTCCATGTGGTGTTCTAGTACTGGATGCCCCGATGCATACAGGCAAGTGCTTTTCATGATGATTAGGCAACACCTATAACAATGATAAGATACTTTCAGGAGTGTGGGCATCCAAATTGCACTGGCGAGCACATGGACATTAGTGCCCTGGTGAGGTTGCCATCGAAGAGATCTGTGCCTGAGTGATACATCCGGATGCCCAAGTACTGAAAAGTATGGGGTTGCCATAGGAAGTGAATACCCTTTAGTGTGGATGGGAGGAGGCAGGACCCTAAATCCCGACAGGTCAGCGAATGCAGCAAAAGTGGAGGCTACAGTTTCCGGTATAATTGTAACTTCTTTGAAAAATAACAGATCATCAGCATACAATGATGCTAAGTACAGTGCATCTCCCAGTGTGATTCCCCAGTTGTGGCTACCACAACGGAGTACCAATGCTAGTGGCTTGATGGCTAGTGAGAACAGTAAGGGAGAGAGGGTGCAGCCTTGGCATGTGCCTCTGGCGACTGGTGTGGGTTCAGAGATTTGAGCACCAATTTTTACTCTTGTCAGTGGTTAAGTGTAGAGTAGTTTAACCATATGGATAAAGTTGTGCCCATGGCAGTTACACAGTAGGACGTAAAAAAAAAAGGGCCATTCTAGGAAATCAACTGCCTTTCCAAATCCTGTATCATGCAGCCTAGTGGCTAAAGGTCAGCGCCATATTTGTGAATCCTAAAGAATCGGTGCAGATTTAGCAAGCTGTTGCGTGCAGGAACACACCTGTTCTGGTCCGGGTTTACCAATGTAGGCACTAATGGTGCCAACCGACCTGCGAGTATCTTGGGCAGGATCTTATAGTCGGTGTTCAGTAGAGCTAATGGTCTGTAGAAGCCTAGTACAGCAGGGTCTCTTTCTTGTTTGGGGAAAGAGAGATAAGTATTGCTTCACGTTAAGAAGCTGGGAGGAATGAAGTTTGAAGTGCTTCTACATAAACAGTAACTGGGGAGCTAGTACTGCGTGTCATATCCCTCATAGAATTCAACAGGTAGCCCATCTGGGCCTGGTGTTCTGCCCGTGGGTAGAGAAAGGATGACCTCCTTAACTTCAAAAAGGGTGGGAAGACTATCTAGATCAGTCTTCTGCAGTGGGAACGTGACACCAACGAGAAAGGCGTCTAAGTCCTGTGGAGTGGGTTTAGTAACTGATCGGTACATTGGTACAGGCCGGAATACTGGGCCTTTAATTCAGCATGCATGGCGGACTAAGTATGACCCTTGAGCAGTGAGTGGTTCCAGTATCGGGTGGTGGGGTTACTCCTGTTGGATGAGCCATTACCTTCAGACCTGATGTTAAGTTGTGAATTCAGAGAGGGCCCCTCAGTCGCCCAATAGAAGGCCATGTTCACAAACTTAATTTTCCACTTCTTGAGAGCTCAGAAAACAAGAAATGTTCCATAGTGGTTTTCCTAGACCTCGGATAAAGGGAACGCTTTTGTTCATTGGTGTGGTTCTTTATTTTTTTATACAGATAGCCCAAACTCTTGCATCACGTATTGCGTTCAGTGGAAACACTTGTTAACATAATATGTAATATCATGCTCATAATCACTTTAGGTCTCCAATTCATTTGCCAAGAATATAATTCTCGGCATCCATTTTTGTCTTCTTGCAACATGCTGACAACTTAAAATATGCCGTTAATGCCTATGTTACAGCGAGGATTGTTGCCTTGAAGGCATATTTCCCTTTCATTTGGGTTCATTTCATTTTTGGCGTTGATTGTGTGTATTTAATCTCGCTATTTTAGTTTTACATCCACATCAAAGTTCTTTTTGCATATAGTAGTTTAACCTTTTTGTGCAAATTATTAGTTGCGTCAAATTGAGTGCCCAGGTCTAGCCTTTAAATTGTATGTCTTATGCTACGGATAACCACTGTATAGACATATCGTGTTTGGAAAAGCTTGACTCCAGGATTTTCTTTAGAGCAGCTGTGAGAGAAACAGATTTCAGGATGCTTTGAAGTATCGGAACTGAACACAGAGACAGATCTATTTTTGAACAGTTGGTTAAGTCCCTCTGCCCGACTTTAAGACGACTGATAATTTACATCAAAGGGAATCACGAAAAAGTGGGTAATGGGAAACCATCGTGCACCATCTGGGAATTCACCACTTGTGCTTCATTAGGAGTAACCTTATACGCACTGTCTCCGAAGTAACATCATAGCACAATAATTCTGTCTCTTTTAAACATTTCATAAAAGAGGCAGACTGAGCTTTCGTCTTTTTTTTTACCAAACCTCCACTTTTGGCTTCATGCTGCCTTCTCTCTGAAACATGTGCCACAACTTTGTGAATGGATATCAATGCAAGCAACTGCAAGTTCTGACAAACATTATTACATCCATATTGCTGTAAAACATTCAGACTAGAATCTCTACAAGTATTACTGCATGAAAACCTGGAGTTTCCTTTATGGAAACCAAAGAGCAGACATAGGAATAAAAACCTTATTTACTCCTCACAATGATTTGCATGTTATTACTGTCTGTCATTGGCATCTGGGAGGCCTGGTCGAGGAAAACTATTCCCTTAAATTTTTGACCCTCAACACTATAGAGACTACTGTGTTTGCCATATTTGTTTAGGACAGTAATTTAACAACCATGGTGTCAAATAGACCTGTTGCTAACAATTCACATTTAGTGAATTTTAGGTCCGATCCTTTTAACCATTGGCTTTCTTTGATCAGCCTCCTTCATCTATTGGCTTGCGATTTTGTAAACGTGGCGTGGCTCAGTCCATTGGAGTAATCATATCTCGCATAATGCTAATCCCTGTTACTGTGTATCCTTCCACCACTGAAGAGCTTGCTCTCACCTGCACGAGGGGCTGCTTTACAAATATTGCCTCTGTGGTTCCTTTGACTCCTTTCTGTGTGTCTTTCTCAAATATGCTGCCATAGTACCCTCAGAATAATCATGCTGGAGTTCATACTGAGAATGAGCATGAAGAGGCCTCTGAATTATATGTTTATCTTGTCACGGTTGGCGTGGGTTGAAAGGCAGAGGCCAAATGGTATTTTTACCAGCCACAGAGGGTAACCCTAAATCGCCCGAAGGGGTATGGGTCTAACTAATTAAAACAAACAACACCCCTAGGCAAAGTACTTAAAAAACACTTACAACATACATACATACCATTACCCTTCAAATTATTTTCCCCACATTTTTTTATCATAATTTATCATATAAATATTTTCATTTAAATACAATTCAAAACCCCCCATTCTATCATAGAACAAAGAGAGAGAAAACCAGTGTAGAAGATGTAAAGTGCTTGTGTGCTAATAGTAAAGAAAGAGAAATAATCCCTCAAACCATTCCAGAAATAACTCTTAAAAATATACACTTAAAAGACAAAAGAGCCTGTTGGTTAAACTTTTCACCACATTTAAATCAACATACTGCATGTCAGAGCATGACTAGTGACCATTTCAGTGGAAAATCTGTTGTCGGTCTGTGACAGTGTGCTACCACACTATGCATTTGTAATGTATTTGTGACAGTGTGCTCCAAAATGCACCACCAGCTACATACTACACCCTTACCACTTTCCTGCTTAATGGCCATGACTCACTTGATACACTTGTTCTTTGTGGGGTGCTTTTTTTTTCACAGTCCCTATGACTTCAGTGATGTAACACTGATGGGCAACACCCCTGCTCTGAATATTGTTCCAGTACCACTGGTGCTAGCACATTAAACCCAGGCCAATTGGCTTTGCGAATGCTTATTTTAATGAAGTGAAACCTACAGATAGTTCTTTTCGAAGGCTTACACTCTTAACCCCAGGATATTTACTTATTTGTGTATGAACCAAAGCACAATTGTAGCTAGCAGGTAAAACAAGTTCTTTATGGCACTACATTTGCCTTCCATAATAGACGTGTCCCCTGCATTAGTGTTAGGAAGTTATTTAACAATGACCCTATCTAGTGTTTTTTTTACATGGAACTTGTTGAAAATGATATATGACATACTAAAGACCATCATAGGAACTATATCATAATGAAAAACTATAACTATAGATTTTCATTTTTGCATTTGGTTGACCATATTGTAGAACCCATAAAAAAATGATTGTTATAATGTTGAAAATATAGAATTACATCTCTCCCTGTCCATGTATCTTGCCCCTTCAATGACCCTATTCCAAACTCTTATCCAAAGCCTAGCACTAACGAAAAGAATGAATCGTCACCCTTGCCCATACTCATTCTGTTAATCATTACTCAAAACTAACCCTTAATCTTTCCATAACCCTAACTGCAGTACTAAGCCTAACCCCGTTTGTAAAACCGCAGCCTACCCCAGCGGTCAACCTTGACCCCATTTACATTCATCTTTTATTTCTGTTCTAAAATAGTGAAAGTATACTTTGGCTTAAAGTTCTTTATTATTTACTAATTGTGATCTTTCTTCATTTTGGATCGATGATTACTTTGTCTCTGTTTTGATTTTCACAAATTACTGTTTTCATATCTGTGATAAATAGGAGTATGTAAGCCATCCTTAGTAGCTGTGTCCTTTGTGTGAACTATTATTATGGTAAGTTGAGGCTCCTTCTGGTAGAAACATTGTATATTGTTCTCACCATGGACATCTTTAGTGATGGATGTCATATGCATTTTGAAAAACAAAATCTCCTTATGATGAGGGCAAATACATATATATTAGAATGCCACAACAAAAGTTATAGTGGTTGTAATGTATGGACTTTATGGAAGGCTGTTCCTCTGCTGTTAGGTAAGTAGCGTGAAACATTTAAACTGGAAAAGAAAATAGTTTGAATCTTTTAAGCCGGAAGCCTGTTTGAAAATTAGGACTTTAACTATTATCACATCTTAACTATTTCCGGGGCTTGCATTTTCCATCCATGTGGGCTAGGTCTGGAAACACAATAGTAAATCTACTCAGGTGTCTTAATGGTAAGGCAGTATAAAAGCCAAAGTCAGGTGAGAGTTGTAGAAAAAAAGACATTACATTTTTGTCTTTCAAACATATCGTATCTTTATATTTTCTAACAAAATGTTAAATGCATTGATACTGAAAAATCTGAAAATAAATGTTTTCTTCACTGAATGTATTTAAAATTCAAAGTTCCAAACTGTTAACTTAGACTCAGAGCTCCTTTTTGGTCAGATGAATTGTGTCCAAGAAACTCACAGTGGGGTTCAGTGAAGTTATGTGCTTAATCCAATAACAGTACATTTGGTGCATGGCACATAAATAACATTGATTCACTGCTGGAAGGGAGTGGCACAGGAGCTGCTCTGGCGTGGGTGAATAACAGGAGTTGGAACAGGAACTATCACAGGATGACAGTGCAAGACCAGAAGTGTGGCTTAAGGGACGGGTGAGCACATGAGGTTCCACGGGGACGAAATAAGCTAAAGAGTAGCCATGCCCATCAGGTATAAATGGCAGCAGCATTTGGACAGGGCAAGGGAGTTGTTGCAGTGAAACAGTAACATAGAATATAATCCAGAGAAATCGCGGGGCTCCTTCAGAGCTGCTGGTCCCCACACAAATTACTGTGTAAAGTGGACCTTAAGGATTTCAGAGTGCCTGCATGCCACCATGCTGTTCTGTTTGAGAAGCTGCCTCATACTACTGTTTTCCCATCTGCCCAAGATGATATCACGTCTTTGTACATGGTATGCAGGTAATAGGGGCCCTTTTGTCGGTGACAGTGAAATATCACAAGAAAGAGGAGCCAACATAATCCAGAACTGGGCCTCTGTTCATACCAAAGATATGTCATTTGGCAATGTGTACCAGAGAGAAAGATAAATTGAAATCCTTTACATATATTAGTGTGTTATTGAATTCTTGTAGGGCTCGTTGATTGGTGCTGGTTAGGTAGATCCTGTACACAAGCTCCCTGTCTGGTGACCACTGCTTAGCTCAACGTGCAACTAGTCTGAGCTGTTTTTTAGTATTAGTTTAACTGTGCCTATGGTCTTATGAGCCTTCTGATCCTGTCTGAAGTCATTTATCTCCCATCTCTACTCTTCCCTTTGGATCCTTCAGCATGCTTTCTTTCTGCCTGAAAGTGCAGTCAAAGAGGTAATACCTGCTGATAAATTGCACATTTCATAGATCATTTCCTAAATCTACACTCGTTAAGAAATTGCACATATAGACCACAGATTTGAACTGCCCTTTGTTTTAGCCGAAGGGTAACAAGCTGGCAGGATCCTCTTTACCTGTAAATGTGACAAAACTGAAAAATGACGAGACGTGTTTATTGGCATACTTCAATGTCCCCCAGCTTTGCATGTTTGTTATCCGTCTAATGCATGTGTTTTTTATACTTTAAAACAGTATCTCAACGCAATCTGAACTGTTTATCCTCTCAATAGTAAAATTCAATCAGGTTTTAAGCTTGAGTGATAGACGTACAAATAATCCCCATTGCATTTGACTGTATGTAATTTGACTCTTACATATTCATTGTGGTTTTTACATATTCATTGTGGTTTTCCCTATTGAGTTTCACTGTTTAGTTGCTGTACTACCACAGCCCTAACCTCAAACAATGATAGATCTTAAAAAATGTATGTAATCAGCATATAATTAAAACTGAATAGATTTAGTGCCAGATATGCTCAAAATGTGGTTGCAAAAGCAGTTGCAATATGCGGATTGCTTTTTAATGCCATTACATTATTTTGCAGACAGACCTATGTACTAATAGTTTGGTTCACAAAATAATACATCTGAGTGTGTCACAAGTTGACCTACCTCATTTATTTTCATGAGGTAGGTCACAAATTGTGACTCACTCCAATTGGCGGTCATCACAGGTATGGTGGTCTTCTTTGGGCAGCAGACCTCCATGCCTGTCACTGCCTTTTGGTTATCATCAAATAAAGTAAACTATATTTTCTTAATTTGTTTGAGAGTTAGCACCACTTCCTACTCTAAACAAACTTTTTGTTTTTTATTCACAAAGGATATAGGTTCACAAGGGGACCTCTTCCCTTTTGCGGGTGGGTTAATTCCCTAGCTTGAAAGTCTGCAACTTTTGTTTCTGGTTACAAATCATGGATACATAGAGTACCAAATCGATATTTGGAAGTGACCCCCCAAAAACATGCCTCCCTAAGACTGAGTTGGTATTTATTTTTAAACACATTTAGTAATTCAGAAAACGTTTTCAAATCGAGGTATGCGTTAAGTACATAAGAAAAGGAATTTTGGCATTTGCAAACCCTACTACTCATTTGCCTAAAACCACTTGTAAATCTGGCCCTAAATTTCTTTCTAGTAGTAAGTAAGTATAGGTAAATTAAATCCTGCTTGTTAACATTCTTGGATCTTAATGGGGAAAATAGAATCCGTAAAAAAATGCATTTTTGCATAAAGCAAAGAAGGGTTGGATAATATATCTTTTAGAACAAGAAAAAACAGTGTCTCTATGATTTCTCCCAGTGTATTTAAAAATGGCTATAATCTGACTTTCTCATCATGAAAATGAGGGATATGAAATTACTCTGAATTATAAAGTTAGAAAGCATGGAGTGATGTTTGACACTAGAATGTAAATAGATAGCCACAATGATGTCATGTTTAAATGCTGTACAGTATTAGACCCCTGCACTAGAAGGAAAATGATGTCAAGATGAAAATCAATTATGAATGCCAAACGTGACTGCTGTAACTGTTTTATGTTGGTACCTCAAAGTCCAGTATTTAAACTTTCAGTGTCTACAGATTTTTATAGTTAGGACCATGACAGATTTTTCAAGGAGTATCCACGTTACTCCTTTATTGTGAAAAATGCGCTGGTTGATTCAGCAGGAGCGAATCGATTTAAGGCAGTGGTTTTGGTTCACATTTTGGTTCACATGAACTTACATGGCTCTAGCTCAGTACTTGAAAAATAGATTTCAGGTTTATAATGCTACTTAGGTGGTCCAGTCCAATGGACAGAGGTGCTTGAGACAGCATGAATGTCAAAAGGCTGAAGGCAAGCGAGAAGCTTTCAGAATAAAGCTACAACCTGTGGAACACCATACCAGAGGACACTATGCATCACTTTATCTTGCCCATGGTTAATAGATGCTACAATGTATCTTATCTATTTTGTAGAGCTGTTTTCCCCCTTCCTCCCAAGTGCTTTTATGCCTGAGAGTTCTTAGCACGATCTGTGTGGTAAGTGACTGTTATGATTGGGGTGGACCATATCAGGCAGTACTGTCCTGAAGACTGCCCATGTGTGGCATTATCAATGACTGCATTCATTTTGGTCCATATTCGCATATCGACCTTTGATCATGCCTTCTTTCTCATTCCAAACTTTTCAGTGATGGTCTGCTGGCCCACCTTAATGATACAGTAATCCTAATGTGATCTTATAGCTCAGCAACTGTTCATGCTTCTGTTGATAGTTTCTATGTCTTTGGTGCTGTTCGTCTGGTGTTTGTGATCCAGTTTGCTGCTGCCCAGGTCTAGCAGGCCCCATTTTTCCTTATGACATATGTGTGCTGTACTCTCAAGCCCTAGGCCCCATGTTCTCATTTTAACTTCTACTTATGTAATCGGAATGAAACGTGGGTATTTAATGAGATATATGTTAGGAGACAAATCACACTGATTACATCCTGGTAATACTTGATGTTTAAACATGAGCACCGTTAATTCCTTCTCTAATATGTATTTTGTTGCTCAACTGTCAATGTATATTAGTAAAACTTTAGGTAGGTCTTAAGAAATTGTAAGAACAGCATGTATCTGTTACAAAACATCATTGTATTGATCATGTGGAAATGGTAAGATGTGCTGGTCTCCTTAAGTGAATTATGTGACTCAAAGGTACGAACTTAGTAACGATGCTGATTCATGGTGCTGAAGTTATTAGGCACAAGACTTAAACATATGCAGCTTTGGAACAAATCATCTTAATAGTGTTCTTCAGCATAGGCCTGGATGTTAAGTAGTTGCTTATGTGAGATTTTTAATTAGTGCTCCTTATTAATGAACCTGAAGAGGTGTTTTCTGATTAAAAATGCAAATGAAGGGAACGTCAAAGTATGATATTCAGTGTTGACTGATGCAGATATTAAAAAGGAACAGTGCGATGGGAGATAACTGTGGTACCGCAAAGAGGGAAGGGTGCATGTCTCAAAAGAAATGGACCCAACTGCACTTTCTGTAGAGGGTTTGCTATTGCTGACCATATATATGGAAAATACATTGATCGAGACATGTAGCAATTCAGTAGTATTCAGTGGCCACCATATTAAAATTGCTGTCAGGTCAATCATTAGCTGATTGGTGATTTTACACATATTAGCAAACACCACGTTATCCATTACACCACTTGCAGGACTCATTCCGAGTTCTAAAATGACCTTCACATAGACTGAACTGGTCTCAGTAAAATGCCATCACTGTTAACTGCAACCTGTCTAGAAGAGGATGGATGGAGTGTAATGGTGATTTTCTACTAAAATATGGGGTTGGCTAATTATTTTCAAGAGCGAACTATGTTATTGTATTCGCAACCTCATGTGTTGCTTTTTGTTAGAGAGCAGCATTGATGAATGAAGTGTGACAATTGAAGTGCAGTAATTCAGGTCTGAGGGTACATTCCACTTGTACAGGGCGTTCCTTTGCCCATTCTAATATATCTGTGGTGGTGTCACTTGAAATCGGATTGGGGTGCCCTGGACAGGAGAAGAGGAAGGAGCAGGAGGCCACGGCTTATACTTCGTGGCTAGGTCACTGGAGCAAACAATCACCATATTACAGAGCTGAGAATGTGCCCTTTTACTTCGGACATCTTCGAAAGTAGTTTAACTTGTGCAAGTTGTATTACTTGTCTTGTAAACCCTGTTGAGAGAATTTGTTTGTTTTTTATTGTTTCGTAATTGCAATTATACAGTGCTTACTACACCTGACAAGGTGTTGAAACAATATATGGCGAGTAGCTCACTACTCTGGAAGCTAAAGTTAGTGGTTAATTTAGTGGTTTTTGGATTGCTTAATTTGTTTTTCTGTTCTCAGAAGAAAGCCTTACATGCATTACTCTACCTCGTTTGTTGTGAAATCAGAAGCAGGCAGATGTTATCGCTAGTGAGTGATTAGGTGGGGTAAGTTAGTTCATGTGAATGGTTGGTGGGGTACATAGTAAGGGTAGAGGAGGCTGCCACTAGGGAGGTAAATGTCAGTCTCCAGAAGTGATTAGTTCAGTTTTTGGTGCATTTATCTAAAGATAGTTTCATGTAATATATTGACATGTGTCTTCAAGACAGTATTGTATATCTTTGTGGTTGTCCAGTTTGTGCATTATTCTGTGTTGTTGGCATAATTGTATCAGATAAGGTCAAGACTAAAATAGCTCTCTTATGGTTTTATAAGTACGTTGGAGAGGAGAGATGGTAGATCCTTAGCGAACCCTTGTTTCTGTTTCAAAAGGTAAATAGGAGAAGCATACCATAAATATTATAGTAGCAATCAAGATGGTGAACTATGAAGAAAAGCTGCAGAAAATTAATAGGAAATAGTACTACCATCCTCTGTCCACTGTTTTTTTTAAATCATCCCATATTGAGAATGGAGCACATTCTGTGCCTCTTCCTGAGAAGAATCCTGTTTGATAGTCAGAGTAAGTAGATGTATCTTAGGATTTGAGAGGTCTATTGAAATGCTGCTCATATAGTTAGTTCAGCAAAGAAGTGCCTATTAGAAATTACTCTACAGTTCTGGCTTAAGGTTGTTGTTCTTTATTAATGGTAATATATATGCTTTCTTTCAGCCCTGTGGAAAGATTGCTATGGATGCAGAATTACTGATAATGCTGATAGTAGAATTTTATTGAACATTTGTTGTGGGCATGTGTCTGAAAAGCAGCCAGCTGAGCTATGTGCCTTCATAGGGTCTAGAAATTCTGTCATTGTTAGTTCTCAGAAGGATGATAGAGAAGCATTCTTTTTTCCTTAAGTCCTTTCCTAGGTGACATCTTCAGTGTTGCAGAAATCTTGAGAATGAGAAATTGTTCTTTCACTGATTTCAGGTTTTTGGAATTACAGAGTTATGGAGGTATTTGTCTGGTTATTTGGCATTTTTCTTACATTTTTGATGTATGAGTTAGACATTATGGCGGTCATTCTGACCGCGGCGGGCGGCGGTTGCCGCCCGCCATGCGGTCACCGCCGAATGACCGCACCGCGGTCAAAAGACCGCAGCGGCCATTCTGGCTTTCCCGCTGGGCCGGCGGGCGCCCACCAGCCCAGCGGGAAAGACCCTGCAACGAGGAAGCCGGCTCCGAATGGAGCCGGCGGAGTTGCAGGGGTGCGACGGGTGAAGTAGCACCCGTCGCGATTTTCACTGTCTGCTAAGCAGACAGTGAAAATCTTTGTGGGGCCATGTTAGGGGGCCCCTGCACTGCCCATGCCAGTGGCATGGGCAGTGCAGGGGCCCCCAGGGGCCCCACAACACCCGTTCCCGCCATCCACACCGCCAGAAACAGGGTGGCGGGAAGGGGGTCGGAATCCCCATGGCGGCGCTGCAAACAGCGCCGCCATGGAGGATTCCCTGGGCCAGGGGAAAACCGGCGGGAAACCGCCGGTTCCCCTTTTCTGACCGCGGCTTTACCGCCGCGGTCAGAATAGCCCAGGAAGCACCGCCATCCTGTTGGCGGTGCTTCCGCTGCCCTCCGCCCTGGCGGTTTCAAACCGCCAGGGTTGGAATGAGGGCCTATGTGGTGCCTGTGTAGACACATTTTTTCAAGAGGGTTCTTTGATTGAGGTGTGGCTGAAGTGTGAATCAGTGTTCAGATTCGTCCTTTTATATTGTTTTGGTCTTCATTCACCCAAGGGACTTTATTTTTCTCTCTGGTATATTTTAAAGTGATTATTGTCTCCAGTTGTGTAATCGTGGTTGGATAAAGTTTGAAATAATCCATGTTCAGCTTTTTCAGAGTCTGTAAATTGATTGCTGCTGAATGGGTTGATTTAGTTTACAGCCTTGAAGGGATCTTTTGTGAGGATATTAGGTGATATTTGGTACAGCGGAGTCTAAAGTTCTCAAGTATTATTATAATGCCTGGGTTTCAGAAATTGGGTTTAATTTATGGCATGCTATGTTGGTTAGCCTGGTTACAATCTGGAAAAGGTTGTCAATAGCCAAACCTGGGTAGAGGGCATTTAGTTAAGCGATTTGAGGTTTGTTGAACCAGTTGTTTAGATCACCTATATCCATAGGATGGAACAGGGAATGGATAGATCTGATATTGCATCCCAGAAGGCATTAGTAATAGCTAATTTGTGGGTGGTGATATATATATATATATGTATATATATATATATATATATATAGGTGAAGGAAGTTGCAGGTGAATGTACATGTGCTGTTACAACTAATAAGCACAGCTTCACAGCATTGTATTACAATATCATCAATTTTGTGTGGCTGTTATGCTTTCCCTAAAAATAGTTATCAGCTCTCCTCCTGCCTTTGCCTGCCAATTTACAGTAAATCATTAGAATCCTGGTGCAACTTCTTCACGAAATACTGGATATATATCCTCTCCTCACCATGTTTTTGTCATGAATAGTAGGTCTGGTTTGAGTTAGTCAGTAGTTCAAAGATATTAGGCCTCATTATGAGTGTGACGGTCCGAGGACCACTATACTCGCAGTGACGGTCGGACTGCCTCACTCCAGGCGGTCTGACCTCTGAATTACAACCCTGACAGGCGGACCTGCCATGGGGATCGCCGTCCCTGCCAGGAACATGGTTCCCGATGGGCTGATGGTGGTCTGAGTTCTACTCGGTCACAGCGAAGCTGAACTCAGCGCTGCCGTGTTGATTACAACTCAGTTTCTGTCAGCCTTTCCGAAGAGGTCATCCTTTTCATGGCAGAAAGCCAGTGTCGGGGTCCACGGGGGCCCCTGCACTGCCCAATGGCATGGGCAGTGCAGGGGCCCTCCTGTCGAGCTCCCTCGGAATGTGCACTGTCTACTTTGCAGACAATACACATTCCGATGGTGCTGTTTTTCTACGGTATTGGCTTCAGCTCTCTTAAGGGTGATAGATTGCGTGAGCTCCTCTGTATCTTACTTGTCAGGATGTTAGGTAGTTTCTTCATGTGCTAACAAACCACAGGTGTGCCTTGTAGGATGGTCAGAGGAGCTAGAAGTCCATGTAGTAGTTCAATAGTTCAGAGGCCGGCACTGATCCCAGGATGACAGTTTCTCTGCAGCAGGAACAAAGGTGCTTATAAACATTTGTGTAGTGCTAATTCATTCCTCTTTAGAGAGCTGTTTGGGCTGAAGAAGAACACACCATACTTCCCACTTTTTTTGCCATGTTAATCCTGCAGCAAGTTGTGTGCACAAACCTTACAAAAATTAGTTCAATGTATGGATCCACATGAACTGCAAAATCATTTTTTGGGTAGATACGAGGTAAAGGAAAAGGCATAACTTATAAGGTTTATACCTCCATCAAGAAAAACAAATATAAGTTTGTTTAGTAGTAAGTGTCAGCAGGGTGTTTACCCATTTCAGTGATAAAATGTTCACAGTGCCCATGCTTATGAAGACAAAGAAAAGGTATTATGAAACTATATGGAGACTGTCCCATGTATATTGTACCACGGGAACCAAGCTATACCTGGCTGATGAGTCCTAATAAGGGCAAAACTGGTCTTGGATTGTATGTGTTCCTGTTCAGGGAAAACCTTGCCTGACTGTTCAGGCTGGGCTGTTCCCATTGGAGCAGGGTTGAGACTGATTTGCAAATGACCGGGTATAACCTAGCATGGTATGGTGTGCAAAATAACGATGGTCTGGTGTGTGGACTGAGTAATTACCTGTGGCTGAGAATAATTCAAGCATTCCATCCATCACTTTTTAGTATACTTCATTGTGAACAGTGCATTCATTGTTGATCCTCCGCTTACCTTTCTAGGTTAAAGGTCCTCAAAAGAATCAAGGTTCATGGGAGGTACCTAGACATCTTAGGCACTTTTATGCAATAATGTTTTATGACTGCATATATTCTTCCAGGTTAGTAGTTTTTTTCTTCCTGTTTCATGCCACAGCTAGAGTGCTTGTTCCCTGCTATGTCGGCGCTGATGGAATTGTCAGCACATGTTGAAAAGTATAAGACGAAATGGACTTGATAGTAAAGTGCTGCTTCACTATGTCAGGTGATAGTCCCTCTATGGCACAGAAATGATAGTGCAAAACTGTAGTGAGTAATCATAATTCAGAGTGCGAGTCATGGTTACCTTATTTTAATTGTCGCTGAAGCCCCACATGTGTGTATATATATATATGCTTTTTGTATAGTGGAGCCCCAGTCAAAAGGCAGTAGAGCACTTTGTAGGATCAAATACAAAGATAAGGTCAGCAAGTGATTGGTGAATGAGTTGGGCTCTCGGACCATAAGTGTTCCGTTAATACATTGTGATATAGTATTTTTAGAGATGTGCTTCTTCAGGCGTTTCTTCAAATCTTTTCTAAATTGGAACAGGGTTTATCAGTTCTGATTGTAACTGGAACGTTATTTTTAGAAGCTAGGCCATTAAAAAAGGTAAAAGGCCATTTGCTTTGTTTTTTCTTTCTATTATTTCTTTACCTCCAGTCTTATGGTCTTCGTGCTGCTGGTGTGCTGAAAGCCATCGAATGGTGAGCTTGTCAGCCATATTGGTGGGGTGCTGATTGTGATGCATGAAGATGGTGCTGGTTAGCAAACGAGCAAGTGGCGTTCCATCAGGATGGGAAAAATATGACCTTATTTCTTCAGTCCCTGGTTGAGATGTACTGCAATGTGTAGGATGGCCTTAGAGATGGCCAGCATGGAGTCTGAGAGGTCATGGGGCAGAGCATTGCCATCATCCAGATGCTGGAGTAAAAGGGCTGGAACATCAGTTCTGAAGTTGCTTTCCAAGATGAACTGTTTCACTTTCTTTTGTATATTTAGCTTGTACTTTTCCATCTGTGTTGGGTTTGCACTGTGTTCCCTAAGGGTGAGTTTGGTGTCCAGTGAGAATCAAAGTGACTTGGCATTAGGTCGAAGTTGGGATTTGAATCTCTTAAGGGTCATGTTATTTAACTAGGTTTTGATTAGTTATTACCTTTTGTTCTTGGAAAATAATTATTCTATCTTGGTAAGCTTGAGCTCCAGATAGGTGCTGGTTGAGGTGCTGTTAGTGCTTGATGTATTTTAGTAGACTTTCAAGTAGAGTTGGGTTTGATTGGTATATTGGCAAATTTGTGTGCTTTTTCAGTGATTAAACCACAAAGGGACTTCATGTAGAGTTTGAAGGTAAACAGAACTGTATGAATCATTGGGTAGTCCAGAAGTGATACAGATGTTTGGGATCTGAAGGTACCCCTGTGAACAAACTCATGCCTATTGAATAGGTAAGAGGAGAACCAGTGATGGATGTTTTCAAGACTTCAGGGTGTGGATGAGAGTAAGATGGTTGAAGAGGCAAAGCCAGCTGAGAGATCCAGCAGTATCAGGATTCAGAAGTAATCTTTATCTGTGCTTAGGAGGGCATCATCTAAAATGTGTTAAGGAGCTGTCTCATGCTGCAGCATGATGTGATTCCAGATTGCTAATCATACAAGAAATGATTGGTGTTGATGTGATCTTATAGTTGAGTTTAGAATACCTTTTTAGTGATATTGCCAACAAAAGATAGGTGTGGGATGTGCCGTTTTGGAAAGATGCTTTGATAGACAGAGAAGCATTGACAATGGTGATGGGGTGAGCAAACTTCTCAGAAGAGTGCTTTGAGGAAGGACACAGTTAAGACCTCATCTTCAGTAGAGGTTGCTAGGTCTTTGTGTTGTGAGGATTTGGCCTGAGAATGAATGTGTGGACGGATATTGTGGTGTGCCAGGCTAGGTACCTGATGAGCTCTTAATAATTAAACATTTTTTTCTAAAACCCACTGTCAAACAAATGAGGGGTAGGGTCTCCATTCTGATAGGTTAATTGAAATGACATTTTCTTGCACAAAGGAACGTTCATACAAACCTAATCTTTTATTTCGATAATGTTCATATTTCTCTGCTTGCAAAGCAACGATTTATCTAATAACTACACATTTCGAGGTGAACCCCTTCTTCAGGAGTAAACACTCATTCAAAGGATTCTGTAAAGTTTCTTGAATCAGTACAGGTCCAAGGCTATTTTACCACTATTCATGATTCCCACAAATCCATGCAAAACACTTCCTTGTTAAAAGAAAAGAAGGTAAACCTGTTTCTTTGTGTGCTAATGTCAGGTGCCATGGTGTTGTGTAAGGATATTTGCATGCTCTCCAGAGCAAGCAGTGGTATGTGGAAACTTTAATAGTTGGCTTCAGATTTTGCTTAGATATTTACCTATATTAATCATTTTGAATTAGTGTTTATTTCCTGAACAGGGAGTTCACTCGGAACACCTGTGAGAATTGTACACTCGACAAAAAGGCAAATTTTAAAAAGCAAATGAAGTGCTAACAGCGCAATAAAAGCAGATCAAATTTTCATAAGAACTTCTTTATGCCATAAAAAATATTTTCAATTTGTTTATCATATCTGAGTCATCTCCCATATTACAGGCGTGTGCACCACCAGCAAAATATCCCAGATATACGTAGAATTATCATGTTGACAGTTTACTTTATAGATGCTTGCTGTGGTGGCAGCGGAAACATGGGTTCTGGCCTACATCCTTTCCTGTCCTTTCCAGACGCATATCTGCAACAATCTTATCTGTGTCCTTTCTTAACTAGCGATTCCCCCCGATGACAGGATGCCTGCACAGTTATCTGAAGCAGGAGTGTTGCTGGGAAATGCAGTTAGGTGGATGTCAGGGAAAAGGTTTGCTTGCCTATTTTGTTGTTCAAAATATAGGTTTGGGGGTCGTTTCCAACATGGCGCCCATGTAGCACACACTATCACGGAGCTCTGCCGCTGTGATATTCAGAATCAGCAATCCCGTCTCCCTGAACAGCCTCCTGTCCCACTAACACGCAGCTGAACACCCTGGGGCACAGGGGAAACAGATGGTCAGCTCACCAACGAATTTCTGAGCCCAATCAGAAACATTTACAGCACGCGGAGCACAACTGCAGGCAAGATGGCAGCCGTTAGCAGGCCCTGACGGGACCCACGGTGCCCACAAAGCCTAGTTACACTTTGCTGCTCCATGGCCAACGCTGCGGGAGACTAACACGGACTGGGCCTGATACCCCATGGGTGTCCTGAAGATACACAGGTCAATCGGGGTCCGTGATACAGAAAAGAGAAGGAGCCAAGCGAGAGAGGCCTCTGGGCCTGGTGATCAGCGGCCATAGACAGATTCCTCCAGTCTCTTGCTCACAACTTCCGTCCCGCAAAGACTGCAGAAGGCGTGGGGCGGCTGTTGAGCACCACCGAACGGGAGCTGATCCAGAAGGAGAGACAACACCAGGTCAGTGGAGTGATTATGGTGGCTGGGTGGGCAAGAAGAGAAAAAAGGGCCTCACCTTTGAGAGACAGCACTAGCGTCGCCCATTGGACCACCTAATGCTCAACTGTGAGAGTTCCAGGAGGACTAAGTGAAAACTTCAGAAGCAAAAGGCTGTGCAATTCGTGGCCCTTCAAAATGGGCAGGCTAGAGACTATTCTTTGAAGTCAATGAGCTACTCTACACTGAATCACTGACAGCTTGCAACCACCAACTACTGGGGTTGTGAAGTGATCCATATCTAAGATAAACCTTGTAGAGCACTACTAGCTGGAGGTGCACTCCCGCTGGAGTCTTGAAATACTGATCACTGAGGGGTGGCGCGGAGTGGTACAAGGAAGGACTCTGTGTGCCAAACCCCCCTCTTTCTTTTCTGCATACTGGGGTGTAGGCATCGCAGAGGGGCCTCTGATTAAATGGACCTGGACCCTTGAACCCAATAGTAGAAGCCAGACTGGTGTAGCTTTTTCTTCATGCATATAGAGACCTTATCTTACCCCACAATCATCATGACAATGGCCCGTCACGCCTGGAAGGACTCCACCATCAAAGACTTGTTCACAAAATCCTCCAAAAAAGCTTGACTGAGCAGAGGATGACCCAAAGGAGATGCCCGCCCCAATCACTGACTCCCCAGAGTGGTGGATGCCCCAGTCACGCGGCAGTTTCTTGAAAGCCTTTTCAGCACTCTGAGGGACAACATACCGTCCCGAAACAGGAACTGGCAGCTGATGTTAAAGATAGCAGAAGGAATGTGGGGGAACTGGAGCAGTGAGTCGACTCCCTTGAACCGGCACGTGACTCACGAGATGAAGAATTATAGGAATACTGGTGCAAAATTCTTAACCCTAGAGAAAAAACGGCTGATCTCAACTACCAATTGAAATACCTCGATAACAGATTGAGGCATTGCAACATACGCATCAAAGGCATCCTGCTCCAGACCGATGCAGGGAAGTTAAAGGACTATGTTCTTCGCCTTATCCACTATGTAACACCGGCGTTGACAGCCCAAGAAATTAACTTTGATTGTACCAATAGGGCGGGACGCCATGCTCAAACCCCAGGACATTTTAACTTGTCTCCGCTATTATAAACAGAAGGACACGGAGTACTACCTGGTTGTATTGCTTAATGTTTGTTCTTGATCTCTCCTCACTTATAGTTCACACTGGGCTAGATGCCATACAGCTCTCCCACACTCAGGTGACCCCATTAAGAACACGAGCATGCGCCCTTTCCTTCTTTTGTACTAATGGCCTACCACACTCGCTGCCCAATGATTAACTTTCTAGGTCTTAATGTCTGTTGTTTAAAGCCCCATTAAAGCGGCTAGTGCTCCTATCTCTGCTCAAGGACTCAAACTGCAACATCTACCTCATTCCGGAGACACATCTCCTTTGGGAGGACTAAAGGCGTATGCGCTCCAGATGGTTTGACCGCCAATATTAGGGCAGGGAAAGAAAGCTGGAACTGTTGGGCACACATTTCCTGGGGAGGACCCCAGCGGAAATTACAGGCACAGCACTTTCCCTACGCATCGACATTAAAGACTACTCTTTCACATTAGCAAACATATATGGCCCTAACGACAACCAAGAGGAATTCTTGGAGGAAGCAGTGGGGCGAATATTAACTACCCCAGGTAGGGAGATTATGATCAGTGTCGACTTTAATTTGGTCCATGACACCTCAATGAATAGGTCCACACATAAGTCAGGCCAGCAGGTGAACAATCTCAGACATTTTGCCAATGGTTGGCAGATGCCAGCCTGGCAGATCTTTGGAGGCAATGACACCCTTCTGAGAGGGACTACACATTTTACTCTTCAGCACATACATCCTATGCCAGGATTGATTATTTTCTGCTCTCCCATCATCTGACCACACTGACTAAGGCTGTTGGCATTGGGGTGGATGCAGTTTCCGACCTCTCGCCCATTGCCATTATTTTTCACTTGCCGGATACCTCAACACAACACCGCACTTGGCACCTTAATCATACAGTCCTGGGTCAAGAAGCTATAGTTACGGAAATAACGTCAGTCATAGAAGACTTCCTACATACCAATGACACCCCGGAGTTCCCTGTAGCACTACTCTAGGACACCTTAAAAGCAGTAATCCGTGGGTGCTTTATGGCGGTGGAAACCCAGATGAATAAAGACAGGAGAGAAAAAAGATCACAGCTGGAAACTGCAGTATGGGAGTTAGAAGAAGAACATAAACGCACAGACGCCTTTAGAGAAAGGAGGCAGCTCAAGACTGCCCGCAAACAACTCAAAGCCCTTGACACCGACAAAGCTCTTCTGCGCTTAAAACAGAAATACTATGCTGGGGTCAATAAGATGGGCCAATTACTAGCACACAGGCTTCACACACAAACTCTTCAACAGAGAATTGTAGAGGTCTTAGCGTTGGGCGATGCTTATTCATATTTATCACAATTGTCCCTAAAATGCCTTTCCCTGACTGACTCTGCTGACTTAGAGAAAGACATATCACTAAAGTACAGTAGCCATACAATGGCTGACTCCTGGTAAAGCCCTGGGTTCAGACGGATACATGGTGGACTTTTATAGATCTTCACCCTCAACTTGGTACCTATTTTAACCAGACTCTAAAATTCCTTTAGCAGCACTGGCACACTTACCAACACCATGCACCTGGTATTCATTACAGTCATCCCTGAACCGGGTAAAGACCATGCTTACTGTTCTTCATACTGTGCTATCTCATTAAATGTCGATACCAAGATCTTTACGGGCGTCTTAGATGCTCACTTAGCCCTGCAGATGCAGCATTTGGTTGACCCAGAGCTAGCAGGGTTTATACTGGAGTGCATTTGTAGAGACAACACTAAACGATTGTGCCATCTTATTGACAAGGCTCACTGATCCCGTACCCTTGCCATCTGCCTATCAGTTGACGCTGAGAAAGTGTTTGATAGAGTACATTGGCCGTATCTTCTACTGGTCCTCACTAAGATGGGCTTGAGCCAGAGGTTCTGCACTTGGGTATGGTCCAGCTTCAAAAACCTGAGAGCTGCGGGCAGGGTTAATGGCCTGCAGTCCCGGCCCTTTGCTATCACTAGGGGTACTTGCCAGGGCTGCCCGCTGTCCCCTCTGCTCTTTGCCCTCAATATGGAACCCTTTTTTGCGTGGATACGCCTCAACACCAACATTGGAGGCTTACAGATGGGAGGCAAGGAGCATAAACTGGCCTTTACGCCAACGTTGTGGACTGATGGACCCACTCTCCTCTTTACCCCAACTAATCAGGGAATTGGAGACATTCAGATGCGCCTCTGGTTTTAAGATTAAGGGGGTCATTTCGACCTCGGCGGTCTTTTCACAAGACCGCCGAGGGACCGCCGTACTGAAGACCGCCAGTGGTGGCGGTTTTCCGCTCGGCGTATTATGACTGCTGGCAGCCCTCCGTCCTTTTCCAGACAGAGAGCCGCCAGCAGCCATACTGGCGGGCGGCGGGGAAGTGGAGGTTGCTCCCCCTCCACCGCCACTTCAACAGAACAGTGGCAGGGGGGAGGGTGGTGTCGGGGACGGACTCAGGGGAGGGGGTGGGGTGCGGCGGAGACCTCTATCAGTGCCAGGGAAGGAATTTCCTGGCACTGATAGTGCTTACCGCCATGGATTTCATGGCGGTTCCAAACCCCATGAACTCCATGGCGGTAAGCCGGGTCAGGATACCGCCGGCGGTCTTGTGACGGCCGCCGGGCTGGAGACCCAAGTCTCCAGCCCAGCGGTCGTCTCCGCCATGGCGGTCTGATTGGAGAAGTGGCGGATGACCATGGCGGTAACTGCCATGGTCATAATTCAAATTTTTTTACCGCCAGCCTGTTGGCGGTAAAACCACCACTTCTCCGTCAACCGCCAGGGTCGTAATTACCCCCTAGGTTCCTTAAATCCAATATTGTTTATCTTACCCTACCTAAGGTTGACCATGCACAGTTAGAATGCCTTTTTCCTTTCACCTGGCCAACCAAGGAGTGACATACTTGGGCCTCCAGATACTTGTGACGCTGGGCTGCGCTGTTAATAGCAATTATATGAAGCTATTGAACACCACTAGTTCTAACCTTTACTCCTGGGAGAGACATGCACTGTTGATGCTGGGACGACTAGCAGCAGTTAAAATGACACTGCTTCCAAGATAATGCTGTATCTGTGCTGAATCTTTTTGCAAGTTGGTTAGGTAGTCCTAGGAGTATGTAGCTAGGAAATCTGGGAAGGTCTGTGTTCCATATCTTATTACCATCAGACAATAACTTCATTCAGAATGAGTGAATCTTAGGGCAATACCACAGTTTATGCGTTAGTGTCTCCAGCACAACGCGTCACTTTTTTTCCCCCAGAGTAAATGAGGCCTACATCCTGCTGGATCAGGTTTCCAGGAGATGAACAAAGTTCCAAGAACTAGATTCCAGAAGACTGAACAAGGTTCCAGGAGCAGGATTCCAGCAGACAGAAGAACTTTAACAGATGGAAGTGCATTCCAGGAGATGGTGCAAACTTCCAGGTGCAAGTAACCTGGATGGAGAAACCGCAGCCAGAGTTACTGGAGTATTTGTGAAACAATGTGTGGCAGTCTTTTATTAGTAAACGCACTTAAAATGAAGGCAGAGGAACATGAAGTAAGCAAAGTTGAAGAAAGGTAGCAATGTTTGATCATTAGCTTTATTTATCCTCAATGGTAGAAGCAATCTTGAATTGGAAAGAATTAAGTAACTCCAGTCATATGGCACATGCTAAGAGAGAACACTAACATAAATGCAAGCAGAAGGAAGGATCCAGAAGAACAGAAAAATAAGGAGAGGATTATGTCAGTTTTAAGAAAATCAAAATGCACTCAATGCATTCATGAAGGCATTTAAGGACTACATCATAGAAGTCATAGTTTTATATGCTCCCCAGCATGTCTACTTTGCCACCTGGAACCAATCACCGGTGTCCTTCCCCACTGTGCACCTGGAGAGAAACTGCAGGATACTGCCCAAAGGATTCTGTTCTGCAGAGAAACATTGAGCTTGCAGCAGTAGACAGTAATTTGATTAACAAGAGAGGTGGGTGAACTTGAGTTATACTTCTGGGTCGGATAGCTCCCCTCTCCGCTGTGTTTGGCCTTGAAAATAATAAAAATGTTAGTTCAAGTACGCCTCTAAGGCATATCGCAATGTTTCTACATCATCCAGTTGTAATTGGAATTAAATGGACATATTTATTAGGGTCTAAACATATCTTTTTGAAAAAGATAAATTATCATGCTAGTGGTATTTGAAGGAAATACTTTTTGAAATCTGTTTTAATATCATTGTTTACAGATCAAGTGCTGCACTTAAATGCAGAACTGATATTTCGGTAGGTTCTAAAAATACAGCAATATTTGTAATTTAGGTTGCTTGGTGGTAAAGCATTCCTCAGTTATGCTTTAAGGAGGTCAATTAATCTTTTCAGCCAGCATAAGGAATAGAAAGGTTAGGCATCAAAACTCAAATGATAATTAAAAAAGGCCAGTTTGACCCATGTGGCCACACAAGGAAAACTCCAGTCAGGAGTTTAGTTAAGGATTTTATTACAAGCTCATGCTCAAATGTATGTAAATGATTCTCAAGACAAAATTATAAAGAAACAGAATCACTGTGGTTTAACCAATGCATCGAAAAAGGTTTAGGCGAAGTAACATAAAAAGGACTAAGCACTCAACAAAGGCAATGCAAAACATCAATGGAATTAGCTGATGATTTGAAATTAAGCGCTGTTCAGTTCTTTTAAGCCTGAAGGCAATTTAACAGTCATCCAAGTTCAATGGCTAAGACAAAGGGAAAGCTCTACAAATTGTCAAGTTCAAGTTAACATGTGCTGAGCTACAACACATGAGGGCAAAAAATAAAAAGAAAACAAAGGACAAAACAATTTGGAAAAATGGCACCTGGGGCTCAATGTAGCTAATAACAGTTGACAAAAAGTAGGTAAAAAGGGAAGGTGTTGGCATTTCAGAAGCTCTGTCAAGACCCTTCTCCTTGTGTCAGGGGAAATTACAGAGTCTCAGCAAAGCATTGAAAATCAAGGGGTAAAAGTAGAGAGGTCTGTACCTCTCAGAGTCCAAGGAAGGCTCTCCCAAAAAGGGAAGGACAAGAAGAATGCTGTTAATTCAATCACCAGTGTGACATAAATCGGAAGAATTCACAGTTCAGTCAAAATGTAACATGGAACTGCAACATGAGGACGTATTCCCAAGTCCATCATGAGAAAGGCACCCATCTTAGCTCATTGGTACGGGTTGAAACAATCGTAAATGGTCCATTTCCACAGTTCCTCAATGTACTGGATTCAAGGTTACTTTCTCAGGCTCAATAGGACATCTATTTCCAAACTAGCATCCCATAAAAACAAAGTCTGAAAAAAATGTCATGCTAGCAAGAATGACTAAACAGTTTTCTCAATGTTTTATGAAGCTGGGCCTTGCAGGCCTCACATTGGCTTAACTAAAGTCAATAAAAATGGTACACTTATTTATATTAAGCAAGGCACATACAACATTCGCAATTATAAATTCATCATTAATAAACCTTGTCAGCGTACACGGTACAATAGATTTAATATGAAATATTCTGTTAATACATTTCATTAGATACAATGCAGAACTGCATTTTCAACATTTTCATGTAACATTTAAAACACTTCTTTTTAGAGATTTATCATCATTTTAGTGCAGAGTGTTAATTAACATTATAAAGCAACACATGAAATCAAAATGAATGATTATTCTTAAAGTTTCAGGGCTATACCACATCACTTAAAATCAAGACATTTCTGATACATCGTTAGCTTAATATAAATGACCTGTTTGTGTGTTGTTCTTTTGTTTTTAATATTTTATTTCTTGTATATTTTTAATATATCTTTGTGTGTACAGTACCAGTGCTGTCACCTCTAGCCCAGCCTCTAGTCACATTTGACTGTGCAAACAGAAACACCTTCTATTAGTGTTCTGCAGGGCAGTTTTATTTCTAGTGGCCAACCAGATTTCTCATTTAAACAGGTCCAATGATCATATCAGCTGACATGACTGTAAGGTCACTAGCGACCACAGATATCAGACAGTCTAGTTGAAAACAGTAGCTCAATAATATCTGTGGACAGCCTGTGCTCCGCTTTATTGTTTTCTAAGAAGTTCTAATGGTTCTTTCCAAAAAAGAAGGATTTGTTCTCTGATTTGTTAAAGCTATCTTCCTGCCGGATTCTGCTTCTCACTATTTTGCTGCCTTTCAAAGGCCAGGGGGAATGTCCTTGGATTTCCAATTATCACTGGTTGGAAACTAAAATGTAAGTCCTTCCAACTTTGCCTTTTCTTATCTAGCTCTTGAAGTATTTGTTGCACATTTATGTTTGCAAGCCATTTGTCCATACTAAGCAGCAATGACATGCTTTAACCTCCAGTCAGTTAACAGTGCATGTAATCAGATGCCACGAGAGACATTAATCTCATTTCTGTGGATTGAAGGTGCAAACTGATAGTTGAAGAATTTTAGAGGGGTGGACAGCATCAACTGTGCCTAAGCAGTAACCTGGCACAGAAAGTGTAAAAGCATTGAAAATGATAATACTTGAAAAGGTTGGCTGTATAATTTACACCACTAGTTCCCAAAGACTGAGCCTTTCTCATAAGTCCCAGGGTAGTCAAAGCACTGAAGAGTAGTCAACAAATGCTGGTTTATCTGTGAGCTCTTTGTGGGCATAATGCAGCTTGCAATCGTGTGTTTGAGTTTCTTTCAGTGAAATTGACTCGGGCACCTAAGTAGGTGGGACTTTTTGAAATACCGTTAGTGAAACCACGAACACACACCACATGCAATAATGGTCCTTCTAGCATTGGTTACCCACCCTGAATGGTTAAGTACACGCCAATTTCTAAAATGAAAAAAGCAAAGTCTCTCGTATGGGTGTGTCCCAAGGTTTGCCATTATACAAATTGCAGTTTTGCAGTTTATACGCAGTTTCAAGAACCGTTTACAAATGTCATAGATGTAGAGTTTATGACCAGTGTGGAGTAGGCTTTTGGCTATAAATCTGTCTTAATTTATGTTTTAATTCTGTTGTTCTGTGCTTCATAGAAAGGCCCTACAAGGCTGGACAGGGCATTTATTCCACTGGGCATTTCCTGGGTGGCTGGATTCTTCTGAGGCTGGTTTTGAAAGCCTAGGGCCATTCTGGTTTCTCTTTTTCTTTCCCTAGCTCCCCAGGGTTAATTACAGTTATATGCTGAAGGTATGGCGAGAGTTGGAAAGATGGAAATAGAGAGAGGGAGGGAGAAGAAAGTCAAGAGAAATGAGAGAGAGGATGGATGGTTGGAAAGAGAGATTGCACAAGGAGACAGAGGCAGTGGGACTGGTTTAAGCATTTTTGCCAGGGCTGCTTTTGGCTCCTGAGGTCTATATTTCACCTATTTACATTGGCTTTAGGCTGCCCTGGGGATCTCTGAAGGGTATGGGGCCTCCCTGCACCGAAGGGACATGTGTTATGCCCCTGGCCATATGTACAGTTCATTTACAATAAAATAATGCAGAGGCGTTCATCTGGTTTCCTAATTAGTTTTTACATGTTACATGTTTCAATTTTCGACACACTTTAATATAAACAGTGAAGTGCATACCTGATAGTGGAGTAGTATATAACAGCCTGATAACACAGGCCTGCTTTGTGAAAGTCGCATATCCCTGCAGAACTAACCTCATCTTTCTGAGTTCTGTATGAATGGTACTGGGGGGAGGGGCAGTGGGTGTCTCCCACCTATAGATTGCAGGGCTACCACATAGGAACACTATGGCAGTGAGTGTTATATGAAATATACCTTCTTCTCTTTTACCTCTTAGTATTACAAGCTTCTACTTTCCCGCTCTTAAGAACATTTCAGTTGTTGATAGTGCATGAACTGACAGTTTCTGTGGCAAAGGAAATCAAAAAACAAAACAGTATTACATTGTACAAAGATATTGCTAGCGCAGGTGTTTTAATAAACTTTTTTATTAATGAGTGTTCATGTATTCTGAATAAGTTTGTGTAGAAAATATAATAACGCAGAAAAATAATGCACGCATTTGAAAATGTGATTACGAAAAATTGGCCACCAATGTTAACGAAATGTACTAATAAATAATTTAATAATATGAAATAGTGAGCATTTGTTAGATTAGTGTAGTAATATGTCATAATTAGGGTAATGTATTCTGCTTTCGCTTTATTAATTGTAGGCCTAAACGTAGCAAGTGTCATGGCCTACTTGCCGGGCCTCATGTCAAAGTTGTATTTCTTAACGTTTAATAAATGGCTGTCCTAGAGAGTTAAACTGTGATCTCTATTGTATTGTTTAAATGTGCTCCTAACGGAAGATTTCTCAGGAGAACCAACTGCTAGAAGATGATATTCCTGTTAATGTAACATTTTGTGTGTAATGTGTGAGACTGAATTTCTCAGAAGAACAACAACGGAGATACTGACTGGAGTGGAAGCTACAACAATATCGTTACCTGAAAAGCCGGATGATGATGACATTGCAAGACAAACCAATCAATGACATGTGAACGGAGTAATAGTAGAATTCATAGATTTGGATTTTTAATTTTATTGGACAAAGTGTGAACATGCAATTAACTGACCAATAGGGATTTGGGAAGTAGTTTTAATAGTTTTAATTTAACTACGCTGCAGTGAGAAGAATGCAGCATTCTGCCCTTGTATTTTGCCTTAAGCATTCTGCATTTGGACATTACAGTCATTTGCCCATTTTCTTGCTGGCCGAAAGGTCAATATTTCTTGTGCGTCTTGACAAGAGGTGTGCTTAACTTTAATGCTTAGAGACTTTGGGTTTTCTGAACTTTGATGCTGAATCCTGATGCCTTACTGATCGACTGATTTCCTGAGGACGAAGACTGACTCTGCTTGCTGATCCATATTGAGGATAGGTATTATTACTTAAACTGTTGATTATTATGCATGTTTGCTTTTCCTTTCTAGGTACCAACTGCATTGTTTTGATAGAGCCATAGTTAGATGCTTTTCCAAATTTGTGTTACTAAACTGTTTCGCATGAAGCCCAACGTGCTGATGCTAATCTGATGTTGGTTAAGGATCCTCACTAATGAAATCATGTTAATAGGGATTAATGCTTGATGAATTTCTCAGCTAAACTTAATGTATGAAATTACTTCAACGCAGTTGACTTTGTTATTGATTTGCAACATAACCTTAGAATCTGTGGTAGTTGAAGCTTTGATTAAGTCACGTTTCTTCTGCCGTTTTGGACAGCCAGTATTGTTTCTGTATGTGTTTCATTTGATATTGAGATTAATCTACATGACCTTAGCATTGTTAATATAGGGAAATAAATATTCTAAACTTTTACTAAAAGGTGTATTTATGACTGAAAGGTCATGGTGCGTGACAATTACTGACTCCATTGATTATTGATGTTATTGATTGATGTTGATTATTGATTATTTGTGTATTGATTATTGATTATGTACTGGATCTATGGTAAGAACATCTTAATTGCGAATCAAAAGACCTATTCGCGTCCCCTTGTAAATTTTACTTATTAAGATCAGACGAGCTAACAATATCATTTTTGTAATAAACAATTGAATGCTACTGGAAGGTTTGGTTGGGAGTAGACCTATTTTTTTTATTCTAATATCAAACAGCTAGATGATCAAAACATTTTTGCAGTCACAAACTCTCCTGTTCACAGTCTGTGAGTACAAAATGTATTTTTGAATGTACTAGTCCCATTTTTGGAGTCAGTAATTTTTTTCCTGACTCTTAAAACTGGATTCCAACCACATAGTGATTCAGTATTTGGAAAAGGCTCATTGTTGGTGTCCCTTCCAAATCTGTATGACACCTTTCAATGTTTTGAGACTGAAATCCAATAGCAAAGACTTTAAAAAAAATTGCTCACTTTCGACTTGGGGTGGTAAGTGGTCCAGAAAAGGGACACTTTACCCTGGGTGAATTTTCTTTAAAAAACAGTGTTTTGGATTAAGCTGTGGTTGCCAACATTGAAACTTTTTTTTAAACAAGGAAAACTTTTGTTTTAAAATGCAGCAGTGTTTCTCTTAGGGAATTTTATGAACCTTTGAATTAGTACATAGGTCATTTTTTGCGACCAATAAATCATAGATCGATTGCTAAGTGATGTATTTTAAAGCAGAACACAATAAATAAAAATCTAAATTATAACTACATTTGCCCATGTCATCCATATCTAATTCTAACCTTTTAAATAAAACAGAAACTAGACTATCAGAATGTTTTGCATATCAGTAAGCCCTTTATTAATACCGATTGTGGCAAAATCAGTCATTGAAGAAAAAAATAAAATGATCGCCGTTACATTTAGTTATTATTATTGTTTTTACTTATTGACATAAAAAGTCATAACATTGTCAGAATGGTTGTGAAGGTAAGACATTGACATGGATGAAGAGGTTAGGCTAAGTATCACCTGCCCACTGAGTAAATGGTGATATCTTGTTCATATCCCGCATGCTTGCTTTTCAAATCACAAAACAAAGGCATTGCCTTGGTCTGCAAAATACCAAAATCAGCCTGCTTGATAATACCGTAAAATAATAAACACAAAAGACTTATTGCTGTGGCGTTCAGCTTTTATTCCATTTTTGGATTGTAGTTCAGTATACTTAAGAGAAATCCGGGTCTGTGTGTCCTATTCTGTTTTACTGTTTCCATTTTTTTTTCTTTTTTTATATTGGAGTGATGTAGGAGATCAGTAGTTAGTCATTTGTTTGACTCATTCCCCTGTGCTTTACTCAAACTTGTCAGATTAATAAGGAGCTAGCTTGCAACAAGCAGTCTTCGGCCTACTCACAATGACTTGCTTGCTGCACTGGGGAGAGTCGTAGGCATTGTGGCTAACAATGTATGACGCTTAAAAGTGCCTTGAAGTGTTCTTGGTGTAATTTTCTCCTCACTCGCCTCCTGCAGTATTCTGCAATCGTTTCATTGAACATCATCCTTCCCAACCCTGCCTCCTGCATCCTATTAAAAATGCCAGCAGAAGTTAACTATTATATAACAGTAGGTGAGTAGGATATTATTATTTCATGGCTACACCTATTGCATAAAATAAAAATGAAGAATGGTTTATAAAAAAGGAAGTTTTCTAATGCATACTCCCACAAATGTATGGGTCTGATCCACAAAGCTAACTTACACTTTATGGGCATGTGAAATGCTGGTCTTACTACAAAAGTGCAGTTTGTGAATACCGAAAAGTAGTAAACTTAATCAAACATGTAAACTGATTAAAATGTACAGTTTGTGAATCAAACCCTATGTGATTAGATATAAGGAAGACATAAGACTCTCACTTTGTAAAACATTCTATAACCCACCAATTAAAAATAAACCTCTTAGCCTATATGGTGCATGTATAATCCATACCTAAGGTGTTACATAAATATCAATATTTTTATTTATTTAGAGCAGGTGTGGTCATACATCTTTAGTTGAATGAGAAGGGAGCTAGTTACATATTTAGGTCAACCAAATGGCATGCAGCAACTGTGAGAGATTGACATGAGTTACCCAGGTAACTTAATATGCCAGACATCGACATTGACATCATTTCATCAGATGATATGACATCACAGCTAGTATCAAACATGTTGAGAAGACCTGCATTAAAGAGACATAAACATGTCACTAAACGGAGTTAAGTCATAACACGTTAACAGCTTGACTAACATAACTCTTTTACTATAGTATGTTTTGTTACCAAAATATGTATATCAGTATACTGACAAAAGAATGGTCTTTCAGCTCATTTAGGCATCTTTACGTGTGGGGCGTTAGGAGCCAGTCACAAACAAGAGTATTTTTTTATTGTTTTAGTTGGACCATCAGTATTTTGGGTGTGGTGAATTTCCTGTTTTTGTTTATACATGATTGATTGTATTTGTGTTGCAATTAATAGTGTTGTATTGTATGTCTAATCAGAGGACTTGACCAATTACATTTATGTTATCTCGGAACACTGGAATGTGTATTTACCAGTTTAAAGCAGCACATAAGGTAATTGAGAGTATGGTTTCTTGTTAGGGTACCCAGTATCTCTTTATACAAGGCTAGCGCTAGGTTGCAGCGTAGATGTTGGTCTACTATTCTTTGTGTTCTCAGGGAATCGTGTATTGTTTTATAGTAATATGTGTGGGCTGTGTACAATGTGTGTGTATTGTTATGTCTAACATGTTCTGGTAGAGTTTATTTTTATTTCTGAGATTTGTTAGGCATTCAGTGTTAACCTACTCTGTAAAAATATTTGAGCTATGTTTGATTTATCCAAGTATTCCGTCTAATCTATTCAGGCTTGGTGCTGACTGTTGTTTTTTTGGGGAATATGTTTTTGTGTGCACAGAGGCATCCAAGGACTGGTTCCATTTGGACAGTTACATCTTCGTAAAGGCAGCCCAGCCCCAGGCAATATTTGTGGTTGTGTGTTTAGTTTATTATTGTGTGCAGTTATGAGGTTGCTGATACCCACCTATAGGAAACATCTGAGTTGTGTTTTAGAGTAGTGCATGGTACTCTCTAATGCGTTGTGTTGAATGTTTGAATGTTTTTTCTTGGAGAGTGTAGTTGCGAGCTCAGTGATACTTAGCCATATACTATGTTATATGTGTGACAGTATTCTGCTGACATTTCGATTAGACGCTGGATATAGATGTTTTGTCCTCTGAGATGTACTGGAAACAGGGTTATCCTGTGGGAGGAAGCCATTTTATAGGCAATGCAAGCCACACTTTGAGAGTAATAGATCTCATACAAGACATCCATGCAGGCTAAAGACTGTAATTAAAATTTGTGCAGGAAAACAGGCAAGCATTTGGTTGTTCTCTGCATCCTTTCTGTATTTAAGGTAAGGAAACCCAACGGTGTTAATATACTGAACAGATGTGTCAGTGACCATCGTCCTCTGGGAACTTTGCCAACTTCAGCCAACAGCTCCACATCTGTGAGTTCTTTGATTGGTATTGGTGAGCAACCTAACAATTTAGTATTCTGAACTGAGGTGGTTTGATGATTCTGGTCTTTTGTAGATGAGCAGTGCATGTAAAAAGAGGTATTTGTATTAGCTTAGTATGTTGGATGATACAATTAATTAGATTATTTGAAAGTTGTGAGGGCCTACCATGGCTTGGTTGTTTTGCTGTTCTATGTATTTATTCTTCTGTCTTATGTGATTTGTTCTTGATTCTCATTATTTATCAAATGTTTCTTTGGTGTGGAGTTAGTTCTGATTTACATAATGTTGTTCCTAAATGCTTGGGCCGTGGTCCTTTCTTCTTGATGATGGTCTCCTTGTGATTGCTTGGTTATATTGGCCAGTAAAACACTAGGCAATTCACTTCTCTGTAGAAATAGCTGTTGCTAGCGTGCCTTGTCCTTAGTAAATAAACTTACAAGGGGACGCCTATAGGTTGATGAATCTTTTGAATCACATAGTGTATCCTAGTTAAGTATAGTGAGTAAAGGACATCTACAACAAATCAATCCAATCAACTTAAAATTCCATGAACTAATCTAATCAGAAACCACCAACACTCATATGGAAGTTAGTTTGTTTAATTCCCTACTAGTTACAATTCTAATCAAAACTTTTATTCAACAATATCATGATTTCCAAACTTTATTAGCAACCTAAGCAATTAATTCTCAGCACTTTATTAATATGTAACCAACATTAAGTAAATACATAGCAATTCATGATCAATTGAATAATTCAGCAATATAAGTCAGTCAGTCTAAGTCACCCTAAGTTGCCCTTGTCAGTCTACTTATTTCCAGTTAATATCAGCATGTGGGTCTTCATGCCAAAACAATTTAGTCAAAAATCATTAATTTGGAAAAATCTAACTAGAAGAGAAAAACATTTTAAAACAGCGCAGTTGGTACTTAGAAAGAAAAAGCATTCATTAGTCAGTCAGGTTATAGTTACCTATCCAAGACAGATCAGCAACAAGTCAGTCTTCGTCTCCAGGTCATCAGTCATCAGTAAGGCTCAGGCTCACAGGAAGCAAGCCCAAGTTTCAGCACTTAGGACAGCGTCTCCTGACGTCATCAACTTTTGCCTCTCCGTTCTGATTTCAACCCTCATGTCATGACTTTTTATTAGGGTCTCTCAGTCCGTCCCACAATTTACCCATTGGTCAACCTTATCAGGGGTCATGACTCTAACCTATAGCTTTTGTTTACCACTTGTCTTCGTTATTTTGAGAGTCAAGCTCCATTAACATGATTGGTCCTCTTGTCGATGAGTACATCATCCGGTTCTTCAGATAACAAAATTGTTGCTCTTAGTCTGTAGCTCCATTGTTCAAGTCCTGGGAAAGTACATTTAGCCTACTCTACACATAATTGTATCAATTTGTTCTGATCGTCTCCTGTCCGCTGGTGAGTTTGCAGATTTTTCTAGAAGTGTTTCATGGTGAACTCTGTATAGTTCAAGGTCTCTTTTCTCCAGTTCCAGTCTGCGGCAGCTCATCGCGTCTCCACGTTTAAGCAAGCAAGGCCCAGTGCCGAAAAGGCCTCTGGTATAGCTAATTTAAGAATATGAAGCATCATGACATAAATTTATATCTCTCATTATTGCACATTAGTACAATTATTAAACATTCTTATTATTTAGTACTGTTAACACAGATGGTGACCACTCCCCGTGGGCACATTTGCACCTTACACGTTATTTTAAATTACTGTTAATCGAATATCAAATTTTCTCATCAGTAAATATACGCAACTCATTATCATATTCTCATATTAGCATATCAGCTGCAACACTGTGTATTAAGCTTAATACAATGGTCTTCATAAAAAAGAGTGGTCCATCGTAACTACAGCTTATTCCTAGAACAGAGCACTCATTATGTTCCAAAATATCAGTTTGTAGCAAACTAGGTTAGAAAATACTTAATTTCCCTCAGCATTTAAACAATGAAAGAAAACAGGGTGAAGCAGTGTAGCTACTATACAAGGCCAACAGGGGAGACAGAATGTCTACCGTGGATGTTGAGGTTCCTAGTATAAGGCAGGGCAAAAAAAGTTAAAACCAATGCTTCCTTCCACACCCCACTCTCTTTCCCTTCATCCATTCGTTTCTCCCATTCTCGTCCCTCCCTCTCTGTAGGATTTTTCTCCACCCCCTGTTTCTTTCCTTCTTCTGCTCTCTATAAGTCAGTTTCAGCTGCGTTTCACTCTGCACTCTCTCTCTGCTTATCCCTCATATTTGAAGGAGAGAGGGGCATGGCATCCTTGTCTTTCCCAGTGCTGTATAGAGATTAGATAGCACAATTATACATTAGGTATGTGATCAATGGGACACGTCACTGCTAGCTGAGAGGGGATAGAGATAAGGGTATTTGTGATGCTTGTAAGTACAGTGAACATTGACAATATTGCCATACAAGTAAGGGGCTGGGGGAATTAGTGTCAAGCCTTCGGTGTTCTCCTGTAGAGATAAAGCCTGCTTCATAAGAGGGAAAATGAGAAGTGAATACTGAGGAATTCTTGAACATAAAGTAGATAATGTCTCCTAATTACTAAGGCCCATTAAGTAGTATTCCTTAGAGGCCCAAAAAGAGGTTATGTCGCAGTAGAACTAATATAAGGGAAAGCTAGCACAAACGTTGCAATGGTGTGGAAAGGCATGTGCATACTCTGTGTTGCTAGAATTGTGATTGTCCATTCACGATAAAAGTTCTTGGACTCTCATTTTCACGCTGCTCTCGTGAACGGTAACAGTAGTTAGGAGTATAAACTCTTATTTGAGATATTTGTGGAAAGCTCAGAATACAGGTCACACAGCTTTACAAATGTGGATTAGTTGCACTTGAGCACTGAACAATTTATAACTAAACACATACTTGAAAAGAATGCAATCATTTCTTAAGTGTTAAACCTCTTTTTTAAAATAATCTAGACTGTGAGGATGGTCCATTGCAGATGAACAGATAAATATAAAAACACCTACCTACATAGGATCCATTGTGTTGAAAGTGTCTAAAAGCGTATTTAACAGCAGCGGTTCTGTCTTGAGTGGAATCATTGGATTGTTTATCAAATACACTTACCTTTTCCCAAATTTTGCTTCTCTTTATGATGCTCACATTTTCTCATTTTAAATATAAGCTCAAACTTTTTTGTGCTTTCAGGTATTTTTTTCTATTATAGCAGGTTACCATTTCAAGCAGGGAGCCCCATTTGGTCCATATTTTTGTGTAATTTACAAAACGTTTCATATTTTCCTTCAAATATTACTTTTCACTTTTAGCAAATATGCATTTTATATTCCAAAACACAAGTGTGTAATGTTCAGATGCATAGAGCCTGTATGGCTTACCATATCAACTTCAGGATATACTCTAAAAGTTTCTATATGTATGGTGTATGTGTTAGCCAAAAGGCAGTGGAGCAGTGCGCAAGGTCAAAGACAAGCATAAAGTGAATTAGTAATAGGAGAGGTAGCTGGTTTCTGGACCCATTAATGCATCGTGATGTAGTGTTCTAAATTGGAGACGCATTGGGGAGGTCCTGATGGATATGGGGATGAAATTCCAGATCCCGTGTACATAGATGAAAAAGGCCTGATGCCTTTTATGTTTCTTAGTCTGCAGTCTGAAGTTGTCCTGACTGGGGGTATTCCGAGAACCACCAGAAATGTTGAGCTTGTTTGCAAGATAAGTGGGAATGCTGGTTGTGAAGGCTTTGTAATTGATGCATCTGCTTTTCAAGATGGTGTGGGCCAGCAAGAAGAGCCAATGCAATTCCATCAGGTAGGGGGTGATGTGATCCTTTTTCTTCATGACCTGAATAACATACTGATGCATGTAGAATTCTCTTAAGCATTAAAGTCTAGAATGCCATGGAGCAGGGCAGTACCAGCATCCAGATGCAGGAGTATGAGAGCTTGAGCTACAGTTCCGAAGTCGCTTTCTGGAAGAAATGGCTTCACTTAAGGGCTGGACCCAGCCCATCTTTGTTTTCTTTTTTGACAATGTATTTCTTGAGGATGCAGTTGGTGTCCAGGGTGCTGTTTCTTGTTTGTTGTTTTTGGCAAATAACAGAAATTCTGTCTTGTTTGTGTTCAGCCCCAAGTAGGAGTTGTGCATCCAGGTCTGGATGGTGTGCTGGCACTGTTTGAGGCTTTGGATATTTGAAGCAGAGGAGAGTTTCAAGTAGAGTGGTGTACCATGACATATTGTTAAGTCTTGATGCTGCTTTCTGTGAGCAGAGCACCAAGCGGCTCCATGCAAATGTCAGTTTGTTTTTTTAGCATATACACTGTATTTGTTCCAGATGATCACATCTTCGGTTGCAATAAATGTTATAATTTGCCCAAAAATATCAGTTTTTCATTTCTAGTAAATAATATTTTTGCCAGCAAAGTATCAGATTATCACTGAATGTAAGTAGCTGTTGTTGATTACTGTTGAATATTGGGGTAGTGACAGGTTTGAGGGTCACTGCAGACTTTCTCAGGGATATCAAGGATCAGCAGTCCCCATGCCAAAGCAGTAAATGCTGCCCATTCATTAGTGGAAAATGATAGGGATTGATTAATACTCCATCAGGGAAGCGGTGCAGGACATGCTGTACTCCTCTGAGGGGAATAAGAAGGATAAAGAAAAAGGAAGCAAAGCAACCTAGGAATTTTGAAAAATAATGCTCTTCATGGCAATTGCTATGTTCAAAACCGGATAAAGAGACAATTGTATGACCTTTCTTGATGTGCTACTCACCAAAGGGTACAAAAGCATTTTCAAATGCATCATGAAGTATAGCCATGTTGGTTGGTGCATTTCCTAATGGCAACTTCATTGTTTCAGATGCCACCTTGTTTGAAACCAAGTTTGACACTGCAGAGTGTTGGAGTCACTGGCTCTGTCAGTCAGTGAGGAGCTATGTCGAGTGTATGGTTGCTACCGGAGTCAGGGTCGGGATTGGCAGTGGAGAAGCAGGAGGTTTGATTGCAGGTTTGACCCTCTGTATGAAATGGGACAGTCAAGGGGCACTGATGAAGTCCTAGCAGGCCAACTGCAGGAACACAGGTTTCAACAAGCACTTGCAGTGCACTAGGTCTTGCATTTGCTTCAGTTACAGCTATTGGCATTGTAAATGCATAACTGGACTTTTCTTGCCACATAAATTGGTCAACACTGCCTCATAATTTCATCTTTTCCTGCCATATATTTCCAGTGGCCCTGCATGTAACTAAAGCAATTCCATTTACCTTCTTACTCTATCTGCAGCAAAAAATGAAAAATTTGCCATTTAGCATCCTAATTTAAATCTGCCATGCTAATTCCAGTAGAATACCACTTTCACCACCCCACCATTTAAGTTGCTGACTGGCTAACACAAACCCCCACCCCCGCCCAAAAAAAGATTCAAGACTGCCACAGAGGACAAAGAAACTGGGTCAGCCAAACATATAAAGAATGTTCAAACAGTCATAGCGTAGTAAGAATGTTAAATTGGCCTAAATTATGGTCATAATTGTAATAAGGAGAGATTATTAAAACAAATACAGTTATCAAATAAACCTTTATCAGAAACTTTTCACATTAGACTATAATGCTCAAAACAGCCCCTAGAGGGAACCATAGCAAAAATATCATATGTAAGAAACGTAGTCATGTAACCATATTGTTAGCCTCTAGAGGGGATAGCCCCAAGACAAACAAACATGAAAAAGTAATGCAATGTAACCATATACTAAGCCCCTAGAGGGTGTTTCTCTGGCTAGCAGGCCTACTGCAATGATATTAAAAACAATGTCTTTAAAACAAAACTTCTCCCAGCTGTAAAACAAAAGTTGTAGCCATGAGAAAGCTTAAGACACTGAATGGTGGGAGAGGTTATTATTTTGTGGTCGCCACTAACATAGTGTGGGGACCCAGATGTGATGTACAAAGAAAGTGTGTTGTGAAAGTGGCCCTATTGTCCTAGGACCACCACAGAGTTATGAGAAAACATGTTTTGAAAAAGTAATGCCCTGTAGAGCATTATGGGGCAAGTTTTTGTGTCACAAATATTATAGTAGTTTGACGGCAATGCTCAGAACAGCCACCAGAGGACACCACAATCAAAATAGCATTTGGAACAAACATGATCATGTAACCATACAATCAGCCCTTAAAGAGCATAACCACTTGAAAAAAAGAATGGGACAAAGTAATGCAGTGTAACAATATATTTATCCCCTATAGAGTGTTGTGTAATACACATTTTCAAGGCTAGCAGGACTATTGCAATGATGTTACAAACAAGGCCCATGAAATTTAACTTCTCCCAGCTGTAAAGCAAAAGTTACCAGCCACAAGAAAGCTCAAAAAGATAATGAATGGTGGTAAGGATTATTATTTTGGAGTCCCCACTAACATAGTGCGGGGACTCTGAGATGATTTAGACAGAAAGAGCACATTGTGATCAATGTTTTGAAGGTGGTCCAATTGTCCTAGAACTACCACAGGCTGAGTTAGGAACAAAAATGTTTTGTCAAAGTAATACCTTGCAAAGCATTATGGGACAGGTTTCTGTGCCACAAATATTTTATTATGTTCATATGACTATAATACTTTGAACAGCCCCTATAGGACACCACAATGAAAATAGCATTTGTAAGAAACATTGTCATGTAACTATATAGTTAGCCCCTAGAGATAATAACCAGACAAAAAGAAAATGGTAATGAGTAATGCAGTGTAACCATATATTTAGCACTTAGAGGGCATAGTGCATACATATATTGAAGAGCAGGCCTATAACAATGGTGTTAAAAACAATAAGCATAAAACACGAGCTGTTCCAAGCTGTAAAACAAACGTTCCAGCCATGAGAGAGCCTACACAGACACTGATCCAACTATCCTACTGGGGGATCCAAAGATGATGTAGGTGGAAAAAACATGTTGTGAACATTATGGTGGTGGTCCCATTGAGTTATGAGAAAAAATGTTTTACAAAAGTAATGCCCTGCAAAGCATTATGGGTTGAGTTTTCAAGAGTGCAGTGAATATTTTTGTATCGGCTCTCCCGCTGTACCCCTTTCGCTTTGAGGATTTCTGTGTTACCTAGAGCATTCACCAATTTAAAGTATTTTAAGGGGAGAGCCACAAGAAATTACTCGGATTAGGTAAATGTGAACAATGTGACCATCGCTCCAAAACCACTGATAGAGTTCACACTGTTGTGCCTGTTTGCGCTGTGAGCGCCATGGCCACCATGCAGCACGAAGGGGAGAGACAAAGAAATAGTTTGCCCACAGAGTATATCTGCAATTGTGCAATAACTCATGTAACAGGGGCTGTCTGCAAGGCCGGACAAAAAAAGCCTCAAGAGGGGACAAACGTAAAGCATTTACCAATGACATCAAGTGATTTTTGAAAGGCAAGTCCACGAAAGAGTGAAAGTGATGGGCGTGGTTAAAAGCCCTCAATACTTACAACAGGTCAAAGCTCTTGCACGCTCAATCTAAAAATGAAGGTAGATGCCTTAGTGTTGGTATGAATTTCTGTGCATGTTTAAAAGAAGAGAGCCATGTAATAAGGTGAAAGAAAGACCTAATGCCACCTGTGTCCATGTGGGTAAAGCCTGCTAATGAGGTAATTTGTAAGGGATTATCCATACCTTTTCCTCAGTGGCAAACAGGTGTTGCCCCTGGTGTGCTTTCAGGTTCCCAGGAGCATTCACTGATAGATCTTGTTTCTTGGAGCTATTGTGAGTCCTTTTCACAATTTTTCCTTTCCTGCACTTCACGGCTTTATTGAAGCTGTGCTAGGGATTGTGAGGTGACTTCCTTCTGCTGCTGGGGTGTCCTTACATTAGCATTGTGGAGTATTTCTCCTTAACCTGAGATTAATTAAGGAAACACCATATTCTAGTTAATATGTTTTCCTTCGCTTATTATTCTATGTTTTTTTTGTGAATGGGAAAATATATATATATATATATATATATATATATATATATATATATATATATATATATATATATATATATATATATAATTCATATGTAGAGTCCCAATCCAAGATGGCCAAACCTTTAATGAATGTTATACATTTTTGGTTTTACTCTATAAAAGAAAGTCTATTTTGAGTCCAGTTGCAACACAATTGATTCTTCTAGTATCTTCGCTCACTGTACTCTGTGGATCCTCCGCCTTCTCCAGTTCCT